>NC_143045.1:6090000-6690000 GCF_057628025.1 Oncorhynchus mykiss
TAAAAAAGAACATCGTACCATTCATGACTACTTAATTGAATTATAGTTTATACAATGTTTTCCCAACACATAAATTGTTACAAAGCACTCAATGTAACCTTACCTCTATAATAAAATGCTGGAATTGAAGAAGGAAAGCAAGGGAATTTAATTATATTAAAGAAAGAAATAAGATTTGAATATATTAACAGTTCTGCTGTTGTTTCAGTTAAAAAATTGGTTACGGAGCGTCTGAAAACATGAGCCTGTGAATTAAAAATCACATTTTTATTCCCTGGCAGTGAACAGATGTGGAAACAGATGGGGATGGACTGCATGAAGAGGTTGACAATGAGTCAGAGAAAAGGCTGGCCCCAACTCCATCTCAAATGACTATACTTAGTTGGCTGGCTTATACAGATGTAGGATCTTAATTTGAGACTGTTTGCTACAGCAGGGCAATAATCCTGCAGCAACAGGAAAAGCTAATTAATTATGTGGAATATAATTATTTGAAACATTTTGTAGTGGTTGATACATTTTTCCGTTATGGAAAATCAAGCCTGACATTTTAAACAAACTTTAGAAGCCTTTTTTAAACCTTGAATACACGACACGTTTGCATTTCCTGCCATGCAGAAAATTCTCCGCAACAAAAGGGTGATCAAATTAGGATCCTACCTCTGTAGTTGGCTGTCTTTATCACTTCACACATTTTGTCTGATCAATGGCAAATATCGGATAGGGCAAATATCAGATACAAACAGGAATGCTTCATCTATCAACTTGACCTACCGTCGGTGCATTTCCTGCATCACCTTCCAAATCATCAAAGGGCGTTGGGAGGGGGGGGGAACATTTCTATTGTAGCTGATAGGAACCATTTTGATAAATGGGGACAGGAGGAGGAAGAAAGGGCATAATCAGAAATGTTGTTTGATTGCTGCATTGTATCAGGCTGATTTAAGAGGCGTATCAGTCAGACATAATTTTGTTTTTCTTCTTTACCTCTCTGTTTGGCCAAGGATGTCTTATCCTTGGGGGATATGTGGAGGTTGTATTTGCCCACTGAGCAGTCAATGTGGAGCTGTGCTCTGTAATTGTACCCGTCAGCCTGTTCCAGGCAGCAGCTCGGGGAGAGATATTTAAAAAAACAAGTCTTCCCCCTTTACCGCTCGGTCATAGGACATTAGGCCAGCGGGTGGCTGAGGCACCTCACAAGCGTACACAATCCCAGCCATGCAAACAACTCGTTGCCAGGCAAAAACACTCACTCTGCATGCCTTGGTAACAGACGATGGCGTGTCCAACACCCAAAATAATTACTTCTTTATTTTTCCCTCGGTTTTGGTGCGTAGTTACAGCTGAACAGATTGAGAGTGGGTAGGATTCTAAGATAGATGGCACGGTAGGCATGTGGGCACCTGAGGTGGGCAGAGGAAGTGATGTATAATGGATTGAATTCAATGCACTTCCTTTCTTCTGCTTACATATGTCCTTCTGACTCAAAAATATATGACTTCAACTTTAAAGATGGACAGCTGCATTGGGTTTTATCCCCTGACATGGATATGAAACAAAACACACAAGGAGGCATATAGACAAAATCATCATGGCTCACAGATATCATCACAATCAACAATGACACTCATACCTTATTTCACTAGTGATGTTAGCCATGATATGTGGTATAAAATACACAGACAACATTTAACATCAGAAAAGGAGGTGGGGTGAATGTTTCTGCTGGATGTAAAGCTCTGTCTGTACACAACCAGACAGATTGAATGAGCATCGCATTTTAAAATGCTGTGAGTACAATCATCCTCAATCATGTTCATCCTTAATCACTGAAGTATCACATAGCAGAGAACACCCATAACAGAGGGCAGAGGGAAATAAAAATCTATTTTGAATGACACATTATTTTGGTTTCCTTGACAAGTCTCTCTGGAGCCTTCTATTCCAACATGATTTTATCAGGCAATATTTATAGAAATACATGCCCCTTGCGTAGGTTGGCCATGTAAGCCCCCATGTTTAGGATATTGGAGGATTAAGCAACACAATGTTGGCATTGTTTTCTAAAATACCCCGGTTTAATAATACCTACAGTGCTGAAGTCAACAGACTAATTGGTGGCTCGTCATAACAAATAGCAGCACGTGATCATTCTGAAAAACAGTACGTCGATATGTCATGGTATTGTGTCAGTAACGTGATAGGGGAGAGGTGGGTGGGCTGTTCCTGATACCAATCTCCCAGAACTCTGTATCCTCTGGCCAAGAGGTCCTCCCTCTGCTGGTGTGAGTGGTACTACCCAGCCTCCCACTCAACAGCTGACCAGTGAGCATGTCATCAGTACAGTCAGATGAACATGCTTACCCTCCCAAAGTGTCCATTTTTTTATGCTGAAAATATACATATATACTGCTTTGATGGATTGTTGCATGATACACGCTCAAAACTATAGTTTTGACATATTTCTATAACAAAAAAACCAGTGTGGTTAATTTAACACATCATATGACTTCAGGTAGATTTCAAGAATCTGTCATATGTGACTATTATCGTGAAGTAAAATATTTTCAACTGACTTATCCTGAGGGGCATAACTGCTATGACTCAATTTAACTCTGATGCAAAGGACATGTATTTTTTATTTAAAGAAAGACTGAAACTGCACACAGCCTGCTCAAACGAATGATGGCCTTAGCACAGCCCTGGCAAGGTTCAACATTATTGTTTTTTGTACAAGAAACTGTTCAATTTCATAACACCTTGTTGACCGTGTAATTTGAAATGGTAGAAGGTTTCAAAGGTGGCTGGCAGGAATGAATTCAAAAGTGACAGGGATGAATTCCAAATCCCATTCTGCTCCATCAGGAACTGTTGATTGAATGTGGAGAAGGGGCTTTTTCTCTCTTTATACTGTCTTCAACTAACAAACCCATCCTTCATATTTCCCTGCACAACCTCCTATCCTACAAGCATATTAACATGCCTTTTCCCCTCCAGAAAAGGATGAGTGACTGCCTAGCAACTCTGCCTCTTTCTGATTGCATTCATTACCAGGCTCCTTCCTGCAGTGCTGCCGTACTGTCCACCGTTCACAATAAGAACGGTGGAGGAGATTAAAAGAGGAGTGAATCATTCAACACATATGTCACGGGTATATAAAATGTCAACGTGATATCGAAAGGTCAACGTGCCAATTGGAGAGCTATCATGGAAGCTTCCTTGTCAGCCTGCGGAATCTGATCCGTTCAGAGTGATGGAGTATATTGACAGATGACATGAGAGTAATCAAATGCTCCTAACACTTACTGTATTTCTGTCTATCGTTGTGGGTAATGACTGGGTGTACAATTGAATTTAATGTATGTAATCTGTTTTGGAATAGGAGGAAGTAGACTTGTTGTCAATAATATAACAGGTAAATTGGCAGAACCAAAATAAATATAAAGCATCAAAATGCTTGCCGGGGGCTACAGAGAAGCTGTAGGGAGCTTCGTGGGAAACACTGAGAGATTCTAGTTACTTCTCAACATATATATAGCTAAAGTAACCGTCAGAGAGAGACTTCATTAGCATGGTTCCCACACCCCAAAGTTTAGCACATAACTAACAAGGTACCTCAGGCTAGGGCATAATGGAGTGTGCTTTTCTCATTTAATCCATAGAATGTAAGCTGCGTACATGCAACATTTTTCATGACCGCTTCAGAGAGATGCATGAATACAGTGGAAATCCATACGCCATTGAGTTATCAATTCAAAAGATCCATTGCCCAATGCCCGAAATCTCCAGTGGGTATGTTGTGTTGTGTTAGAAACAGTGGAATATACTGTATATCCTTTAATTGTGTTGCTTAATATTAAATTGTACATTTGGTACTTTTTTCAACTAAGTACAGGGTGATGTATTTACACATTTTTCCTTACTCAATCACTTTGCACAATTGGTTTGGACTATGTGGATTGAGCTCTTACAACATTCCGAAAGAGAAAAGTTGGATCGTATTTTTTCAGAGGCAGCAGCATTTTAGCTTGACTTCAGATGTGGGGAAGAAGTAGCATGAGTGGTCATTATCTGCATTGGGATAATACAATCTAGAGACCAACTACATGAGTGTATGTCTTTCTCTTTGTCCACCTCTCTCTGTGTAATATGATATTTCCATTTTGCGCTCTATCCCAGACAAACTCAATGAGCATTGATTTGAGGATTGGTAATGCAGTCTCTACTGTGGTGTGTCATCGGAATGAAACACAGAGGCTAGACACATGCACACCTGCATACACACACACGCACGCACACACACAACGAATGAAGGGTGTGCCAGAAAAAATGTCAAAGACTCCAGGCACCCAAGTCATAGACTGTTCTCCCTGCTACTACACGGCAAGGGGTACCGGAGTCAAGTCTAGGTCCAAAAGGCTTCCTTAAAAGTTTCTACCCCCAAGCTATTGGACTGCTGAACAATTAGTCAAATGGCTACCAAGACTATGTGCATTGACTCCTTTATTTTTTTTATGCTGCTGCTACTCACTGTTTATTATCTATGCACCGTCACTTTACCCCTACATATACAGTATGTACACTACCTTTCAAAAGTCTGGGGTCACTTACAAATGTCCTTGTTTTTGAAAGAAAAGCAAATTTTTCTGTCCATTAAAATAACATAAAATGGATCAGAAATACAGTGTAGACATTGTTCATGTTGTAAATGACCATTGCAGCAGGAATCGGCAGAATTTTTATGGAATATCTACATGGGCGTTCAGAGGCCCATTATCAGCAACCATCACTCCTGTGTTCCAATGGCACGTTGTGTTAGCTCATCCAAGTGTATCATTTTAAAAGGCTAATTGATCATTAGGGAACCCTTTTGCAATTATGTTAGCACAGCTGAAAACTGTTTTGCTGATTAAAGAAGCAATAAAACTGTCCGTCCTTATACTAGTTGAGTTTCTGGAGCATCAGTATTTGTGGGTCCGATTACAGGCTCAGAATGGCTAGAAACGAAGAACTTTCTTCTGAAACTCATCAGTCCATTCTTATTCTGAGAAATGAAGGCTATTCCATGTGTGAAATTGCCAAGAAACTGAAGATCTCGTACAACGTTGTGTACTACTCCCTTCACAGAACAGCGCAAAATGGCTCTAACCAGAATAGAAAGAGGAGTGGGAGGCCCCTGTGCACAACTGAGCAAGAGGACAAGTACAGTAGAGTGTCTAGTTTGAGAAACAGACTGGGATGCTAGCCTTCTAGGCAGAGTTCCAATGAAAAAGCCATATCTCAGACTGGCCAATAAAAACACCAGTTAGCTGTGCTAACATAATCACAAAAGGGTTTTCTAGTGATCAATTAGCCTTTTAAAATGATACACTTGGATTAGCCTACACAAAGTGCCATTGAAACACAGGAGTGATGGTTGCTGCTAATGGGACTGTGTACACCTATGGAGATATTCCATAAAAAATCTGCCGTTTCCAGCTACAATAGTCATTAACGATGTCTACACTGTATTTCTGATCAATTTGATGTTACTTTAATGGACAAAAAAATGTGCTTTTCTTTCAAAAACAAGGACATTTATAGGTGACCCCAAACTTTTGAACGGTAGTGTACATATTACCTCAATGACCTTGACTAACCTGTACCCCCGGACATTGACTAGGTACCCCCTGTCTCTAGCCTCATTATTGTTATTTTATTGTGTTAATTTTTTAAATGTAGTTTGTTTAACTCTTATTTTCTTAAAACTGCGTTGTTGGTTAACCGCTCGTAAGTAAGTGTTTCGGCGCATTTGACAAATAAAAATGCATTTGATCTGGAAAAAAGAGACCCTCCTTTAGCAGGGGCAGTCTGCTAGTATCATTGTCGATACTACAATATCATGTGTCGGCCAATCAAAGGTAGCTATCACGTTAAGAATTCGAAGATTGCATTGATCTCTTGCATTTAAAGCCTTATTCAGCACCTTTTGTGACTAGGGGGCAGTATTTTCATTTTTGTAAAAATAACGTTCCCGTAGTAAACGGGATATTTTGTCAGGACAAGATGCTAGAATATGCATATAATTGACAGCTTAGGATAGAAAACACTCTAAAGTTTCCAAAACTGTAAAAATATTGTCTGTGAGTATAACAGAACTGATATTGCAGGCGAAAGCCTGAGAAAAAAACAATCCGGAAGTGACTCATCTTTTGAAAGCTCTGCGTTCCAATGCGTCCCTATTGAGCAGTGGATGGGCTATCAACCAGATTACTTTTTCTCCGTATTCCCCAAGGTGTCTACAGCATTGTGACGTAGTTTTACGCATTTATGTTGAAGAATACCCGTAAGCGGCTACATTGCGCAACTGGTCACCTGATGGCTCCCAGAGTGATTCTCGTGTAAAATACAGAGGTAGCCATTATTCCAATAGGTCCTACTGAAAAACCAATTGTCCCGGTGGATATATTATCGAATAGATATTTGAAAAACACCTTGAGGATTGATTATAAACAACGTTTGCCATGTTTCTGTCGATATTATGGAGCTAATTTGGAATATTTTTCGGAGTTTTCGTGACTGCAATTTCCTGGAAATTTCTCAGCCAAACGTGAAAAACAAACGGAGCTATTTCGCCTACAAAAATAATATTTTTGGAAAAAAGGAACACTGGCTATCTATCTGGGAGTCTCGTGAGTGAAAACATCTGAAGCTCATCAAAGGTAAACGGTTTAATTTGATTGCTTTTCTGATTTCCGTGACCAAGTTACCTGTTGCTAGCTGGACAAATTGCTATGCTAGGCTATCGATAAACTTACACAAATGCTTGTCTAGCTTTGGCTGTAAAGCATATTTTGAAAATCTGAGATGACAGGGTGATTAAGGTTAGATGTGTCTCAATATATTTCACTTGTGATTTTCATGAATAGGAATATTTTCTAGGAACATTTATGTCCGTTGCGTTATGCTAATTAGTGTCAGTCGATGATTACGCTCCCGCACCCGGGATGGGGTGTCACTAGAGGTTAAATGCTTTAGTAATAGCCTAAAAATACTCACATGTCTTTTCAAGCTCACATTGCTGACACAAACATGCAGCTCTCTGTATGACTAAGCATCTGCTGCTCCAACTTTCCCATCCGGGCAACACACCCTTCACTGGCAGTGTTTTCTTTCTACTGCAAATGCAGCAATGGTTGAGGTAGCAATATACCATCCCATTTGTTTTGTTACTTTATAGCCGTTCCAGACAGCAGTCCTTGGAAAACTGTGCAGTCTGTCAGGGTTTACCTTGGTTTCACAGCCAGCCAGCCAGACTGAGCACAAAGTGGCGGCAGGGTAGCCTAGTGGTTAGAGCGTTGGACTAGTAACTGGAAGGTTGCGAGTTCAAACCCCCGAGCTGACAAGGTACAAATCTGTCGTTCTGCCCCTGAACAGGCAGTTAACCCACTGTTCCCAGGCCGTCATTGAAAATAAGAATTTGTTCTTAACTGACTTGCCTGGTTAAATAAAGGTAAAAAAAAAAAAAAAAAAAAAAAAAAAAAAAAAAAAAAAAAAAAAAAAAAAAAAAAAGTACAGATTAAAAACATCTCACGGATTCCTAACGGCAAGGTCATACCCTTGTTCAGATCCATCTGCCAGGGACACCCTCGTCGACGGGACTCTAACACCAAGTCTGGGCTCGCCTCTGAGGTTACCACTTTTCCACAAAGCTTCTGCCTATTGCATACGATGACGACAGGCAAGGAAGGACTGGCAGCACAAGCTCACAATGGGCATACATCGACGTGCAAGATCTAATCCAGTGTATAAAACCCAGCCCCACAGATCCATCATCTCAGCCCATCACACTGCAACCCTCCCTTTGGCGGGATAACAAACACATTTCCATATAATGAAAATAAATATGAAACCACAAACAGATCCATGCAGTTTTCCAGCTAATTGAAGGAGCATACAAGTTGAAAATGTACAAAGCAATATGTCCTTGTCAAAACGCTGTGTCTACATATGAATCTTGACATTATAGACATGCATTCCCTTTAAAGATGTCCAACATCTCACGGATTCCTAACGGCAAAGTCATACCCTTGTTCAGATCCATCTGCCAGGGACACCCTCGTCGACGGGACTCTAACACCAAGTCTGGGCTCGCCTCTGAGGTCACCACTTTTCCACAAAGCTTCTGCCTATTGCATACGATGAAGCCAGGCAAGGACTGGCAGCACAGGCTCTTATGGATATACATCGACGTGCAAGGTCTAATCCAGTGTATAAGACCCAGCCCCACAGATCCATCATCTCAGCCCGCCACACTGCAACCCTCGCTGGGGAAGGAAGCTACCCAAGGGCCAAGGCTGAATGGAGACGAATGGAGACGAATGGGCCGTGACAGCACAGCCAACCCCAACAAAAAACATCACTTACTGCCCGGAGGATTGCATCGGCCATGACAACATATGCCTGAGCGAGTGGAATTAACAGGGCGGCGAGCTAACAATGTGTAAGACAAGTATGTTCTGCACTTAGCTGGAGTTACACAGAAATCTGCTGCACAGGCTTTCACTGTCAAAAGTTCCCCAGGATAAAGTGGGATGTGTTCATGAAAAAATATGTTTTGTATACCGTCATAAAATAAAATGTATTTATAATTTTTCAATACTGGACTGGCCAGACAGGGGACATTAAATGCAGATACAGTCATTTGTTTAGCTGTTAGGTTATGGTAAGTTCAACAGCAAGCTGTTAAAAACTACTGTGTTGAGAATGAAAAATCATTGATCAATCTATTCTCATTGGTCATTATTTAACAGTCTGGTGATAGCACCCACCTACGCAATCCTGACATGCAAACATGTTTTCATTCAAACACATAAGCACGTCAATGAACTTGGCATTCACTGAAAACACAAGCGTTCACTGGTTTACATGAAAAATGTGGAGGATAGCATTGTGAAATGTACATGTAATTGTGTGGGAAGCATTTAATAGAGCTTGATAATCCCATCTCCCTGTTGAACTAATCCTGTTTACCCATGGAGATTTTACCAATAAAGGGAAAATGATGATCATCAACAGATATGGACAGAGCCCAAATTAACTTGGCAGTGAAGGTGGAGGAAAATAACTTGCTGTGCATTTTCTCATGAATACATGGAAGAATACCCAACTGAAACCTTTGGCGGGATAACAAACACATTTCCATATAATGAAAATAAATATGAAACCACAAACAGATCCATGCAGTTTTCCAGCTAATTGAAGGAGCATACAAGTTGACAATGTACAAAGCAATATGTCCTTGTCAAAACATTGTGTCTACATATGAATCTTGACATTATAGACATGCATTCCCTTTAAAGATGTCCAAAAGCTTTGAAGTAGACTGTGTGACAAACACATATATATATTTTTGTAAACAGAGCAAAATTCATCCTTATGTACAGTGCTTTCAGAACCCCTTGACCTTTTCCAAAATGTGTTGTGTCACTGCCTTAAACACAATACCGCACAATGTCAAAGTGGAATTATGTTTTCAGAAATGTTTACAAATTCACAAAAAAATTTAAAGCTGAAATGTCTTGAGTCAATAAATATTCAAGCCCTTTGGTTATGGCAAGATTAAATAACTTCAGCAGTAAAACTCTGCTTAACAAGTCAAATAATAGGTGGCATGGACTCACTCTGTGTGCAATAATAGTCTTTAGAATGATTTACCTCATCTCTGGGTACAAGTAAAAAGAGCAGACATTGAATATCCCTTTGAGCATGGTGAAGTTACACTATGGTGTATCAATACACCCAGTCACTACAAAGATTACAGGCGACCTTCCAAACTCAGTTGACAGAGAGGAAGAAAACCACACAGGCATTTCACCATGATGTCAATTGTGACTTTAAAACAGTTACAGAGTTTAATGGCTGTGATACGAGTAAACTGAGGAGGAATCAAAAACATTGTAGTTACTCCACAATACTAACCTAAAGGACAGAGTGGAAAGAAGGTAGCCTGTACAGAATACAAATATTTCAAAACATTCATCCTGTTTGCAATAAGGTACTAAAGCAAAACTTCAGAAAAAGTGTCAAAGAAATACATTTATGTCCTGATTACAAAGCGTTATTTTGAGGGCAAATCCAACACAGCACGTTACTGAGTAGCAATCTTTATATTTGCAAGCATGGTGATGGCTACATCCTGCTATGGGTATGATTGTCATTGGCAAGTACTAGAGAGCTTTTTTTATACAAATTAATTAAATAGAGCTAAGCACAGGAAAAATCCTAAAGGCTCAGTTTGCTTTCCAACACTAGGAGACCAATTCACCTTTCAGCAGGACAATAACCTAAAACAGAAGGCCTAATATACACAGGAGTTGCTTACCAAGATGACATTGAATGTTCTTAAGTGGCCTAGCCACAGTATTGACTTAAATCAGCTTGAAAATCTATGGCAAGATTTGATAATGGCTGTCTAGCAATGGTCAACAAAAAACTTCACAGAATTTGAAGAATTTTATAGACTTACCCAGAAAGACTCACAGTTGTAATCACTGCCAATGGGATTGTTGTAAGAATTTTAAAACAATTTGCAGGATGAAATCTCTTTAGATGCACCATCTCATTTTCTAGAGTGTGCAACTGAAAAAAACTAAGACAAGCAAGCAATACTTAGTAACAAGAATAATATGGCAACTAATATTAAGTAAAAACATAAAATAAATAATAATAATAATAAAAACATATAGTTGAAGTCGGAAGTTTACATACACCTTAGCCAAATACATTTAAACTCAGTTTCACAATTCCTGACATTTAATCCTAGTAAAAATTCCCTGTCTTAGGTCAGTTAGGATCATCACTTTATTTTAAGAATGTGAAATGTCAGAATAATAGTAGAGAAAATTATTTATTTCAGCTTTTATTTCTTTCATCATATTCCCAGTGGGTCAGAAGATTACATACACTCAATTAGTATTTGGTAGTATTTGGGTTAATTTTGGCCCATTCCTCCTGACAGAGCTGGTGCAACTGAGTCAGGTGTGTAGGCCTCCTTGCTCGACACGCCTTTTCAGTTCTGGCCACAAGTTGTCTATGGGATTGAGGTCAGGGCTTTGTGATGGCCACTCCAATACCTTGACTTTAATGTCCTTAAGACATTTTGCCACAATGTTGGAAGTATGCTTGAGGTCATTGTCCATTTGTAAGACCAATTTGTAACCAAGCTTTAACTTCCTGACTGATGTCTTGAGATGTTGTTTCAATATATCCACATAATTTTCCTGCCTCATGATGCCATCAATTTTGTGAAGTGCTCCAGTCCCTCCTTGTCACGCTCGCTATCCTCAAACTCCCTGTCATAAATTGACCAAGGCGCAGCGTGCATGTAGTTCCACATCTTTTAATGAAAGTAAAACCGAAACAACCAAAAAACAAACAGGTACTGTAAACAGCAAACCTGACACTAAAGGGGGGGTCCGGGTGGGCCTTCTTTATGGCGGCGGCTCGGGTGCGGGATGTGGACCCTCGCAGCGAGCCCCGGACTGAAGACCCTCGTAGAGGGCGCCACTGGACTGAAGGGCGCCTCTGGACTGAGGGACGCCTCTGGACTGAGGAGCTGCGATTCTGGCGGCTCCAGATTTAAGGGCGGCTCTGGCGGGTCCGGATTGAAGCGCGCCTCTGGCGCCTCCGGACTGACGGGAGGCTCTGGTGCCTCCGGACTGCCGGCCGGCTCTGGCAGCTCTGGACTGACGGGCAGCTCTGGCAGCTCGGGACAGGATGGCGGCTCTGGCAGCTCCGGACAGGAGGGCGGCTCTGGCAGCTCCGGACAGGAGGGCGGCTCTGGCAGCTCCGGACAGGAGGTGCGGCTCTGGCAGCTCCGGACAGGAGGTGCGGCTCTGGCAGCTCCGGACAGGAGGGCGGCTCTGGCAGCTCCGGACAGGAGTGCGGCTCTGGCAGCTCTGGACAGAAGGGAGACTTGGTTCTGGGAGCAGGCACAGGACTCACCAGGCTGGGGAGACATACAGGCGGCCTCTTCCTTGGCCGAGGCACCGGATACACAGGGCCGTGGAGGCGCATTGGCAGTCTCGACCGCATATCTGGCCCACCCCCCGTTCTGGCTGGATGCCGGCTTCCACCTGGCAAATGCGGGACGCTGGCACCGAGCACACCGGCCTGTGAATACTCGGCCGAGACACAGTGCGCATCACCCCATAGCACGGGGCTTGACCTGTCACATGCTCGCCCCAGTAAGCACGGAGAGGGGGCTCAGGACTCCAACCTGACTCCGCCACACTCCCCGTGTGCCCCCCAAAACATTTTCTCGGGCTCTCGGGCTTCAGGGACCGGGTCTTGTCCTTTCTCTCATCCCCGGTCCAACTCCTCCTCCAGGTTGATGCACGCTGCTTGGTCTTCTTGTGGTGGGTAATTTTGTCACGCTTGCTACCTAAGTATGGTTCTCAATCAGAGACAACGACAGACAGCTGTCCCTGATTGAGAACCATACCCGGCCAAAAACAAAGATATACAAGAACATAGAAAAAAAGAACATAGATTGCCCACCCTAGTCACACCCTGATTTGCACTTTACAAACCAAAGTACATTATTTTCTAGGAGACAGAATGCGTCTCCTTCCTGAGCGGTATGATGGCTGCGTGATCCCATGGTGTTTATATTTGCGTACTCTTGTTTGTACAGATGAACCTGGTACCTTCAGGTGTTTGGAAAGAAGCAGTGTGGCTTGTTTGGGTGGTGTTTCGGAGGATGCATGGCTCTCGGCCTTCACCTCTCCCGAGTTCGTATGGGAGTTGCAGGGATGAGACAAGACTGCAACTACTAATTGGATACCATGAAAAATGAGTTAAATTATTATTTTTTTTTAAATGACAAAAATTCAAAATAACATGCAAAACAGACAACAACAAAAAACAATATATATATATATATTTTTTTACTAAACAGGTGGGGCTCAAAACAGTGCCCCACCTGCCCTGAATGACGTGTTGTCACTGTACTCATTCTTCCTAAGAAAATGTCTGGCTAGAATGTGATGGGTGCAGAGCCGCCTCTTCCTATAGGCAGACTACACACCAGTAGTGCATCACCAGTTTTCCACTTGCAATGTCAGTCACTGATAGTCACTCAATTTATCCATGTCAACTAGATGTTTTTAGATTGCTAGGTAAGGTAGTGTAGCCAGCTATCTAAACCTTGTAGTAGGCTTAAAAATCCCCCGATTACCGACCGGGCATGCAGTGCATGTGCCCAGAGGCCCTGACCTCTAGGGGGCCAACTTTGATTGTCATATGAAAATGGGCGGGGAGGTGAGGGGAGGATGAGGGGGACGGGTGGCCTAGACTAAATCTCGTTTAGGCCACCCAAAAGGCTAGAGACGGCACTGGATGGGTTACATTGATTCAGCTCGACTGACTGTTCTTTATTCCCTCCAATGGTTTCCAAATTAAACAAATCTTCTGGAAGAAACCATTTCAGAGTGTGTTCCTGGTCAAGCTGCCAAACTGTCTCATAATAGCCATAAAGCTGACTCATACAAACCAAAATGGCTTTCTTTCAAGACATTCACCTCATGTTGTGAGCTTTTGCATTGGACACAATGCAAGATCTCTATTGTCTGAGCCAATCAAAATCATTCCTGTCAGTTAAACGTTGTGTCTTTGTGTTAGCCTTGGATGAATTCATACTCTATTTGTTACAGCAGTGTTACTGGAGCAATCATTTGGTGTATGTTTTAACGTAAGCCTGTGCAAATTATTCTGCTTTATTGTCTAAACAATTCACAAACATTTAAGTGAAGAAAATGCCTCAATCTTAATACCTTAAAGGCACTTTTTATCTGTACAACATAAATATATTCATTCATATTTAAGGTCTATTCCTACAGCAAACAATTGTTAGATCACGGTTGTCAGTTTTGGCCTTGTTTTGACTAAGTACAGCACTATCTCTTATTCATTGGGTGCTGACATGCTGTGAAACAAACTAACACAATTGCCTCTACATTTGATGCTATCAGCAGGTTAAGAGCAAACTCTCTCTATGCCAGAATTCTCTCCTAAAAGCTGCATGAATGGATCCTCTGGCATTTCTCCACATTTTTATCTGGGCGCTAATAAGCCACAGAGGTCGGGTGTCATACTCCTGCAGCAGGGGGACGTGGCCCTCCGGAGCCAGATACAGAGGTCATCATCCAAACAAGACATCCAGGGCATACGGGTTTTCTCAGGCTTTTTCCTGCCTCGCTTCGTTAAACACATTAAGGAGAGCTTGGAAGCAAAGGTGAGTCACAGCCTTGTTGTGTCTGGCACCAGTGGAATATGTGAACACCTCTGTATTCCTATTACCCACGTGAATCTCCATCCAACATTGTTGATGGACCATCATCCTCTTTAAGATCAGACGAACGTCACGTTGGAGCTGGGATTGTCGATGGGTTTAGAAGCGCTAGACCTCAGCCAGCAAACTGTTCAATTGAGAAGTGATGCAGTGTTTTTCTGCTTCCTTCATTGTTTACACAGCCCACAAAAGCAATTTCACTGACCAGCCAGCCTTATGCTCGAGAGTGATCGCTCTTTGCTCAGGTAGGTGTTGGTGGTGGTAAACATTTGATGGGTAAACTGTTGCAACTCACTTGTTCCCTCTGCCATTGTTCCATTGTCTGTGCATGGTCTCTCTGGGATAAGGACTGGTATGGTCTTCCACTCATCATTATTGACACAGACGTTTGGATAATTGTGTCTTTACAATCACAATGTAAAAAAAAATGTATTGAACCAGACTTTTCAAATTCGGCTTGTTAGAGTGATTCAAGACCCAATTACCGTGTTAAGATGAATGCTTGGCATTCGCTTCAGGAGAAAAATAAGTCTTATGATGAAGGGAAATATGATGACTGTCACGCCCTGACCGTAGAGCTTTTTATGTCTCTATTTTGGTTTGGTCAGGGTGTGATTTGTGTGGGCATTCTATGTTCTTTATTTCTAGGTTTTGTGTTTCTATGTTTTGGCCGGGTATGGTTCTCAATCAGGGACTGTCTATCGTTGTCTCTGATTGGGAATCATACTTAGGCAGCCTGTTTTGCCACCTTAGGTTCTGGGATGTTGTTTTTTGTTAGCTCTGTGTAGCCTTCAGAACCTGACGTTCGTGGTTCTTTTGTTGTTTTGCTTAGTGGTCAGTTGTAATAAAAGTATAAACACTTACCACGCTGTCCACTTCTTCCGACGAGCGTTACAACGACAGAATCACTGTGTACTATTATGTTAGAATGTACAGTATGCATCCTTTGCCCACCTCTCTGTAGTAACCCAAGTAGCTGTGTGATCCGAGTCAAGGCACCCAGACAAATGTTGAACATTTGAAATACTAATTCACCTCACTGACTACACAATATAGCCCAGAATTGATCTTTCAAAGAATCTTCGAGACATTTAAACTGTTTGAACATGTTCTTTTATTGCATGTTTGAAGAAATGAATGGCTAAGCAATTAGAGGAAGAGAAAATGAAGAACATAACAGAAACTCACCCAGTTAGGCCTAATGGCACCACTAGGGATTCTCTCTGCCCATCTGAACAGTAGAAATCACTAGAAGCATAATATCTCTCATAATGGGGTTGAATATTCCACTATTTCTTACTTGAATTAACAAAGGATACAGCAAGGGGCTGCTGCAATTTTTGTCCCTTCTGAGCGAGTGACAGAGGACATACATGTATGTGCCTGTATCATTATAGTGTTTATGCGGACTGTATATTTATTGTCAAACGTGAATACTTTGAGATATAAACAGTAAGTCTGAATAACCATAACATCAGATCTTTCTCTCTCTTTAATTGGTTGCACCACAACCTTCAACAAGTCTCAGTTAGAAGAAATGGTTCGTTACCAAAACCCAAACTTTAGCATTTTGCCAAAATCAGACCACGTTTTATATGGCTTGTAAGGGATTAAAAACCAGTGGAATTATAACTCAGTGCAGAGAATCCTAGCATGCAGAAAGGAAGACAATATGCCACCGATCCACCACCCCACCTGCAAAAAAATATGCAGCAAATGTTAGTCTTTCATCTATTCTAGCAGAAAGCTGGGACACATACCAATAAATGTACTCTGTCGCTTCTAAATTAAACCTGCCCAGGAATTTGAATATCAATCTCCCTGGTATGATGTATGAATTATGTACACCTTCCAACACACACACACAGACATAGATCTAAACAAACTGTACATACTGTACGTACACATGCCGTTTTTGACAATAAACTACACACAGCAGTTTTTATTAAAACAGACAGAAGAAAACAACAAATCCTATTGGTTTACAGCCAAGGTGCAAAGGGTGTGAACACATAAGGAGAACAGTTTTTATAGTTCCATGAGTTGATATCATGAGGGCATTACTTGCTTGCCAGTTAGATCCTGGTACACTAATAGGTCTTTCGTGGAATTCTATAGAAACCAACTGACAGTTACACAAACTAAGAGAAAGTACCTAAATCATTGGTGCGGGCAGTTATTTCTTTGCAAGACTACCATGACTATTTTCCAATTTAGAGATCTAAAAAGGGTCATGAGAGAACTTGGTTAAGAATAATTATCTTCAACTAACTTGCTGAGTGGTGGGAATCGAACCTCTCTATTGAATCCTCACTTCACCTCCGTCAAAACAAGATCCGCCCCCCTAACTGTTTAGAAACAGATGTAAAACTCAGCGAGAAATTAAACAATTATCTAAAAACTTTAAAAATCCACATGCTGGGGAGGTTGCACCTTTCTGGTGCGCTTACCACCCCCCTGGATCTCATTCAGGGGTAGTGCCGTTCACTGCAATGTCAATCAAAAGAAAATAACAAGCTGCCTTGCGTACCCATCTGAGCAAATGCAAATTACCTCGATCCCATGCAAAGTGACAAAATAAGTTCAAAATATGTTGGAACTTTGAAGTTGAACGCTGACGTCTCTGTCCCTTATGGTTGTGTGATTGGCAGTGAGTTGGCGGTCAGACCAGATCATTTGCTGTAATGCTCTCTTTATAATGTAGGCTTTCGAGAGGTTTGGGTTTGGAAACAGGTGTTCTACACCAAACACATACTATTAGGGTGTCATTTATCACTTGCACAGGTGGAGTAGAATAAGAGGGCCAAACTTGGAGATGGCTGAATAGGGGACATGGGCGTTGGTGACAGGTGAACAGAGCTGGTGTGTTTTGTCGCTGGTGGCAGTGCTGTCAGGCTTTGTGACAAGCTGTCCGTGACATTGAGAGAGACAAAGCCTTCAGATCCTCCCTGCACAGCACACTTCTCTCAGCACAACATGTTTACAGGGAAAAACTAAAATGAGCACAAACACTTTGGAAAGTTTTAATCAAATAAACACCAAACTGAACTTGCATTTTATAAAGAAATTGCACTTTTAGAAGATTCTGCTGGGGAGGAAATGCCTTGCTTTGCATCATCAGTATAATAATAATCATCGTCACTATTGTGCAATATTGCTGTTGTTTGTCTCTCTTGAGCCACCGTAGCTTCAACACAGACATAAAACCTCATCAAAATTGTTGCAAAAAAAATATCATATTTTTTTTAAATAAATTTGCAAACATTGAAAAAAAAACTGTATTTGCTTTGTCATTATGGGGTGATATGTGTAGATTGATGAGGAAAACATTTAATTTAATCAATTTTAGAATAAGGCTGTAACACAACAAAATGTGGAAAAAGTCAACGGGTCTGAATACTTTCCGAATGCATTGTATCTATAATCCGTACTTCCTTGTATGTCCGTCTGGATTGTATAATGTGTGGATATCTGTATAGAAATCACCTGGACCAAACTTTCTCCCAACCGGCTCCAATCTCCAGCTATGGTACCACATAACCTACCATCATCTAGCACAGCCAAGTAATAGGTGCCAGTTTTGAAAATATGTTAGATTCAGACAGTTTCTATACAGATAACCACACATTATTGAATCCGGACAGATGGACATGTAGATACGGATTATAGATACAGAGCATTCGGAAAGTATTCAGATCCCATGACTTTTTCCACATTTTGTTATGCAGCATTGAAGATCCCCAAAAACACAGTGGCCTCCATTATTATTACATGGAAGAAGTTTGGAACCACCAAAACTCTTCTTAGAGCTGACCGCTTGGCCAAACTGTGCAATCGGGGGTGAAGGGCCTTGGTCAGGGAGGTGACAAAGAAACTGATGGTCACTCTGACAGAGCTCCAGAGTTCCTCTGTGGAGATGGGGGAACCTTCCAGAAGTACAAACATCTCTGCAGCACTCCACCAATCAGGGCTTTATGGTAGAGTGGCCAGACCAAAGCCACTCCTCAAAAAGTCACATGACAGCCCACTTGGAATTTGCCAAAAGCCACCTAAAGGACTCGCAGACCATAAGAAACTTGATTATCTGATCTGATGAAACCAAGATTAAACTCTTTGGCCTGAATGCCAAGCGTCATGTCTGGAGAAAACCTGGCACAATCCCTATTGTGAAGCAAGGTGGTGGCAGTATCACGCTGTGGGGATGTTTTTCAGTGGCAGGGGCTGGGAGACTAGTCAGGATAGACGGAAAGATGAACGGAGCAAAGTACAGAAAGATCCTTCATGAAAACCTGCTACAGAGCGCTTAGACTGAGGAGAAGGTTCACCTTCCAACAGGACAACGACCCTAAGCACACAGCCAATACAACGCAGGAGTGGCTTGGGACAAGTCTGAATATCCTTGAGTGGCCCAGCCAGAGCCCGGACTTGAACCTGATCGAACATCTCTGGAGTGACCTGAAAATAGCTGTGCAGAGACGCCTCCCATCCGATCTGACAGAGCTTCAGAGGATCTGCAGAGAAGAATGGGAGAAACTGCCCAAATACAGGTGTACGAAGCTTGTAGCGTCATACCCAAGAAGACTCGAAGGCTGTAATCGCTGCCAAAGGTGCTTCAACAAAGTACTGAGTAAAGAGTCTGAATTGAATTCTACTACACCGGCTCTGATGTTAGTCAGATGTGGTAGGTCTTGCAAACTATTATGGACTACAAAGACAAACCCAGTCGCGAGCTGCCCAGTGACACGAGACTACCAGATGAGCTAAATACCTTTTATGCTTGGGGTCTCACAGACCATGCCTGGTCTCTGCCAACCCCACCTCCTGGAGCCAGGAACTGGTGCGGGTCGAATACGCCCGCAACACCCTTCCCTGCTCTGCCACGGGCCTATCTCTGTTTGAGTGTTCCCTGGGGTATCAGCCCCTAATCTTCCCCGAGCAGGAGGAAGAGGTCGGTGTACCTTCTGCCCAGATGTTTGTCCGCCGCTGTCATTGTACCTGGAGGAGAACCTGGTCAGCCCTCCTCAAGACCACCTCCTGGTATTGACGACAAGCGTATTTTTTTATTTTTTATTTCACCTTTATTTAACCAGGTAGGCAAGTTGAGAACAAGTTCTCATTTACAATTGCGACCTGGCCAAGATAAAGCAAAGCAGTTCGACACATACAACGACACAGAGTTACACATGGAGTAAAACAAACATACAGTCAATAATACAGTATAAACAAGTCTATTGTTGGGTATTGCCATCGGACCCTGGCTCCCCGGTCTCGTCTTGGGCAGAAGGTATGGCTGTCCACCCGGGATCTGACGTGTATGGAGTTTTTAGATTGCAGCCAGCACTTCTCTACCATTTTATTTACCTGAGGATTGAAACAGGACAATGCTTGCTAATGTCCCATCAGTCTGTTTCTGTCTTAGTTTACCTACACCTTATTCAAGGTCAATAACAGAGTCGTTGCTCACTGTCTGAGCTCACAAGTGATAGATTCTCTGTGCTCTCCCATGTGTTGCTTTTATGAATTTCAAGTTTATATTATCCAGAGTTAATCAAGATAATTGAACGTGTTAGACTTAGTGCTGATTTAATCGGTGTAGTATATGTTTGAGGAATACAATAACTTTCCATTCCAAGGGCAGAATTAAAATGTGCAAAGAGCGAAATAGTACCGTAAAATATTTGATTTTGTTTTTCGTCACCTTTGAGTTCTCGCCAGTGTATTATTAAATCAGTCAGATATTTGATTTTCCAATTGTATTAAAGCACATTCTGTTCTCACCAAATAACATTTACTCAAGGGAGCTCTCATAAAGCAAGCAAACGTCAATATGGCTCCACATCACTTGAAAACATTACTGCCCCTGCCCCCTTTTTTTTATGTGTCATGTGTATTGGATTAATTGCAGGGCCCACTGCGCACATGTTTTCCTCAAGGATAAATAAGAAAACATTGATCACAAACTCAGAGATGTAATACCTTCCATAAATGTTTGTGGTAGTGATAAATTATTAATTCCTTGCACGGACTGTTTGAGAGAGTGAACAATTGGGAGCTTGGGACTATAAGGTTCTATCTGAAAAAAGAGTATTCTGACATAATGGCTTTAGTGGTTTGAATGGTGTCAGCAACTTTTAGCTGGTATTTGTTTTTACTTAACTTCCTGACACTACCCATCCCGTTAGCGGGATCATTTTCGTCAGCAACCGCTGAATAGCATAGCGCCACAGTCAAATAATATTACTAAAAAATATTCATATTCATTAAATGCACAAGTGCAATATTGCAAAACACACCTTGGCCTTTTATTAATCCACCTGTCGTTTCAGATTTTGAAATTATGCTTTACAGCGAAAGCAATCCATGCGTTTGTGTAAGTTTATCGATAGCATATTAAAACATTATGTACACTAAGCATTAAGAAGCTAGGTCACGAAAATCAGAAAAGCAATCAAATTAATTGTTTACCTTTTGATGATCTTCGGATGCCTTCACACAGCTTGTCCACATGCTCTGTAGTGTCAATGTGGTCCTAAATCCAGCCGGCTGTAACCGACAAACAGCCGACCCGACCGATCTGATGCGTCCGCATGGTCCTAATACACACCATTGTCGCCTTTAGTATCACAGTGCATTGATAAATCTGGGGGGAACAAAAATCAAATTTTAGAAATCCACCCCCCCCCTTCCCCAGTGAAATTTGCGCCCCTGACTATAGGCTTGGGTTACTACACAAACCTTAGTAACCCAACTGCTGCTTCCTATCCTAGACTATGGTGACATCATCAATCAAAGCATAACCAAGACCTTACTTTGCGAATCAGATGTCATTTTTAACAATCTTTTCAGATTAATTCTTGAATGCCATTATAAGACATATCATTGCACAATGTATGCACCTCCAAACAGAAGACAACTGCTGTGGTACCAATTCATTTTAAATGTATCAACTTAAATTTTCCTGTATATATTAGGGAACACCTACGTTTACAAGACTCACACTACTCCTTTCAACAACAGCAGAATGGACAAATTCCAAGGGTACATCATGAGGTTGGAGTAAGATCTTACAAATACAAAGCCCCAACTGACTGGAATAATTGACCTATAAGAATCAGTGCAAAAAAAAATCACACAGTGAATTTAAGAAAGCCCTTTTTCAAATGTTAAGAACAAATTGTTTGTGTTTGCAATTAACAGAAACATCATGTAGCAGCAGTTTTTAACAGTTGTAGGCCTGTTAGTAGTTGTACAACAATTTTGTAATGCTGTTAATGTACAGTTGAGGTCAGCAGTTTACATACACTTAGGTTGGAGTCATTAAAAGGAGAAACATTCAACACCATGGGCCAGAAAAAGTTGAATACATTGGCCATGCTGTCATTCCAGCATGACTTCTGACGCATTCAAAACAACTGGAAACTCTGAACTGGGAAATCTCAGAATTCAGTGAGTTCAAGACAAAAAGGGAACTTGGAAGATACATTTTGAACATTCATTCAACTCTGAATTCCAAGTCGGGAACTCTGGCCTCTTTCTAGAGCGCCGACCTGAAGTTCACTGACGTCACGATTCAACCTTGTTTTTTTCTGAGTTCCCAGTTGTCTTGAAAGCACCTTAAATCTAGAGAATACCAGACTTGGATGACAAAGTTTGATGACAAAATTAGCCCACAAGAAGGACTGCTGCGCCAACTTCCTGTTCAAGTGAGCACAGCACAACTAGGTGAGTCCAAAAATGCATTGTACTGCTATATAAACTATGTAATATGCCAGGGAGATATGTATACTGTAGCTAAGAAAGTAATACTAAGTGTATGTTGTGTTGTTAACTGGTGCCTCACCCTAATAATGTGGTCCCTTTCCCCTGCATAACTTAGCCTACTGTTCTGACTTGGTGGTGCACATTTAGCCTATAGCCTATTTTAGAGAAATGTAATGATTGAATATTGTAAGAGCTTTCATTGTCTGCTTATATGCCCCCTTTATGACTTGGTGGTGCACATTTAGCCTATAGCCTATTTTAGAGAAATGTAATGATTGAATATTGTAAGAGCTTTCATTGTCTGCTTATATGCCCCCTTTATTTGTCCTACTGTTCTGACTTGGTGTGCAGGGAGAATACTGTAAGAACGGTCATGTTCTGAATTCTGTTGCTGTACATTTCAAAAGTGCTGAACAAATAGTTATATTGACTATGTCTGTCCTAATCATTGTCTTAAAATGAAGTATTGTCTCTTATCCGATCGTCATCCCCTTATTCCATAGTTTGTACATCTTAATTGTCATTGCAAGTCAGCTATATCAGCTTTTTTTTTGAAAGGCAGTAGATGAAGCTGAATGAACTCATTCGCTCCCAGAGAAGATTCCTCTGATAGACAGGTGTAGCAATGGTAAGGATTCAATCCATGGTGCTGGTAAGAAAGCCCTGCTGTTGGAACAGCTTCATGTAGGCCATAACAGTTTGTGGGCACCATTTGTCACCATTATAGTACAACTAATGTGTTGCTTAGTGTTGTGTTGTGTAGTGACTTTGCTGGCATGCATCAACATTTATTTTTTATGCGCCAGCAAAACATTTACATGCTAAATTCACCACTAAGTTTAACCAGAGGTAGAAACTACTGTATTGATGGGATTCCTAATGAAGCACAGACTGTACAGCCTCTATCTCCCAGAGGTTTACATGTATGATCTTGGCTAGGACTGTTATGGTGACCATATTACTGCTACACTGGTCATGAATGCAGTTAAATTCCATGTGACAGTTTAGTCACAGTGATTAGGCTTCTTTCTCCAAGCTCTGATGCTGATGATGGTCATTAGTAGCCTACCAAACGTGCTAACTGTCTGGCACTTTATTGTCCTCCAATCACTCTGACATCAATGCAAATGTATTAAAAAATCTAATCAAATACCTCAAATCAAATCAAATGTATTGGTCACGTACACATGGTTAGCAGATGTTAATGCAAGTGTAGCGAAATGTTTCCTGAAGTCCACGATCATCTCCTTTGTTTTGTTGATGTTGAGTGAGAGGTTGTTTTCCTGACACCAGACTCCGAGTTCCCTCACCTCCTTCCTGGGGGCTGTCTCGTTGTTGTTGGTAATTAAGCCCACTACTGTTGTGTCATATGCAAACTTGATGATTGAGTTGTAAGTGTGCATGGCGAAGCAGTCGTGGGTGAGCAGGGAGAACAGGAGGAGGCTGAGTATGCACTCATGTGGGGCCCGGATCAGCGAAGTGGAGATGTTGTTTCCTACCTTCACCACCTGGGGGCGGTCCATCAAAGTCCAGAAACATTTGCACAGGTCGGGGTTGAGACCCAGAGACTTAAGCTTAATGATGAGCTTGGAGGGTACTACGGTGTTGAATGCTGAGCTGCAGTCAACAAAGAGCATTCTTACATAAGTACAGTGGCTTGCAAAAGTATTGGCATTTTTCCTATTTTGTTGCCTTACAACCTGGAATTAAAATTGATTTTGGGCGGGTTGTATCATTTGATTTACACGACATGATTTACACAACTTTGAAGATGCAAAATATGTTTTATTGTGAAACAAACAAGAAAGAAGACAAAAGAACAGAAAACTTGAGCGTGCATAACTATTCATCCCCCCCAAAGTCAATACTTTGTAGAGCCACCTTTTCAGCAATTATAGCTGCAAGTCTCTTGGGGTATGTCTCTGTAAGCTTGGCACATTTAGCCACTGGGATTTTTGCCCATTCTTCAAGGCAAAACTGCTACAGGGTGTTTGCATATTTTTTTCTTTAAGCAATAGCTTTTTTCTGGTCACTCTTCCAAAAGCCCAGCTCTGTGGAGTGTATGGCTTAAAGTGGTCCTATGGACAGATACTCCAATCTCCGCTGTGGAGCTTTGCAGCTCCTTCAGGGTTATCTTTGGTCTCTTTGTTGGCTGTTTGGTTAATGCCCTTCTTGTCTAGTCCGTGAGTCTTGGTGGGCAGCCCTCTCTAGGCAGGTTTTTTTGTGGTGCAATATTGCCAGTGCCTTAGACCACTGTGCCACCCAGGAGGCCCCAGGTGGACTTTATTTAAATAATTATATGACTTCTGAAGGTAATTGGTTGCACCAGATCTTATTTAGGGAATTCATAGCAAAGGGGGTGAATACATACGCATACACCAATTTTCTGTTTTTAATTTTGAAACATTTTCTGAAACAAGTGATTTTTTTCATTTCACTTCACCAATTTTGACTATGTTGTGTATGTCCATTACATGAATTCCAAATAAAAATCAATTTAAATTACAGGTTGTAATGCAACAAATTAGGAAAAATGTCAAGGGAGATGAATACTTTCTCAAGGCACTGTATTCATCTTGTCCAGATGGGATAGGGCAGTGTGCAGTGTGATGGCGATTGCGTCATCTGTGGACCGGATGGAACGGTAGGCAAACTGAAGTGGGTCTCGGGTCGCAGGTAAGGTGGAGGTGATATGATCCTTAACTAGTCTCTCAAAGCACTTCATGATGACAGAAGTGAGTGCTATGTGGCGATAGTCATTTTGTTCAGTTATATTTGCCTTCTTGGGTACAGGAACAATCGGGGCCATCTTGAAGCATGTGGGGACAGCAGTCTGGGATAGGGAGTGATTGAATATGTCTGTAAACACACCAGCCGGATGGGCTGCACATGCTCTGAGGATGCGGCATGGGATGCCATCTGGGCCAGCAGCCTTGCGTGGGTTAACATGTTTAAATGTCTTACTCACAACGGCCATGGAGAAGAAGGGGAGGCACAGTCCTTTGTAGCAATCGGTGGCATTGTATTATCCTCAAAGCGGGCAAATAAGGTGTTTAGTTTGTCTGGAAGCAAGATGTTGGTATCTGTGACGTGGCTGGTTTTCTTTTTGTAGTCCGTAATTGCCTGTAGACCTGGCCAGATACGTCTTAAGTCTGTGCCATTGACTTGCGACTCCACTTTGTCCCTATACCAACATTCTGCTTGTTTGATTTCTTTTTGGAGGGAATAACTACACTGTGTATATTCGGCCATATTCCCCGACATCTTTCCATGGTTGAATGAGTGGGTTTGCACTTTAAGATTTGTGCGTATGCCGCCATCTACCCACAGTTTCTGGATAGGGTAGGTGTTAATAGTCACAGTGGGTACAACATCTCCAATGTACTTCCTTATAAACTCACTCACCGAGTCAGTATATAAATCAATGTTATTTTCTGAGGCTTCCCAAAACATTTCCCAGTCCGAGTGATCAAAACAATCTTGAAGCATGGATTCCAATTGGCCAGACGAGCGTTGAATGGTTCTCGTCACGGGTACATCCTGTTTGAGTTTCTGCCTATTGGACGGTAGGGTCAAGACGGAGTCGAGGTCGGATTTGCCGAAGGGAGAGCGGGGGAGGGCCTTGTATGCATTGCGGAAGTTAGGGTAGCAGTGGTCCAGTGTATTGCCAGAGCTGGTGCTACTGTCAATGTGCTGGTAGAATTTAGGTAGCCTTGTTCTCGAATTAGCTTTGTTAAAACCCCAGCTACAATAAATGCAGCCTCAGGATATATGGTTTCCAGTTTACGTAGAGTCCAGTGAAGTTCCTTGAGGGTCGTCGAGGTATCTGCTCGGGGGGATATACAGGCTGATGATCCCATCAGCTTTCTATAGGCTAAGCCTACTGTATTTATATCTCAACTTTCCTAATATTAAGCACATTGCTTGTCTTTTCAACGAGAGTATAGCCTAACTGTCGGGCATGAAAATGAACATTTAAGTGAAAAGCGGGAAAAGCGTCCTCCGTTTGTATCACAACTAACTAAAGTGGCCAAATAACTTCTTAAAATTAAGCACATTAATCCACTTTACTTATCAGTGGCTGTAGAGCTTAACTGGCAAACACACGTGGCATGTGAGTTTCAAGTTTGGGGAAGATCATTTTCACCATAAAAATGCACCTTTATAATAAAAGCATTACATGCATAATCGCATTTACGGTCATTTTTGATGATTGTGATTTCTAGCTAATGGAACATTCACGCTTATAGCCTACTGCTGTCTGCATATTGCTGCGCTTATAAGGTGAAGTAGTAGCCTAATAGTTTATCAACATTTTAAGCTAAACGTTCTGATCAGTTGCTTTAGCCTCATTGCGTAAAACATTTTTATTTTATGCTAGTGGTTGAATTAATTTGGGATCTATCGCATCCCACAACTGTCCACATACTTTGTTTGGAATATTTATTTCTTGCACAGAATAGAATATGTCAACTTTTGTACTAGGGGGGGTAGTAGATTGACATTGGTTTGTGCTTTTGCTGTTTGTTAGGCCTTCTAATCTTGTTGTTGTTGACGAAAAGTAAATGTGGACAGTTCATCCAAAATCTTCAAAATGCGCCTCGGAATTGGATAAGGACGTGCGCAGTTGCGTCTCCGATGTGTCTGTCTTCACATGAAACGCTGCTTATATATGACAGTTAGTTATCCCTTTCAAAGCGGATTCATGTGCTGAATTTTAAGAAGTTATTTGGCCAATTTAATTGTGATAGAAACATTAAACATATAGGCCTATGGGCTAGGCTGCATGAGGTGTGTGACTATGATTCAAAAAATACATTTTTTCTTATACTGGGCATCATTCATGTGATATTACATAATCCACAAGCGACAGGCTAATATTGTCACCCATCACACTTTTCTTGATTTTATTGTGTCTTTACATATACTAAACAATATATATGTGACATTTGTTTTGATTAAGAATGGACCAATATTATGCACATGTATCGAAACAGGGGCAGCGGGAAAAAAATACTCCCTCAGAATTTGTTTGGGCATCTCAAGCTCATTTCCTGCATTTCTACTAGGGCAAAAAACAAAAGTAGTCTTTTCTTTCGACCAATCGATTGGTCTGAATTTTTAAATGTTTATTTTTCTACATATACACCCTATGTATTTTAATAACATCAATTAGGCTATATGTACTGAACTTGTCTGATGCTTTAACAGTTGCAGAGTATTTCACATGACGGTGACTGATTGTTAAAGTTAGGTTCCCATGGGCACAGCCTTCATGATGGACAGTAACTGATGGTAACAGATTGTGTTTTCGGGGACATATACTGTACAAAGTGGTCATGAAGGGCCCCTCTAGCTATAGTGTCTGCAGCAGGTGTGATTGATGGAGCAAACTCTGAGAGGCAGTGACAGCATCAAGTCAGGCAGTGACAGCGTCAAGTCAAGAACAAAGGTTCCCACTCAACCACCACCTGAACCAACTCAGAAAACAACACAGTGTACAGAACACTCTTTCTAGTCTGGGTACCAGTCTTTTTAGCGAACATTCCACTCCTGTCATTTGCCAAAGAGCCTGGCCTTTTGGCATTCTCAGCGTTCAATATGCAGACGGATTCATAGCGCCGTTGCTGATTGGTATTTGGAAATTACATTAATATTATCCAACCTGTGGTCAAATGGCTTATAGCAAAAATTAACCTTTTTCAAACACAATTTTCTTGTTGACAGAATGTTTTACTCAATTAAAAAAAAACACATTTAAGAAAATGGCCTGTCTAAAGATGACTTGTCAACATGGACTTCTCCCCAAGCATTCTCACTACTTAGAGAAACGTAATCAAATCAAATACATTTTTATTGACCACGTACATATGGTTAGCAAATTTTAATGAGAGTGTAGCGAAATGCTTGTGCGTCGAGTTCCGACAGTGCAGTAATATCTAACAAGTAATCTAACATTTCCTCAGCAACTACCTAATACACACACATCGAAAGGGGTGAATGAGAATATGTACATATACGTATATGGATGAGTGATGGCAGCATAGGCAAGGTGCAATAGATGTTATAATATACACTATATACATGATACGTGATACGAGTAATGTTAGATACAGTTGGAGTCGGACGTTGACATACACTTAGGTTGGAGTCATTAAAACTCGTTTTTCAACCACTCCACAAATGTCTAGTTTTGGCAAGTCGGTTAGGACATCTACTTTGTGCATGACACAAGTAATTTTTCCAGCAATTGTTTGCAGACAGATTATTCAAATTATAATTCCCTGTATCACAATTCCAGTGGGTCAGAAGTTAACATACACTAAGTTGACTGTGCCTACAAACAGCTTGGAAAATTCAAGAAAAGGTCATGGCTTTAGAAGCTTCTGATCGGCTAATTGACAACATTTGAGTCAATTGGTGGTGTACCTGTGGATGTATTTCAAGGCCTACCTTCAAACTCAGTGCCTCTTTGCTTGACATCATGGGAAAATCAAAATAAATCAGCCAGTACCTCAGAATTTTCTTTTAGACCTCCACAAGTCTGATTGATCCTTGGGAGCAATTTCCAAACACCTGAAGGTACCACATTCATCTGTGCAAACAATAGTAGGCAAGTGTGGGACCACGCAGCCGCCATTCCGCTCAGGAAGGAGACTCGTTCTGTCCACTCAGCAAGGAAGAAGCCACTGCTCCAAAACCACCAATAAAAAAGCCAGACTACGGTTTGCAACTGCACATAGAACTATAGAACTGTTTGGCCATAATGACCCATTTTTATGTTTGGAGGAAAAAGGGGGAGGCTTGCAAGCCGAAGAACACCATCCCAACCATGAAGCACGGAGGTGACAGCATCATGTTGTGGGGGTGCTTTGCTGCCGGAGGGACTGGTGCACTTCACAAAATAGATTGCAACATGAGGTAGGAAAATTCCGTGGATACATTGAATCATCATCTCAAGACATCAGTCAGGAAGTTCAAGCTTGGTCGCAAATAGGTCTTCCAAATGGACAATGACCCCAAGCCTTCTTCCAAAGTTGTGGCAAAATGGCGTAAGGACATTAAAGTCAAGGTATTGGAATGGCCATCACAAAGCCCTGACCTCAATCCTATTTGGGAGCATTGAGAACCATAGGTCGTGATTTTGGCCTGGTTACGTGTACATTGAACAACACAGCAGGTTTTCGTAATGTTTTGTTATTCTTGTATAACCAAATAAATTGTTCCTCCTCTCTTATTAAGAGATGGAGTCCAGACAGGCTACTTTAGGAAACGTTCTGAATGGACATACAGAGAATTAGTGAATTCACACACACCCTAAAAGGACCCATCAATCAAAGCCTCCACTGCTCCTCAGACACACACTAATAATGTATATTTTCTTAAAAACATATTCAAAACCAAGGCTCACCATCAAATCTTGGCTGTAGTCTTACTGAAGCTATACAATTACTTATTCTAGGCATGAAGATTTCAACATCATGTCTAGACGATGAAAGGCTTCACTGATCACTCATGCTTGGCTGCCAAACGTATAGGTGTACCGATAGGCCTAATATTGAAACAGTCATTATCGTAACAATCTACTTTCGAAGACTCCCCATCCCGCTGATGTGAGCCTCTGGACAGCGCACTTGCACTTGATATTCACTTAATGATAAGAAAGTGAACCTGCCATTTCCAAAAAGGAGCTCAGTGGGGAATTGTGGATTCCCTGCTTTTCGATCATTAGCTTACTTCAACAGCCAGGGTTTAATTAAATAGGCCTAGGCACTACACTTTTTTATTGCACATTTAATTCAACTGACACATTTGGCGATGTTCAACTTCAATTTATTGGCACAAAACATGCGTCAGACAATATTCAAATGTTTTGTCTCTGGCTTGCATAGCACAGTTAGTGGTTGCCACAAATTGGATGGCCAGTACTTCTCTGGTGTGATGTGATCACATTGGCTGGGGAAAAAATGCAGGAAACAGGAAACTTCTGTTCTCCCCGCACCCAATGTTCACAATAACAATAAAATGTACTATGCCAGAATGCCCAATGTTAGAATGTTTCCAATTAAATGTAGGAGTTAAGTTAGGAAAACATTCTATCAGTCTAATTTGCATAAACATTGTGATTGGATGATAGCTTTGAATGTTATCAAATCCTCTGATCCCCTCATGTTCAGTAATGATATAATGTTCATATTTGAATATTGCTGAAAGGCCAGTCTCTTTGGCAAATGACTGGAGTGGAATGTTATTACGCAACAGGACAGTTAACACGCGCTGCCTGCTAATTATCTATAGGCTATGTTTCAACTTGTCAATTTCAAATACGTTTCTAACAAGTTGCATTTTCTAACAACAGTTTGAATTGAGGTGTGTTCCGCCTCCTCATTAATTCACATATAAGTAGTCAATTTCAGTGTTGCGGAGAATTTATGTTTCAGGCTTCTTCTGAGCCCGATAAACAGCTCTCTTCAAGGAGAACCCACCACATCACTCATGTTTGCGCACATCAAGTATGCATACACTTGTGCAGTCTTGCAAGAATTGGAAAATGTTCTTGCTGGTGCTCGCTTTGCCTTCCTTGTTCCTATCAAAGTAAGTTCCTTATTTTCTTTATATCGTGTTGTCGTTTCTACTGTAGGCACTTACAGTATGTACAGTGGGGAGAACAAGTATTTGATACACTGACGATTTTGAAGGTTTTCCTACTTACAAAGCATGTTGAGGTCTGTAATTTTTATCATAGGTACACTTCAACTGTGAGAGACGGAACCTAAAACAACTATCCCAAAAATCACATTGTATGATTTTTAAGTAATTAATTAGCATTTTATTGCATGACATACAGTGCCTTGCGAAAGTATTTGGCCCCCTTGAACCTTGCGACCTTTTGCCACATATCAGGCTTCAAACATAAAGATATAAAACTGTATTTTTTTGTGAAGAATCAACAACAAGTGGGACACAATCATGAAGTGGAACGACATTTATTGGATATTTCAAACTTTTTTAACAAATCAAAAACTGAAAGATTGGGAGTGCAAAATTATTCAGCCCCCTTAAGTTAATACTTTGTAGCGCCACCTTTTGCTGCGATTACAGCTGTAAGTCGCTTGGGGTATGTCTCTATCAGTTTTGCACATCGAGAGACTGACATTTTTTCCCATTCCTCCTTGCAAAACAGCTCGAGCTCAGTGAGGTTGGATGGAGAGCATTTGTGAACAGCAGTTTTCAGTTCTTTCCACAGATTCTCGATTGGATTCAGGTCTGGACTTTGACTTGGCCATTCTAACACCTGGATATGTTTATTTTTGAACCATTCCATTGTAGATTTTGCTTTATGTTTTGGATCATTGTCTTGTTGGAAGACAAATCTCCGTCCCAGTCTCAGGTCTTTTGCAGACTCCATCAGGTTTTCTTCCAGAATGGTCCTGTATTTGGCTCCATCCATCTTCCCATCAATTTTAACCATCTTCCCTGTCCCTGCTGAAGAAAAGCAGGCCCAAACCATGATGCTGCCACCACCATGTTTGACAGTGGGGATGGTGTGTTCAGCTGTGTTGCTTTTTCGCCAAACATAACGTTTTGCATTGTTGCCAAAAAGTTCAATTTTGGTTTCATCTGACCAGAGCACCTTCTTCCACGTGTTTGGTGTGTCTCCCAGGTGGCTTGTGGCAAACTTTAAACAACACTTTTTATGGATATCTTTAAGAAATGGCTTTCTTCTTGCCACTCTTCCATAAAGGCCAGATTTGTGCAATATACGACTGATTGTTGTCCTATGGACAGAGTCTCCCACCTCAGCTGTAGATCTCTGCAGTTCATCCAGAGTGATCATGGGCCTCTTGGCTGCATCGCTGATCAGTCTTCTCCTTGTATGAGCTGAAAGTTTAGAGGGACGGCCAGGTCTTGGTAGATTTGCAGTGGTCTGATACTCCTTCCATTTCAATATTATCGCGTGCACAGTGCTCCTTGGGATGTTTTAAGCTTGGGAAATCTTTTTGTATCCAAATCCGGCTTTAAGCTTCTTCACAGCAGTATCTCGGACCTGCCTGGTGTGTTCCTTGTTTTTCATGATGCTCTCTGTGCTTTTAACGGACCTCTGAGACTTTCACAGTGCAGGTGGATTTATTTGGAGACTTGATTACACACAGGTGGATTGTATTTATCATCATTAGTCATTTAGGTCAACATTGGATCATTCAGAGATCCTCACTGAACTTCTGGAGAGAGTTTGCTGCACTGAAAGTAAAGGGGCTGAATAATTTTGCACGCCCAATTTTTCAGTTTTTGATTTGTTAAAAAAGTTTGAAATATCCAATAAATGTTGTTCCACTTCATGATTGTGTCCCACTTGTTGTTGATTCTTCACAAAAAAATACAGTTTTCTATCTTTATGTTTGAAGACTGAAATGTGGCAAAAGGTCGCAAAGTTCAAGGGGGCCGAATACTTTCGCAAGGCACTGTAGGTATTTGATACATCAGAAAAGCAGAACTTAATATTTGGTACAGAAATCTTTGTTTGCAATTACAGAGATCATACGTTTCCTGTAGTTCTTGACCAGGTTTGCACACACTGCAGCAGGGATTTTGGCCCACTCCTCCATACAGACCTCCAGATCCTTCAGGTTTCAGGGCTGTCGCTGGGCAATACGGACTTTCAGCTCCCTCCAACAATTTTCTATTGGGTTCAGGTCTGGAGACTGGCTAGGCCACTCCAGGACCTTGAGATGCTTCTTATGGAGCCACTCCTTAGTTGCCCTGGCTGTGTTTTGGGTCGTTGTCATGCTGGAAGACCCAGCCACGACCCATCTTCAATGCTCTTACTGAGGGAAGAATTTTGTTGGCCAAGATCTTGCTATACATGGCCCCATCCGTCCTCCCCTCAATACGGTGCAGTCGTCCTGTCCCCTTTGCAGAAAAGCATCCCCAAATAATTATGTTTCCACCTCCATGCTTCACAGTTGGGATGGTGTTCTTGCGGTTGTACTCATCCTTCTTCTTCCTCCTAACACGGCGAGTGGAGTTTAGACCAAAAGGCTCTATTTTTGTCTCATCAGACCACATGACCTTCTCCCATTCCTCCTCTGGATCATCCAGATGGTCACTGGCAAACTTCAGACGTGCCTGGACATGTGCTGGCTTGAGCAGGGGGACCTTGCGTGCGCTGCAGGATTTTAATTTTTGATTTTAATCCATGACGGCGTAGTGTGTTACTAATGGTTTTCTTTGAGACTGTGTTCCCAGCTCTCTTCAGGTCATTTACCAGGTCCTGCCGTGTAGTTCTGTGCTGATCCCTCACCTTCCTCATGATCATTGATGCCCCACGAGGTGAGATCTTGCATGGGGCCCCAGACCGAGGGTGATTGACCATCATCTTGAACCTCTTCCATTTTCTAATAATTGCACCAACAGTTGTTGCCTTCTCACCAAGCTGCTTGCCTGTTGTCCTGTAGCCCAACCCAGCCTTGTGCAGGTATACAATTTTATCCCTGATGTCCTTACACAGCCTTCTGGCCTTGGCGTCTGTGGAGAGGTTAGAGTCTGTTTGATGGAGTGTGTGGACAGGTGTCTTTTATACCGGTAACAAGTTCAAACAGGTGCAGTTAAGGTAATGAGTGGAGAACAGGAGGACTTCTTAAAGAAGAACTAACAGGTCTGTGAGAGCCGGAATTCTTACTGGTTGGTAGGTGATCAAATACTTATGTCATGAAATAAAATGCTAATTAATTACTTAAAAATCATACAATGTGATATTCTGGATTTTTGTTTTAGATTCTGTCTCTCACAGTTGAAGTGTACCTATGATAAAAATTACAGACCTCTACATGCTTTGTAAGTAGGAAAACCTGCAAAATCGGCAGCGTATCAAATACTTGTTCTCCCCACTGTATGTGTATATGTATGGAGCATATTGTATTTACAGTTTTTTTCACGTCTTCAACTACTGGTGACAAATAATGAATTCCGATTATTGCTCGGCCTCCGACCGCAAGGCACTACAGAGCGTACGACCCAGTACATCACTGGGGCTAAGCTGCCTGCCATCCAGGAACTCTACACCAGGCGGTGTCAGAGGAAGGCCCTAAAAATTGTAAAAGACCCCAGCCACCCCAGTTATAAACTCTTCTCTCTACTACTGCACGGCAAGCGGTACCGGAGTGCCAAGTATAGGACAAAAAGACTTCTCAACAGTTTTTACCCCCAAGCCATAAGACTCCTGAACAGACAATCAAATGGCTACCCGGACTATTTGCATTGTGTGCCCCCCAACCCCTCTTTTACGCTGCTGCTACTCTCTGTTTATCATATATGCATAGTCACTTTAACTATACATTCATGTGCATACTACCTCAATTAGCCCGACCAGCCAGTGCTTCCGCACAGTGGCTAACCGTGCTATCTGCATTGTGTCCCGCCACCCACCACCCGCCAACCCCTCTTTTACGCTACTGCTACTCTCTGTTTATCACATATACATAGTCACTTTAACCATATCTACATGTACATACTACCTCAATCAGCCCGACTAACCAGTGCATGTATGTAGCCTCGCTACTGTTATAGCCTCGCCACTGTATATAGCCTCGCTACTGTTATTATTCACTGTCTTTTACTGTTGTTTTTATTTCTTTACTTACCTATTGTTCACCTAATACATTTTTTACACTGTTGGTTAGAGCCTTTAAGTAAGCATTTCACTGTAAGGTCAACCTACACCTGTTGTACTTGGCGCAGGTGACAAATAAACTTTGATTTGATGAATTGTAATGGACGCCTATGATGTTTGTAAAATACTTTTTTGAAGGTTGTATTGATTATAATAAGCTAAGCTATTTGCCAGCTATGTGTGGCGCCATGTTTGTTGACATTATACAATGCATTCTGGGTGTCACGTAATCTGCCAGACCAAATATGTTATAATGAGGTGAAGGAATGGTTCACTCATCTTTCGGGTAAACTTCCAGAAGTGAGTGAAGGGAAGTGGATGACACACCCCCTTCAACATGCATACTATAAACAGATCAAACTCATCTTGTCTCCTCTTATTATCTTTGGTTGATGCGAGAAAAAATACAAGCATCGCTGCGTGCAGAAACTGTCCATCGTCCTATTACTTTCAATTTCTGCTAAGGGTTTTTTTCTCAATTATTTTGATCACCGGCGAGCTCACCCATGATGTCATTAATTATAAATAGTAATTGCTATTAGCTAATTCATATTGTAGTTTCTGTCAGGCGAGAGTTGACTGCTTGTGTTATGTCAATCTTTCCTCAGTTAGCGCTATGACAAATGTGGCCTACATTTTTCCAGTTTGGATTATTGTGTTATGCTGTAGCTACTTCTGTGAATGTCTGAACATTGCATCCAAAAATAAACTACTCACATTCTGGACATAACTTTGTAAGAACTGTGTTTGTGCAAAATGTTACTGGAAAAACTATGGCCAGCTCAAATGCTGATTGTTGCATCATTCGAAACTGGATGTTCTAAATACACGTTCTAATCACACTGGTTTGATCATACCCTACACTAGGGCCTACAGGGACCACTGTCTGTTGGTATATATGAAAAGGTTAAGGAGACAAACTGGATTTGAATTGTGTTTGGTTGTCATAACAACTCATTTTCATTTGAAGGAGATATTTTCTGCTTGAAAAGTTCCAGAGCCATGTATTTAGAGATTTGGGCCAAAGAGGTCAATGGAAATGCCATGGAAATGTGTGAGGGAAAGTTGGCAAATTTGAATATCCCTTTGTGCATGGTGAAGTTAGCAATTACACTTTGGATGGTGTATCAATACACCCAGTCACTACAAAGTTATAGGCGTACTTCCTAACTCAGTTGACAGAAAGGAAGGAAACAGCTTAGGGATTTCACCATGAGGCCAATGGTGACTTTAAAACAGTTACAGAGTTGAATGTCTATGATTGGAGGAGACTGAGGATGGATCAACAACATTGCAGTTACTCCACAACACTAACTTAATTGACAGAGTGAAAAGAAAGAAGTCTGTACAGAATAAACATATTCCAAAAAATGCATCCTGCTTGGATAAACGGAATGGAGCTAGGCACAGGCAAAATCCTACAGTAAAACCTGGTTCAGTCTGCTTTACACCAAACACTGGGACATTAATTCACTTTTCAGCAGGACAATAACCTAAAACACAAGGCCAAATCTACACTGAAGTTGCTTACCAAATAAGACAGTGAGTGTTGCTGAGTTACAGTTTTAACTTAAATTTACTTGAAAATCTGTGGCAAGACCTATAAATGGTTGTGTAGCAATGATCAACAAACAATTTGACAGAGATTGAAGCATTTTGAAAATAATAACAGGCAAATGTTGTACAATCTTCAGTAGGTGTGGGAAGCTCTTAGAGAAACAGAAAGACTCACAGCTGTAATCGCTGCCAAAGGCGCTTCTACAAAGTATTGACTCAGGGATGTACATAATTTAATTACATTTTCTATTTCTGTATTTCATTTATATTTGATGACATTTCTAAAAACATGCTTTCAGTTTGTCATTAAGGGGTATTGTATGTAGATGGGTGAGAAAAAAATACATATTTAATCCATTTTAAATTCAGGTTGTAACACCACATTTTGAAGTTACTGTAACTATAGATGTCGTATGTAATCATAGAAAACGTGCATGTTCAACATAGCATGCAAAGGTCACAGGTCTGTGGAAATGTTCACAATTGCCATAATAATCTGTGCAGAATCTCGGACAGCATTGAGCACTTGCACTATGTACGTAATGCAATCCTACCGGCAATCCAGGTCATTTGGTTGTGCTATTAGATGAAGCACAGCCATAACACATTAGGTTGTTGCATAAATACAAAAGGTCTGATATTGTATTCCCATTTGAACTTTGTTGTGCTTTAAAATGGTTGAAAGTTAACACATTTAGACGACGACTAAACTGAAAATCTGACATTGGTTTTCCATTGGAAATGTGTTGTGCTTTTAGGTGTTTAAACGCGTAGTGATAACACATTAGGAATTCAACAAACCTCTGGTTGTCTTTTTGAGTGGGTGAAAAAAGGTTGAAATCTCATCTCAACCAAAGATTACCCACATTTCCACATTGAAATGATGTGCTGTGCCCAGTGGGTTGCCTCTTCAATTTGCTATTAACTGCCAAAGTTTAGAGGTAAATGCACTATGTGTATTTACCTAACTGATGACTTGACTGATGAACATACGTCTCTGGTTTATCCTGTGAGATAAACAGGATCCAAAGTGAATAAACCTAAGCTTTGTTTTGGAAGAGACGGATGACTTAACAAACAGGCAGCTGCATTTCACAATGAAGGATGGCCCTTGTGCAACAGTGAATTGATTCTTGTCTGGAGCTTTGTTTAATTTCCTTTGGATTGAATTGGCTCTCACTGTGTATCCCTGAAATCAGACTGGAAACATTATAGGTCCTTTGGAAAAGAATGGTTCTTCAGGCTGCTCCTCCATCCTAGGACGTTTTGGGTTTGGTCTAAGGATCCGCGTGATTAGGCGCGGGGAAGCGATGTGGTTTTGACGGATTGATTCAATTATCTTCTTTGCATTTGATTAAAGAATAATTCAATGTAGGGCTAGCACAAGTAGGGCAATCGGAGTGCCAACTGTCTCTTTCACCCCTCTTAAAAGGGTTGTTCACCCAAATTGAATAATTACAAATAGGTTTCCTTACTCTGTAAGAAGTCTAAGGACGAGGTATGACAGCAATCCATCCTTTGGTTTCCACATGCTAACGTTTTATCATTTCTAGCACAAATCCCATGTTCAAATTATGTAAAAAAAAGAATCTATAAGTGACTCTGTTGAGCTTCACAATCAATTTAGATACTTTTGGATGATTTGGAAATTCTGTGTGAAAAATGCTACTTTCGGGCCTATGACTTGAATGGGATTTGTGCCACAGATGCTTAAACGTTAGCATGTGGAAACGTTGAAAGTGAAACTAAACCAAATCAAGGATTGCTGTCATACCTTGGCAGTAGACTGGGCAAGCAAACAAATGTGTAATGTTGTAATTTTGGTGAACTATCCCTTTAAATTTCAGCAAGCCACTACAGACCACAGAGACGTATGCACACACACGCACACGCACACACACACGCACACGCACACACACACACTGATGGGACAGAGCAAATCCAGCAGTAACAAAGAAGTACAGACATAGCATACACATACACTTGTGTGTATCCCTACCAAATGGGTATAACATAGGCCACATTGCATGATAATTGAGGTTCAGGGTGATGTTTATCTGTCTGCATCATTTACATTGGTATTCCAGGGCTCACAGCCTTCATGTCATTTTCTGGTGAGTTTTTCTCTTGATTGTTATGCCGACTGACAAAATAAGTGCCGGTAAGAACTAAGAAGGTTATTTAGAAGCTAATTTATATGCCACTCTAATTCCAAGCTTGCTGCGCAAACCTTATTTATCAATCCTTGAATTAAACACTGATTTGCCCATAATTTCTCCAAGTAGCTGGTGTTTCATTATTGTCTGTGTGTGTTATGCAGTCAGTCTATTGGCATGTCTAGCCTCATAATGGAGCTCTCTCTCTCTCTCTCCCAGGGGGGTAACAGCACAGGATCCTCTGCATTCCGAGAAATGTAGGACAAAGTGGAAGACCGAGGGGATCCACTGCAATAGGTTGCACTCCCAGGCACTCTCATATTGAAATTTAACATACTTGTTTATCTTGTTGTTGTTGTTGACAAACTGGTTTAGCCTAGGGTTTCTGTGTCTTAACCAGCAATTCACAATATAATTAATTGTCTAAAAAAATTATGATTGTCTAAAGAAATAATAAGAAATAAGAATCAGTTGTGAGGCAGTAAATGAAAATGGTTCAGGGACAATCATATTATATGGGCTTAAATGAGATGAAATATGGAAAATTATCCCAAAACCACATAATCTCCACTATAACAGTTGAAGTTGGAAGTGTAAAAACACTTAGGTTGGAGTCATTAAAACTCGTTCTTCAACCACTCCATAAATGTCTTGTTAACAAACTATATTTTGGCAAGTTGGTTAGGACATCTACTTTGTGCGTGACACAAGTCATTTTTCCAGCAATTGTTTACAGACAGTTTATTTCACTTATAATTCACTGTATCACAATTCAGAAACATAACTATTTGGCCATAATGACCATCATTATGGCCAAACAAGGGGGAGGCTTGCAAGCCGAAGAACACCATCCCAACCGTGAAGAATGGGCGTGGCAGCATCATGTTGTGGGGCTACTTTACTGCAGGAGGGACTGGTGCACTTCACAAAATAGATGGCATCATCATGAGGAACATTATGTGGATATATTAAAGCAACATCCCAAGACATCAGTTAAAACTTGGTCGCAAATGGGTCTTCCAAATGGACAATGACCCCAAGCATACTTACAAAGTTGTGGCAAAATGTCTTAAGGACAACAAAGTCAAGGTATTGGCCATCACAAAGCCCTGACCTCAATCCTATATAACATTTGTGGGCAGAACTGAAAAAGCATGTGCGAGCAAGGAGGCCTACAAACCTGACTCAGTTACACCAGCTCTGTCAGAAGGAATGGGCCAAAATTCATTCAAGCTTGTGGAAGGTTACCCGACATGTTTGGCCAACATTAAACAATTTTAAGGCAATGCTACCAAATACTATTTGAGTATATGTAAACTTCTGACCTACTAGGAATGTGACGAAAGAAATAAAAGCCCAAATAAATAATTCTCTCTACTTTTATTCTGACATTTCACATTATTAAAGTTAAGTGGTGATCCTAACTGACCTAAGACAGGGAATATAAGAACTAGGACTAAATATCAGGATTTGTGGAAAAACTGAGTTGAAATGTAGTTGGCTAAGGTGTATGTAAACTTCTGACTTTAACTGTATGTCTTTCTCTTTTCTTGACTTGTACTGATCTTCACAGCACATTGGTTTGGTCTTAACACTGAGAAGCTTCAATTGCTTTCAATTAAGTACTGCAGTGTGTAGGCTGTAGCCCTGGGCCCCAGATGATGGATTGATTGAGCAGAAACTTTTTGTCGTAACAAAAAAAAAATGGCACGTACTGTAACTAGCAGGAAAGGAGGTATTATATAATGGAGGCCGAAAGTTAAAATGTCTACAGCTTGAGGTTATACCTACATTATGTAAGTGATGTGAGCTATGCAAAACAATGGATATTTATACGTAATCCCCACTAGTTGCAAATGAATGTGATTAGAGAGCATTGTTATCGACTAGCACATCATCAAGGTCACCCAAGACAATTAGGCTAATTATAATGAATAAATTATGAACTGAAAGTAAGCATTTTGCCCAGAGTAAGAATAGGATCAAATAACTTCAGAAGCTTCATTTCCAAGGCTATGTTTTTCATGTGTGTCAATTTGTTTTGCCCTCCCCTTCTTTTTGACCTCCATTTATCTTTGAGGAAGGCGATCTGGATCCATTCCACATGACTGGAGGGAGGTGGCTGCTGTCCTTTGTTAAACGTCCTAAAAACAGCAGCAAAATAAAATTCAGGCCAAGATAGACGACTTTCAAAGTCCACATCTCCTCTTCAACATTTTTTGAAAAAAAGGTGAAAAGTGACGTAGGGTTTTCTCAAATAAGCAAAGACTCATCAACTTCATATCTAGCAAAAAAGGGATGCTATATGGGTGGTACAGGACCCCACATATTGCTCAAACCATTCAACGAAACTGCACAGCACATGGTCAATAATTATGATTAAGATCTCAGAAAACTGAGCCATGGGATGTTTGGCTCTGGCCCTCACATTCTTTTCATCTTCTTAAAAATCCACTACAGATAGTTAAGTGGAGGACCAATTAGAGCCTATCCAGGGTTCCTTTTGATCCTTCTAAGTGAGATTTAATGCAACTCTATGCTCTTTACTTTGGCTGTTCTTACAGATCACTGATGGGGATCTTGCCTTAAGGGCATGTCGTAAAGCACCTGAGGAGGCTCTGTGCATGGTACATACGTATGAGTAATGGCTACTGCTACGGCCTTGCTGACTAGTATCATTTTGAACGGTGATGCCTGATTCCCATCATGCAAGTGCTTCACGCCTCATAAATAAATAGGTGCTTGTGTCTTGGCAGTAATAATGGGGAGCAGCTGAGATATGATTGGACTCAGTAATGACTGTTCTTTACCTCTGGGGAATAGAATGAGGAGAAAGGCACCAAGCAGGCACAAAACAACTACCAACCCTAACATGTGAAGTGTGGTTTTGTTGATTCCGGTAGCTTTTGGTTGAAAATGAATATGAGGTACTTAAGTTATTAGCATACAAGCACACACACCTTGACAACACAATATGTTACTGCTACAAGAAAGCATACATCGTGACATGAAAAAAACTGTACTTTAGGTTATGTTATCCCCTTTCATGATCCTGTAATGAGCCTACAACTAGACTAATTTGGTCTTGTATCCTGTCCCTTTGTCATTTGTTGATTTGAGGAGAATGGAATAATTTTGTCATACAGCAGATGTTGCCTTTGAATAGAAATCCAGAGCTTGGCTGAAGCTTTAGCCAAAGGTAACACTTCATGTGATGCATGCCATTATCTTCAGAGACAGTTGGCCACAGAAATAGAAGACTAATAGCTATTATAACTTCTCAGAATGAGATCCAAATGAGGAAGCAAAGGGTCATGAGTCTGCAATAGGAGTACTGAATACCTAATCCCACAGCCACAGACCCACCTTCCTTAGTCATATCTGTCAAAACAGACCACATACTCCCCTTCATGTGTAGATTGGTTCCCCCCATCCACTAACTGAAGTCCTGAAAAGCTTGTGTGAACAGATTGTATTTAATGTGCACATGAAATGTAGTAACAAAACACTATCATTGATCAAACATAATTGCATTCTGGTGGAGTTAAAAATGTTGTACCTGATTTCAAGGCGACAGTGCACTCATTTCATTTGTCGGCATCCATTTTTTTTGTCTTTTCAGAGCCACCTCTGCAGCAGACTATACCGGGCAGAAGTTAATTTCGCGAAGCTCGCGCAACCACACACCATTCACATTTTAAGCATGATCTACTTCTTATTTTGAAATGAAATCTCAAAGAAGAGATAATCCCTCTTTCTCTGCTGTCTCATCCTTTCTCTGATTAATGAATAGGTAATAAGTCAATGCTCAATGTGGGAAACCACATAGCAGTGCTTCAATATTTAGCCAGAAACATTTCCAGGGACTACTTTAATTGAGAGGTTATACAAGGTCTGTTGCTTTCAGATACAGTGCAGACCTGCTTAAAATGAACATTTAATTATTTGGTGAATATGCAAAATAATATAATATTTATCCAACCCTGAAAACTGTCGTTGCTTCCCTAACAGTGTCAGAGAATTTCCCCTAGCTATAGCGGAAACACTTGCACTGTCATGCTGCGTGCCTGTTGCTAGGAGATGCTCAAATCCCTTGGGAGACACCGCACACTCACAAAGTAGGAAACAGGGACTTTATAAACTGTAACTTGGACTTCAGTTTGGGGCCTGTGCTTGCTGAGGTGCCAAGAAGTGTAATATAAAAGGAAGTTTAAGAAATGTGGCCTCTAAAACGTATAGTTAGACTACAGAATATTGTTTTGCTGAACTGTTGGAACCATATTGTCAGTGTCTTGGTGATACCTTTTAGAGCCAGTCTTAATAACTAATTGATGAATGATTCCATTCACAAGCCCACTCTTTCCAAAGAGCCCCTTTTACCGCCATGTTTTTTGTACTTTGTCAGGTGTCCAAAGGTTCTTGAGGTTTAGAGCTTGCAGTTGATGGAATGGAAGAACAAAGCTCTCTCTCGCTGAATTGTGTTTGTCGACTCAGCAGATGGCAGAGGTATAGCCATGTAAACAACATTCTGTCTGGGCCAACAACACTCCCTCAGAAAAGCTGAAACGGACGCTTTTGACGCGCATGTGCTGCCCCCAGAATAAATGAACGTTTCCCGATGTTCTCAAATCTCAGACAGGTTTTAAAATCAACTCTGAAAAGGTTAGAATGAATATAATGTCAGACAAAGTACCACTACAACATTTATTTTTAAATACTTATTTTCTAATGTTTCTTTCCAAGTAGTGGTGTCATTTGGATTCAAACTCCCTTGACATAGGATTATAGCTAACACATACTTTACACAGCTATGCACATACATATTTTTCAGAGATCAGTGACCTGGGAAATGACAAGTATCACTAAATAGTATAGATACCACAACACGTTTGCATATATCTTTAGTCAGGGGGAGAAAAGTCCAGATGTATGGTTTTGCGTCCACCACAACATCATCAATCATTGTGTCAGTATTCCTACATGTGTGTTTAAATACAGCAAAAATCAGGGTCTTTGCCACAGTGATACTGTAGATTGAAGCTACTGGACCTTTTTAGTGAGGAACAGAATATTGTGTCTTGGGGGTGAAATGAGTCATGGGGGATTGGAAACTTGATCAAGCTACAAAATCAGCCCAGAACTAGAAGTCAGAAGTCAAAGGTACCATCAGGGCACAGATCTATATAAAATGAGTGTTCAAGGATGTGCCTGGAGACAATGTTGGTGAGTTCTTAAAAAATGACATTCGTACAATTGGCCATGATATCTAGCAAGATCATCAAAACATCCAATGTTAAAAATAACTTATTGGAATTTTCTTCTAGCATATTTATTTGTGTTCCATAACAAACTTTTTTTTTTTTTAAACCATGGTCTGTGATGTATTGTGGTGGTACACTGACAGCACTAACAGCACTTAACTGAGGACGCTTGGCTGCGCTTTGGCTGGTCCAGCTTTGTCGTCCCCTGAGATAGTGGGGAAGGGCGACAGAGACATGAGGAAGGAAACAGGCAGTAGACAGCGACTGTTCCTCGATGGATGACTATACTACTTCAACAGAAGCATCCTCCGGAGACCTCTTTATACTGATTGTACTCAATGTTCTGGATATCTAGCTTTTTAACAATGACAAGTCAGCAAAACTAAACCCTCCTATCTGCAGTGTACAATACACACATTTTAGTGTATGCCACACCTTTAGAAGGTCCTTTTGGACCTATACAGACATATGTTTATTTAGTTTACATAATTCAAAAATGACATGTGAAATACATCAGGGTTATTGCAACTTTTAAATGGGTTATCAAGTTAATGTTCAGTTAATTTGTTGAGCTGTATCTAAGGATATTTTCTTTACATATGTAATTGTATTAGAATTTGTGTGATGAGATTGAGGGAACTACATACATATTTATGTTGTATTGGATTACGCTATTGACTGCAAGTACCAGAATGCCTTGCGACAGGAAGCAGAAAAAAGGAGAACGCGCCAGTTATGTACAAGTGTAATCACTTCTGACTTTGAATCTAAAGATGTTAAATGTAACGTGAACAAGTATTATTACTAAAAGAAGCTCGTACTCCACAACCCGACGTCCCGAGTCATTACTTTGACGATAGTTATTCAATATTTTTGGTGCCGAAAGATCATTAGGGATGAAGTGGCTGAAATGGCTGAGGAGGAACGTCGGCATGAAGCAGAAAGAATGAGACGAAAGCGGGGCATCATTCGAGGTGCCACAACACGGATTTTGAATCAGATTGACGTGGAAATAACCCAGTCAAATCCAGATACCGATCACTTGAGTACATTGTTGGAATTGCTGTCAGCTAAGGAGGACAGCTTGCTTGATCTTGATCGTGGATTTGAACAGTTAACGCCGTTGGACGGATTGGAGGCGGAGATTGCATGCACAGAGGATTACAAAGAGAGCGTTATCATACCGAAGAGCCGTGCACAATGTGTGATGAAGAAAAAACAGCACCTCAATCCACTACCAGCACGTGTGAATGATGCTAACTCAAGCAGATCACAGAGACAATCAGTAAGGCTACCAAAGTTGATTATTGAAAAATTATATGGAGATCTCAGTATGTGGCAGGAGTTTTGGAGCCAGTATGAGACTGCTATTCACAACAATGATTCACTGTGTCATAAAGAGAAGTTTACCTATCTGAAAACGTATCTCAATGGGCCAGCTGCAAAGGCAGTAGCAGGACTGATGTTAACAGACACTAACTATGATGATACAATTGCTCTGCTCAAGAGCATATTTGGAAGGAAAAATCTTGTGATTAGTGCTCACATGTCAAAGCTGCTGAATCTCACTCCTGTGAAGAAATCCTGTGACCTAAATGCATCGAGGCAGCTATATGATGAATGTGAAATTCAGATTAGGAGCTTGAAATCACTGGGTGTACTGTCGTGTCAGAAACCTACTATGCACAATCTTACTGTAGATGATTCCAGAGGACAGAGCTCATGACTGTAGTCGTCAGTGGGGAGTAGATTAATGAAAGTGTCTGAGATCGTCAGTTTCCTACAGAAGGAGGGTCAGAGCAGGGAGAGAGCACTACAAATGACAAGATCATGCAACCAACAGAAAGAGAGAGAACCATGGAACAAGTCATGCTCCTCCAATGAAATGAAAACAAAAAGGACCAACATGCCATGTGCTGCACCCAGACAAACCTGGAAAATAGGAAAGATTGAGGAACTGTTTCCAGGCTGAGATGTCCAAGTTAGGTCATGTTCAGTTCGTACTGCTTCGGGGACTTTGTTGAGAAGACCTATTCAGTTGATATCCTGCTTAGAGATTTAGATGAACACAGTTGTTCATCGGGGGGAGGATGATGTAACTTTTAATGGGTTACAGAGTTAATGTTTAGTTAATTCCTTGAGCTCTAAAAATATTTTCTTTACAGTTATTTACATATGTAATTGTATTAGAATTAGTGTGACGGAGAGAGAACTACATACATATTTATGTTGTATTGGTTATTGGTTATTGGTTATTGGATTACGCTGTTGACTGCAAGTACCAGAATGCCTTGCGACAGGTAGTAGAAAGAAAGAACGCGGCATTTTATTACTAAAATAAGCTTTCACTTCACAACACGACGTCCCGAGTCATTACTTTGAAGATAGTTATTCAATAATGGTTGTTGTGACCACATAACCACTTGTTGTGCCCATTACTTCTGCTTGACACAATTACACTTTAGGAGCTTTCCCATGAGGTTCAAATTCTGCAGTAGGTTATTGGAATATTCAGGAGTAAATAAACCAAAGTCAAGGATGTACGTAGTCCCAAGTGTTTCCAACAAGAAGCATAGAAGTGTTGGTGGTTGATTCATTACTTTCACCAACTCATCCCAGTAGGGAAGCCTGAACACTTGGGGAGAATGTTCACATAGTAATGAAAGACAAATGATGAAAATGTAATGAATCGAGTCCTGTGCTGGAGAACACCAAAGTCATTGGCTGAGAGCATGTATCATTCTCTCTACCAGAAGAGTATGTTGAGAACACCCTGAAGTTATGGGTTTTCCTCCCCTCACCCTTCAGAAGTCTGGGATGATGAGAAGTGTTTGTTTCTCTGCTCCATTTCTGCTCTAAGCCAGCTGCCTTTTTTTCTCCCCTTCTGCACCGTGCTCATTTAAATATCATGCTCCGTTTAAAGTCGGGGCTAATTTGCATGGGAAGCTGAGAAGATCGGTTACCCAGAGCAGGCAGGGGCTGTGGAAGCTTCTAAATGAGGAAGCTTCACCTGAATTGCTACAGTGGAGTCTTAGTCTCATAAATGGATTAGAGGGCGATGTGGAAAGAAGGGAAGAGTGGTGGGAAACTTCAAAGCTATTTAATAAAGACAAGTGTGAGACAAGACATATTCTTTTGAAAGGAACTCTTTACTGGTCCAAATATCATAGCACTGACATAGGCCATCTTTACGTCAAGCTGCAGCCGTTGCTGAGGAAAAGAAGGAGGGGATTAGCATTTAGATGACATTTGGGTGACAGTTAAGAGATATGCATGGTTTCTGGGGATAGGTTGAGACGTGGTGACAGTTGATGTGTGAGAAGGGAGCAGGACTATTTAATGAAGCTGCCAGTTGAGGACTTGTGAGGTGTCTGTTTCTCAAACTAGACACTAATGTACTTGTCCTCTTGGTCAGTTGTTTACCGGGGCCTCCTACTCCTCTTTCTATTCTGGTTAGGGCCAGTTTGCGCTGTTCTGTGAGAGGAGTAGTACGCATTTTGAGCCTGTAATCAAACCCACAAATGCTGATGCTCCAGATACTCAACTAGTCTAAAGAAGGCCAGTTTTATTGCTTCTTCTGTTCCATTTCTTGACTGCCCCGCTAACACAGAAAGAAACATTAGTTACGTTATATAAAACACTCAATGTAATGGATATGCAGCATCTATAGCCTCGGTTATACATGGCACTTAAATGCAACTTCTGTCATTTGATCATTCCAAGCAAGTTACACTGTGCTCACATTAGGTTCAAATCTCTCAGGATGGGCATCGTGTTCGGAATTTGATAGTCTGGACGCAATCAGGCCAACGAATATGCATAAGCAATGTAAAGACGTGATGAATGAGTGAAGAAATGTACATTCTACCCAAATTACTCACCCAAAAAGGGTGAGAAATTACTTGAATATGGTGGACAATTTGCACTAAGGTAAATTAACATTGATGATGGAACTTATTCCCCTTTTCTTATGAGATGGACCGCTATGGTAATAAATATTTACCATCTAAACCATGTGTGACATCTCACCTCACTGGCAGTAGTGTTTGTCCTCACCAGTCCCTCAACAGCTCTCTGACTGAGATCCACCCTCACTTGGTCCTCAAAGGAGATGAAGGCTGGGGATAGATGTAGGGAAGGAAGGATAAATGGATACATCTTTCAACAAGTCAGTAAAGAGTGTTGATAATAGCAAATGTCCAATAAAGAAATGTGATGGTCTAAGTCCACAACAATGCTTAAAACCCTTTCACACGTACCAAAACACAGGTGTGATCATTCTACAGTGGTCTGTGCAGCTCAGTTGGTAGAGCATGGTGCTTCCACGCCAGGGTTGATTCCCGCAAGAGAGAAAAGTATGAAAATGTATGCACTCACTACTGTAAGTCGCTCTGGAAAATTAAGAGTGTCTGCTAAATGACTAAAATGTAAACATTACCTATAATGTAAATGTCCCTGCAGTGTATGCTCAAATTGGTGTGATTAGAATGCTTATTTAGAACGTACGGTGAATTGCGAAAGTATTCACCCCCCTCTGCAATTTTCCTATTTTGTTGCCTTACAACCTGGAATTAAAATGGATTTCTGGGGGGTTTGTATTATTTGATTTCCACAACATGCCTACCACTATGATGATGCAAACTATTTGTTATTGTGAAACAAACAAAAAATAAGACAAAAAAAACAAAAAACTTGAGCGTGCATAACTATTCACCCACCCAAAGTCAGTACTTTGTAGAGCCACCTTTTGCAGCAATTACAGATGCAAGTCTCTTGGGGAATTTCTCTATAAGCTTGGCACATCTAACCACTGGGATTCTTGCCTATTCTTCAAGGCAAAACTGCTCCAGCTCCGTCAAGTTGGATGGGTTCCGCTGGTGTACAGCAATCTTCAAGTCATACCACAGATTCTCAATTAGATTGAGGTCTGGGCTTTGACTAGGCCATTGCAAGACATTTAAATGTGTCCCCTTAAACCACTCAAGGGTTGCTTTAGCAGTATGCTTAGGGTCTTTGTCCTGCTGGAAGGTGAACCTCTGTCCCAGTCTCTGGAAGACTGAAACAGGTTTCCCCTCAATAATCTTCCTGTATTTAGCACCATTCCATCATTTCTGACCAGTTTCCCAGTCCCTGCGATGAAAAATATCACAGCATGATGCTGCCACCACCATGCTTCACTGTGGGGATGTTGTTCTCGGGGTGACGTGCTTCCTTATTTTTGTCTTTAAGCAATGGCTGTTTTCTGGCCACTCTTCGGTAAAGCCCAGCTTTACAGTGTATGGCTTAAAGTGGTACTATGGACAGATACTCCAATCTCCGCTCTATTTGCAGGTTTGTTGTGGTGCCATATTCTTTCCTTTTTTACATAATGGATTTAATGGTGCTCCGTGGACTGTTAAACGTTTCAGATATTTTTATAACCCAACCCTGATCTGTAATTCTACACAACTTTGTCCTTGACCTGTTTGGAGAGCTCCTTGGTCTTCATGGTGCCGCTTGCTTGGTGGTGCCCCTTGCTTAGTGGTGTTGCAGACTCTGGGCCCTTTCAGAAATGGTAATGTCATACTGAGGTCATGTGACAGATCATGTGACACTTAGATTGCACACAGGTGGACTTTATTTAAGTAATTATGCGAGTTCTGAAGGTAATTGGTTTCACCAGATCTTATTTAGGGGCTTCATAGGAAAGGGGGTGAATACATATGCAGGCACCACTTTTCAATTTTTGATAATTTTTTTGAAACAATTATTTTTTTAAATTTCACTTCACCAATTTGGACTATTTTGTGTATGTCCATTACATGACATTTAAATACAAATCCATTCAAATTACAGGTTGTAATGCAACAAAATGGGAAAAATGCCAAGGGGCATGAGTACTTCTGCAAGGCACTGTGTATACTGTGTCTTACCCTCCAGACAGTTGTGGAGGTAGAAAGGCAGGGCGGCTTGGCTTATCTCCTGGTCAATAGTGGGTGAGCGAATCATCACTGGTTCATACAAACACAGGACAGAGAGATACAGTAGAGCCTAGTTATTACAGCACTACTGTAGAGAGAAATAGAAATGGCTTCTTTTTGTAGGCACTAACTCCACCATGGTTTATTAGACAAAGCCTATTGGGAAATGAATGTTGATTTTGTCTTTTTTTAATATTATATTTTACAGGCTTAGGAGATATTATGTTTTGTTCTATGAGATAATCTTCATCAGCCAACATCACTTTTTGTGAATTTTGAAGCATTTATGTAATCATAAAAAGCACAAAGGCTTCATAATTCATATAGGTCATGTTAACTGACTGATATTATCCCATAGAACAAAACATATAAGATCTCCTGAGCCTGCGTTAACCTCAGACCTTATTTTCTGGGTTTATCCCAAAACCCTATAATTTCCCCATAGGAATGGCTGAATGGACCATAGGTAACTCATTTCAGTTCTTTAGGACTACAAGAAGGCGAGCTCTATACCATGCCTTCTTAACTGCCCGTGGGAAGATTAATTACGTTCAAATGATTTTAATTAAATATAAAACAACATAAAAAAAGTCTCAGACAACACTATGTTAATACATGTAGTGTATAACAAGAGGTATTACAGAGTGTTATTGGTTTGATTATGATAATGCTATCGCTAACCTATCCAGCTCTGAGTCTAGGTCAGCTCCTGATTTCTGGGCCACTGAAGCAGCCTGGGATGGTACTGTCTGAGAGGATACAGTCTGGCCTTTGACCTCTTGAAGAAGATCCAATCTGTCATTAATCGTCTCCGTTTCTTCATCAGACAGTGGAGTCATCCGTGATAGCAACTCCTTGGTCTCGTCATACTGAGGGAAAGAAACACTGAACACACACCCTTCCCTGTGTCCTACACTGGACTCTTAACAAGGCAGGCAAAGCCTATTGTACGGGTGCAACTCAATAGTCTAGAGTGGCTTCCTTTATCTTCTTTCTTTCATTTGCACTGATCTGAACAGCAGATAGGTGAAAGCATTATGGTATTTGTTTTCACCCGTCCAGTTCATTCAAATCAGCATTAGCCAAGAACAGACTATAAGCCACTTCAGACTATTGAGATGCACCCAAAACTGTACTGTACCTTGAATTTGAGCTTGGCTCCATTGATGTCCATGCAGGAGCAGAGCCCGGCTCACATAGAGCTGCTGTTCCAGAGGGCGTAGCCCAGGCCTGGCACAGCAACCAAATATAAGCAATGTTGTGTGGCTATTTTTATTGACTTGGCCAAAGCTTTTGATACGGTAGACAATTCCATTCTTGTGGGCTGGCTAAGGCGTTTTGGTTGTCTCTGAAACCAGTGTGATTAGAATGCTTATTTAGGACGTCCAGTTTCGACTGACACAAGAGTCAGCATTTGAGCTGCAACACAGTTTTTTTCCACAGAAACATATTGCACAACCACAGTCCTTACAAAGTTGTCCTGAATGTGACCATTTTATTTTTGCATGCAATGTTTAGGCATTCACAGAAGTAGCTACAGCATAACACAATCATCCAAACCGGAAAATGTAGGCTACATTTTGTCCTAGCGCTAACTGAAGAAAGATTGATGTAACACAAGCAGTCATATTTAGATAACTCTCAGCTGACAGAAACCACAATATACAGTGCCTTGCGAAAGTATTCGGCCCCCTTGAACTTTGTGACCTTTTGCCACATTTCAGGCTTCAAACATAAAGATATAAAACTGTATTTTTTTTTGAAGAATCAACAACAAGTGGGACACAATCATGAAGTGGAACGACATTTATTGGATATTTCAAACTTTTTTAACAAATCAAAAACTGAAAAATTGGGCGTGCAAAATTATTCAGCCCCCTTAAGTTAATACTTTGTAGCGCCACCTTTTGCTGCGATTACAGCTGTAAGTCGCTTGGGGTATGTCTCTATCAGTTTTGCACATCGAGAGACTGACATTTTTTCCCATTCCTCCTTGCAAAACTGCTCGAGCTCAGTGAGGTTGGATGGAGAGCTTTTGTGAACAACAGTTTTCAGTTCTTTCCACAGATTCTCGATTGGATTCAGGTCTGGACTTTGACTTGGCCATTCTAACACCTGGATATGTTTATTTTTGAACCATTCCATTGTAGATTTTGCCTTATGTTTTGGATCATTGTCTTGTTGGAAGACAAATCTCCGTCCCAGTCTCAGGTCTTTTGCAGACTCCATCAGGTTTTCTTCCAGAATGGTCCTGTATTTGGCTCCATCCATCTTCCCATCAATTTTAACCATCTTCCCTGTCCCTGCTGAAGAAAAGCAGGCCCAAACCATGATGCTGCCACCACCATGTTTGACAGTGGGGATGGTGTGTTCAGCTGTGTTGCTTTTTCGCCAAACATAACGTTTTGCATTGTTGCCAAAAAGTTCAATTTTGGTTTCATCTGACCAGAGCACCTTCTTCCACATGTTTGGTGTGTCTCCCAGGTGGCTTGTGGCAAACTTTAAACGACACTTTTTATGGATATCTTTAAGAAATGGCTTTCTTCTTGCCACTCTTCCATAAAGGCCAGATTTGTGCAATATACGACTGATTGTTGTCCTATGGACAGAGTCTCCCACCTCAGCTGTAGATATCTGCAGTTCATCCAGAGTGATCATGGGCCTCTTGGCTGCATCTCTGATCAGTCTTCTCCTTGTATGAGCTGAAAGTTTAGAGGGACGGTCAGGTCTTGGTAGATTTGCAGTGGTCTGATACTCCTTCCATTTCAATATTATCGCTTGCACAGTGCTCCTTGGGATGTTTAAAGCTTGGGAAATCTTTTTGTATCCAAATCCGGCTTTAAACTTCTTCACAACAGTATCTCGGACCTGCCTGGTGTGTTCCTTGTTCTTCATGATGCTCTCTGCGCTTTTAACGGACCTCTGAGACTATCACAGTGCAGGTGCATTTATACGGAGACTTGATTACACACAGGTGGATTGTATTTATCATCATTAGTCATTTAGGTCAACATTGGATCATTCAGAGATCCTCATTGAACTTCTGGAGAGAGTTTGCTCCACTGAAAGTAAAGGGGCTGAATAATTTTGCACGCCCAATTTTTCAGTTTTTGATTTGTTAAAAAAGTTTGAAATATCCAATAAATGTTGTTCCACTTCATGATTGTGTCCCACTTGTTGTTGATTCTTCACAAAAAAATACAGTTTTATATCTTTATGTTTGAAGCCTGAAATGTGGCAAAAGGTCGCAAAGTTCAAGGGGGCCGAATACTTTCGCAAGGCACTGTAAATGAGCTATTAGCCATTACTATTTATAATTCAACACATCATAGGTGAGCTCCTCATTGAGCTAAATAATTGAGTAAAACACTTTCTAAAAATCGAAAGTAATCTGACGATGGGTAGTTTCTGCACGCCTCCATGTTTTTTTTTCATGTCAACCAAAGATAATAACAGGAGACAAGATGAGTTTGGTCTGTTTGCAGTATGCATGTTAACCTTTCTGATCTCCCCATCCCGGATCCGGGTTCGTGAATACAGACTCAAGCTCATTACCATAACGCAACGTTAACTATTCATGAAAATCGCAAATGAAATGAAATAAATATGCCATCTCTCAAGCTTAGCCTTTTGTTAACAACACTGTCATCTCAGATTTTCAAAATATGCTTCTCAACCATTGCAAAACAAGCATTTGTGTAACAGTATTGATGGCTAACGTAGCATTTAGCATTAGCATTCAGCTGGCAACATTTACACAAAAAAACAGAAAAGCATTCAAAAAAATCATTTACCTTTGAAGAACTTCAGATGTTTTCAATGAGGAGACTCTCAGATAGCAAATGTTCAGTTTTTCCTGAAAGATTATTTGTTTAGGACAAATCGCTCCGTTTTCTGCGTCACGTTTAGCTATGAAAAAACCCCTGTATCCAGGATTGTGTAAATCTATCAGCAAGCTCATTAGCATAACACAACGTTAACTATTTATGAAAATCGCAAATGAAATGAAATAAATATGCCATCTCTCAAGCTTAGCCTTTTGTAAACAACACTGTCATCTCAGATTTTCAAAATATGCTTCTCAACCATAGGAAAACAATCATTTGTGTAAAAGTAGCTAGCTAGAGTTAGCATTTCGCGTTAGCATTTAGCGTTAGCATTAGCGTTAGCATCCAGCACGCAACATTAACAAAAACATAAAAGCCTTCAAATAAAATCATTTACCTTTGAAGAACTTCTGATGTTTTCAATGAGGATACTCTCAGTTAGATAGCAGATGCTCAGTTTTTCCAAAAAGATTCCTTGTGTATTAGAAATAGCTCCGTTTTATACATCACATTTGGCTACCAAAAAAAATCCATAAATTCAGTCCTCAAAACGCAAACTTTTTTCCAAATTAACTCCATAATATCGACTGAAAACATGGCAAACGTTTTTTAGAATCAAGCCTCAAGGTGTTTTTCACATATCTCTTCATTGATACATCGTTCTTGGATACATGCTTTCTCTCCTGAATCCCAGGAGAAAATGACCGCACCTGAAGATTACGCACAAATTTAGACAAAGGACACCGGGCGGACCTCTGGAAAATGTAGTCTCTTATGGCCAATCTTCCAATGATATGCCTACAAATACGTCACAATGCTGCTAAGACCTTGGGCGAACGACAGAAAGTGTAGGCTCATTCCTTGCGCAATCACAGCCATATAAGGAGAGAATGGAAAACAGAGCTTCAGAAATTCTGCTAATTCCTGGGTGATGCATCATCTTGGTTTCGCCTGTAGAATGAGTTCTGGGGCACTTACAGACAAAATCTTTGCAGATTCTGAAACTTCAGAGTGTTTTCTTTCCAAAACTGTCAAGAATATGCATAGTCGAGCATCTTTTCGTGACAAAATATCGCGCTTAAAACGGGAACGTTTTTTATCCAAAAATGAAATAGCGCCCCTAGAGCTCTAAGAGGTATAGGGGGTTTGTCATCTACCATTGTTCACATCCCATTATTCACTTCAGGAAGTTTACTTGAAAGATGAGTGAACCCTCCCTCACCTCATTTTATTATAACATCTTTGGTTCGACTTACGTGATGCACAGAATGATTTGTATGTCAATAAACATGGCTCCACACATAGCTGGAATTAGCTTAGCTCATCATAATCAGTACAACCTTCAAAAAAGTTTTTTTACACACATAAAAAGTGTTCATTACGATCTATGCAAAAATCAGAATGCATGATTTGTCACCAGAACTTGAAAACATGTGAATAAAACAGTAAATAAATAAATAATTACCACACAAAACGACAGTGATTTATTGATATAAGTGGCGTGTGCTGGCATTCAATCACGTAACCTCTCACTCCCACTCTGAGCCATTCAGTGTTGTTGTTTATGTATGTAGCTAGTGGGATGAGCTGTAGCATTAGTAATGTCTTACAAAAGGAGACAAATCACAAATGTGGGAATTCTGGAATTTTTTTATAGCCATTGTAGCCATTGAGAACCCTGAAACTGAGGACCCCTTGCCCACAGACGAAGTCCCGGGTCCCTTTGGAGATGCTGGTGGTGATGGAGGCAGACTGACAGTGGATGAAATACAGAAGGTCTGTGGTAGCTGGAAGGCCCCCAGCCATTTCTCCCCTCCTGACCTTGCTGTTTTTTTTCCCATGAGTCCCAGTCTGGAGTGAACTCCTATTGGCATTTCCCTATGAGGCATAGTGCCTCAAGCTGTTTCTGACAGAGGAGCTGGTGGGAGACGTACACCTTATTGCACTGCATTTTCCCTGCAAAGTTCCTCAAACTGCTGCTCAAGGTAGTCTCACACAGAAGCACTGCAAAGTCTGCCTATCTGGCACCAGGAGAAGGAGGTAGAGGAGGTTGACAAAGTACATGTGTTTAGCTTGTGACACACATTTATGTGTTTCACCATGCTTTGGGGAGTACCATATGCTCAAGCACTATTGAGCACTTCTGCAGCAATTACTGAATGACTGACTTTTCATGTGGCTTGACAGGTGATCTGCCATGATACTATGCCTTTAAAGGTGGGGGGGGGGGATGCAGTTGTTCTTCAATCACTGTATGAAAATATGGGTTATGCATATTCAGAAATTGTCAGTCTTTTCTTGCAGTTTTATTTCCTCTACTAAAACAAGTTTTTGTTGTTGTTCAACCATGACCAATAGTTCAATAAAATAGACAACTATTGCATATACAGTTGAAGTTGGAAGTTTACATACACTTAGGTTTGAGTCATTAAAATTAGTTTTTCAACCACTCCACAAATTTCTTGTTAACCTCTCTGGGATATGTGGGAAGGTAGCGTCCCACTTGGCCAAAAGCCAGTGAAAATGCAGAGCGCCAAATTCAAATAAATTACTATAAAAATCAAACGTTCATGAAATCACACATGCAAGATACCAAATTAAAGCTACACTTGTTGTGAATCCAGCCAACATGTCAGATTTCAAAAAGGCTTTTCGGCGAAAGCAAACGATGCTATTATCTGAGGATAGCACCCCAGTAAACAAAGAGAGAAAAGCATATTTCAACCCTGCAGGCACGACACAAAACACAGAAAATAAATATAATTCATGCCTTACCTTTGACGAGCTTCTTTTGTTGGCACTCCAATATGTCCCATAAACATCACAAATGGTCCTTATGTTCGATTAATTCCGTCAATATACGTATATCCAAAATGTCAATTTATTTGGCGCGTTTGATCCAGAAAAACACCGGTCCCAACCTGCGCAACGTGACTACAAAATATCTCAAAAGTTACCTGTAAACTTTGCCAAAACATTTCAAACGACTTTTGTAATACAACTTTAGGTATTTTTTTAAGTAAATAACTGATCAAATGAAGACGGGATGATCTGTGTTCGATACCGGAGGAAAACAAAAGTGTAGCGAGCTTTCAGGTCATGCGCGGTAGGAACTGCAAGAAGCTCCCTTAGAAATCTGGATTCCCAATGAAAAATAAATGAAAAGAGAGTGACCTCAAAAAAAAATGAATGGTTTGTCCTTGGGGTTTCGCCTGCTAAATAAGTTCTGTTATACTCACAGACATGATTCAAACAGTTTTAGAAACTTCAGAGTGTTCTATCCAAATCTGCTAATTACAGTGCCTTGCGAAAGTATTCGCCCCCCTTGAACTTTGCGACCTTTTGCCACATTTCAGGCTTCAAACATAAAGATATAAAACTGTATTTTTTTGTGAAGAATCAACAACAAGTGGGACACAATCATGAAGTGGAACGACATTTATTGGATATTTAAAACTTTTTTAACAAATCAAAAACTGAAAAATTGGGCGTGCAAAATTATTCAGCCCCTTAAGTTAATCCTTTGTAGCGCCACCTTTTGCTGCGATTACAGCTGTAAGTCGCTTGGGGTATGTCTCTATCAGTTTTGCACATCGAGAGACTGACATTTTTTTCCCATTCCTCCTTGCAAAACAGCTCGAGCTCAGTGAGGTTGGATGGAGAGCATTTGTGAACAGCAGTTTTCAGATCTTTCCACAGATTCTCGACTGGATTCAGGTCTGGACTTTGACTTGGCCATTCTAACACCTGGATATGTTTATTTTTGAACCATTCCATTGTAGATTTTGCTTTATGTTTTGGATCATTGTCTTGTTGGAAGACAAATCTCCGTCCCAGTCTCAGGTCTTTTGCAGACTCCATCAGGTTTTCTTCCAGAATGGTCCTGTATTTGGCTCCATCCATCTTCCCATCAATTTTAACCATCCTCCCTGTCCCTGCTGAAGAAAAGCAGGCCCAAACCATGATGCTGCCACCACCATGTTTGACAGTGGGGATGGTGTGTTCAGCTGTGTTGCTTTTACGCCAAACATAACGTTTTGCATTGTTGCCAAAAAGTTCAATTTTGGTTTCATCTGACCAGAGCACCTTCTTCCACATGTTTGGTGTGTCTCCCAGGTGGCTTGTGGCAAACTTTAAACAACACTTTTTATGGATATCTTTAAGAAATGGCTTTCTTCTTGCCACTCTTCCATAAAGGCCAGATTTGTGCAATATACAACTGATTGTTGTCCTATGGACAGAGTCTCCCACCTCAGCTGTAGATCTCTGCAGTTCATCCAGAGTGATCATGGTTCTCTTGGCTGCATCTCTGATCAGTCTTCTCCTTGTATGAGCTGAAAGTTTAGAGGGACGGCCAGGTCTTGGTAGATTTGCAGTGGTCTGATACTCCTTCCATTTCAATATTATCGCTTGCACAGTGCTCCTTGGGATGTTTAAAGCTTGGGAAATATTTTTGTATCCAAATCCGGCTTTAAACTTCTTCACAACAGTATCTCGGACCTGCCTGGTGTGTTCCTTGTTCTTCATGATGCTCTCTGCGCTTTTAACGGACCTCTGAGACTATCACAGTGCAGGTGCATTTATACGGAGACTTGATTACACACAGGTGGATTGTATTTATCATCATTAGTCATTTAGGTCAACATTGGATCATTCAGAGATCCTCACTGAACTTCTGGAGAGTTTGCTGCACTGAAAGTAAAGGGGCTGAATAATTTTGCACGCCCAATTTTTCAGTTTTTGATTTGTTAAAAATGTTTGAAATATCCAATAAATGTCGTTCCACTTCATGATTGTGTCCCACTTGTTGTTGATTCTTCACAAAAAAAATACAGTTTTATATCTTTATGTTTGAAGCCTGAAATGTGGCAAAAGGTCGCAAAGTTCAAGGGGGCCGAATACTTTCGCAAGGCACTGTATATGCATATCTTATCTTCTGGGGATGAGCAGCAGGCAGTTGAATTTGGGCATGCTTTTCATCCAAAATTCCGAATGCTGCGCCCTATCCTAGAGAATTTAACAAACTATAGATTTGGCAAGTCGGTTAGGACATATACTTTGTGCATGAAACAAGTCATTTTTCCAACAATTGTTTTCAGACAGATTATTTCACTGTATCACAATTCCAGTGGGTCAGGAATGTACATACACTAAGTTGACTGTACTTTTAAATAGTTTGGAAAATTCCAGAAAATTATGTCATGGCTTTAGAAGCTTCTGATAGGCTAATTGCCATAATTTGAGTCAATTGGGGGTGTACCTGTGGATGTATTTCAAGGTCTACCTTCAAACTAAGCACCTCTGCTTGACATCATGGGAAAATCAAAAGAAGTCAGCCAAAACCTCAGAAAAAAATGTGTCTGTTTCATCCTTCGGAGCAATTTCCAAACACGTGAAGGTACCACGTTCATCTCTACAAACAATAGTACGCAATTATAAACACCATGGGACCACGCAGCCGTCATACCGCTCAGGAAGGAGACGCGTTCTGTCTCCTAGAGATGAACGTACTTTGGTGCGAAAAGTGCAAATCAATCCCAGAACAACAGCAAAGGCCCTTAACTTCATTTTACTAGGCAAGTCAGTTAAAAACAAATTCTTATTTTCACTGAATGCCTAGGAACAGTGGGTTAACTGCCTTGTTCAGGGGCAGAACGACAGATTTGTACCTTGTCAGCTCGGGGATTTGATCTTGCAACCTTTCAGTTGCTAGTCCAACGCTCTAACCACTAATTGTGAAGCCCTTGTGAAGATGCTGAAGGAAAAAGGTACAAAAGTATCTATATCCACAGTAAAATGAGTCCTATATGGATATAACCTGAAAGGCCGCTGGGCAAGGAAGAAGCCACTGCTCCAAAACCTCCAAAGCCAGAGTAAGGGTTGCAACTGCGCATGGGGACAAAGATTGTACTTTTTGGAGAAATGTCCTCTGGTCTGATTAAACAAAAACAGAACATTTTGGCCATAATGACCATCGTTATGTTTGGAGGAAAAAAGGGGGAGTGGCCATCACAAAGCCCTGACCTCAATCATATAGAAAATTTGTGGGCAGAACTGCGAGCAAGGAGGCCCACAAACCTGATTCAGTTACACCAGCTCTGTCAGGAGGAATGGGCCAAAATTCACCCAACTTATTGTGGGAAGCTTGTTGAAGGTTGCCCGAAACGTTTGACCCAAGTTAAACAATTTGAAGGCAATGCTACCAAATACTAATTGAGTGTATGTAAACTTCTGACCCACTGGGAATGTGATGAAAGTAATGAAAGCTGAAATAAATCATTCTCTATACTATTATTCTCACATTTCACATTCTTAAAAGAAAGTTGTGATCCGAACTGAACTAAAACAGGGAATTTTTACTAGGATTAAATGCAAGGAATTGTGAAAAACTGAGTTGAAATGTATTTGGCTAAGTTGTATGTACACTTCCGACTTCAATTGTAGGCCTATGTGTTTTATTGCAGGGTTTTCATCCAGGTAAACTGTTGAGGGTTCACTAGCATACAAAAGCTGACCTCAATCTTCAGCTTGAAGTATGTGCAGCTCCAGTTATGATATTGGCAAATAAGGTTCAATAGTGTTTGTGTGTGTGGTTTCTGAAAGTACAGAATAAAGAGGAATTGTCACATCTTGATCTGTTTCACCTTTTTGTGCTTGTCTCCACCCCCCTCCAGGTGTCGCCCCTCTTCCTCATTATCCCAGTGTATTTATACCTATGTTCTCTGTTTGTCTGTTGCCAGTTTGTCTTGTCTTACCAGCGTGTTTTCCCTTCTCCCTGCTTTCTCAAGTTCTATTCCCTAGTTTCCCCGGTTCTGACCAATCTGCCTGCCCTGACCCCGAGCCTGCCAGTGGTCTGTACCTGCCTGACTCTGACCCGTTTAACCTTTCTGATCTCCCCATCCCGGATCCGGGTTCGTGAATACAGACTCAAGCTCATTACCATAACGCAACGTTAACTATTCATGAAAATCGCAAATGAAATGAAATAAATATGCTAGCTCTCAAGCTTAGCCTTTTGTAAACAACACTGTCATCTCAGATTTTCAAAATATGCTTCTCAACCATTGCAAAACAAGCATTTGTGTAACAGTATTGATGGCTAACGTAGCATTTAGCATTAGCATTCAGCTGGCAACATTTACACAAAAAAACAGAAAAGCATTCAAAAAAATCATTTACCTTTGAAGAACTTCAGATGTTTTCAATGAGGAGACTCTCAGATAGCAAATGTTCAGTTTTTCCTGAAAGATTATTTGTTTAGGACAAATCGCTCCGTTTTCTGCGTCACGTTTAGCTATGAAAAAACCCCTGTATCCAGGATTGTGTAAATCTATCAGCAAGCTCATTAGCATAACACAACGTTAACTATTTATGAAAATCGCAAATGAAATGAAATAAATATGCCATCTCTCAAGCTTAGCCTTTTGTAAACAACACTGTCATCTCAGATTTTCAAAATATGCTTCTCAACCATAGGAAAACAATCATTTGTGTAAAAGTAGCTAGCTAGAGTTAGCATTTCGCGTTAGCATTTAGCGTTAGCATTAGCGTTAGCATCCAGCACGCAACATTAACAAAAACATAAAAGCCTTCAAATAAAATCATTTACCTTTGAAGAACTTCTGATGTTTTCAATGAGGATACTCTCAGTTAGATAGCAGATGCTCAGTTTTTCCAAAAAGATTCCTTGTGTATTAGAAATAGCTCCGTTTTATACATCACATTTGGCTACCAAAAAAAATCCATAAATTCAGTCCTCAAAACGCAAACTTTTTTCCAAATTAACTCCATAATATCGACTGAAAACATGGCAAACGTTGTTTAGAATCAATCCTCAAGGTGTTTTTCACATATCTCTTCATTGATACATCGTTCTTGGACACATGCTTTCTCTCCTGAATCCCAGGAGAAAATGCCCGCACCTGAAGATTACGCACAAATTTAGACAAAGGACACCGGGCGGACCTCTGGAAAATGTAGTCTCTTATGGCCAATCTTCCAATGATATGCCTACAAATACGTCACAATGCTGCTAAGACCTTGGGCGAACGACAGAAAGTGTAGGCTCATTCCTTGCGCAATCACAGCCATATAAGGAGAGAATGGAAAACAGAGCTTCAGAAATTCTGCTAATTCCTGGGTGATGCATCATCTTGGTTTCGCCTGTAGAATGAGTTCTGGGGCACTTACAGACAAAATCTTTGCAGATTCTGAAACTTCAGAGTGTTTTCTTTCCAAAACTGTCAAGAATATGCATAGTCGAGCATCTTTTCGTGACAAAATATCGCGCTTAAAACGGGAACGTTTTTTATCCAAAAATGAAATAGCGCCCCTAGAGATCTAAGAGGTTAAGAAACTCTGCCTGTCCTGACCCAGTGCCTGCCTGCTGTTCTGTACCCTATTGACTGTGCACTGGATTACGGATCTCTGCCTGCCTTTGACCTGTCTTTTGCCTGCCCTCTGTTAGGGTCAATAAACATCTGTGACTCTAGCTGTCTGCATCTGGGTGATATCCTGAGTTCTGATAGGAATTATTAGAATTTAGAATACAATACCAGGATATAGCAATAAAACTGGATTTCAAAGAAGTAGCATAATAACACTGCTATAAAAATAATAAATTGCATTGACAAAAATCACAAATATGACATATATCAGCAAGAAAGAGCAACTGTTGAGATCCATAAGGGGGCAGGACAGGGCAGAACAGAGCTATGCTAAACCGGCCAAATGAGACAAACTGTGGTCACAAGGCCAGGGTAGCTTCAAAAGACAGCACAAGCTAATTAGCTTGTGAAGCAATTAGCGTTGTTTTACAGAGCAAATAGAAGAATGTAGCTAGCTACATAAGCACAATTGAGTATAACTCCATAAAGGTTATGAAATTAGCAACTTTAACTCGCGTTTCCCTTGATATAAGGAATAACGTTACACACAAATATATTATGCTCCATGCACACAGTGAGCTACGGTAGAAACGACATAACACGACATACAGAAACTATTATAATGTAATAAGGCACTTACTTTGCTAGAAACGCACACATGTCCAAAGTTATTATCATGTAGTATTGAAAACAACAACGAATGCGATATGGGCACCGGCCAGAAAATTTGAAAAGGTTTGCACAGGTCCTGTTCTGACTGGAGAAGCGCAAATGTCTGCGTACTTGAGCTGCGGGAAACAATGGGGAAGTGCTTGGGGAAGTTTGTCCGGCTGAGTAATGCCAAAAAAATACTTGTGTAAGACCACAAAAGTCAAATGGCCTAATATTGTGTGAATTAATGAGGAGGCGGAACACACCTCTATTCAAACTGCTGTTAGAAAATAAAACTTCCGATATTCATTTGAAATGTACAAATTGAAACAGCCTATCAACAAAAGCAGGCAGCGTGCCTTGGTTTGATGGTAGAGCGAATGCACTGTCCTGTTGCGTAACAGTGAGTGCATTCTGACACCACGTGCATAAAATAAAAAAACTCACGTTGGGGCGACCATTAGAGATAATTGGAACTCAATGTGAAAAGGTTAACCTTGTTCTGAACACCTCCAAAACAAAGTTCATGCCGTTCAGTAAGAAGAATGCCCTTCTCCCCTCTGGCGTGATTACTATCTCTGTGGGTTTAGAACTTGAGGTAGTCACCTCATACAGGTACTTGGGGGAATGGCTAGACGGTACACTGTCCTTCTTTCAGCACGTATCCAAGCTGCAGGCTAAATCTAAACTTGCTTTCCTTTATTGTAATCTCTCCCTTTTCACCCCAGCTGACAAACTAACTCTGATTCAGATGAGCATCCTACTCATGCTAGATTATGGAGATGTAATTTATGTTATTTAAAGTTGCTCTCGAGGGGCTAGTTGTTCTTTATCATTCGGCCATCAGATTTGCCACCAATGCTCCTTATATGACACATGACTGCACTCTATACTCTTCTGTAAACTGGTCATATCTGTATACCCGTGGCAAGACCCACAGGGTTGAAGCTTATTTATAAATCCCTCATTCCCCCCTATCTGAGAGACCTACTGCAGCCCTCATCCTCCACATACAACACCCGTTCTGCCTGTCACATTCTGTTAAAGGGTCCCAAAACACACACATACCTGGGACGCTCCTTTTTTCAGTTCACTGCAGCAAGCGACTGGAACTAGCAGCAAAAAACACACAAACTAGACAGTTTTATCTCCATCTCAAGACTCAATCATGGACACTATGACACTTTGCATGATTTAAATATATATATATTTAATCTTTATTTAACTATGCAAGTCAGTTACGAACAAATTCTTATTTACAATGACGGCCTACCAAAAAGCAAAAGGCCTCCTGCGGGGACGAGGGATAAAAAAATATAGGACAAAACACTCATCACTACAAATGAAACACCACTACACTGCATAAAGAGAGACCTAAGACCACAGCACAGCATGGCAGCAGCACATGACAACACAGCATTTTAGCAACACATGACAACAACACGGAGAAACACAACATGGCAGCAGCACAAAACATGGTACAAACATTATTGGGCACAGACAACGGTACAAGGGCAAGAAGGAGAAAACAATACATGGCTCCCGAGTGGCGCAGAGATCTAAGGCACTGCATCGCAGTGCAAGAGGTGTCACTACAGAACCTGATTAGATCCTGGGCTGTATCACAACCGGCCATGATCGGGAGTCCCATAGGGCGGCACACAATTGCCCAAGATTTAGGGGAAGGTTTGGCCGGTGGAAATAAATAAATATATTTTAAAAAGCTCCTCAAATCAAATCATGTGTAGACCTTACAGTGAAATGCTTAGTTAAGAGCCCCTAACCAAAAATGCAGTAAAAAAAATGATAACATTTAAGAAAGTAATGTAACAAGTAATTAAAGAGCAGCTGTAAAATAACAATTGCGAGTCTATATACAGGGGGTACCGGTGCGGAGTCAATGTGCGGGACCACCGGTTAGTTGAGGTAATATATACATGTAGGTAGAGTTATTAAAGTGACTATGCATAGATAATAACAGAGAGTAGCAGCAGCTTAAAAGGGGTGAGGGGCAATGCAACTAGTCTGGGTAGCCATTTAATTAGATGTTCAGGAGTCTTACGACTTGGGGTAGTAGCTGTTAAGAAGCCTCTTAGACCTAGACTTGTCGCTCTGGTACCGCATGCCATGCAGTTGCAGAGAGAACAGTCTATGACTAGGGTGGCTGGAGTCTTTAGGGCCTTCCTCTGACACCGCCTGGTATAGAGATCCTGGATGGCAGGAAGCTTGGCCCCGGTGATGTACTGGGCCGTACGCACTACCCTCTGTAGTGGCTTGCGGTCGGAGGCCGAGCAGTTGCCATACCAGGCAGTGATGCAACCAGTCAGGATGCTCTCGATGGTGCAGCTGTAGAACCTTTTGATGATCTGAGGACCCACAACAAATCTTTTCAGTCTCCTGAGGGGGAATAGGTTTTGTCATGCCCACTTCACAACTGTCTTGGTGTGCTTGAACCTTGTTAGTTTCTTGGTGATGTGGACAACCTGCTCCACTACAGCCCCGTCGATGAGAATGGGGGCGTGCTCGGTCCTCCTTTTCCTGTAGTACACAATAATCTCCTTTGTCTTGATCACGTTGAGGGAGAGGTCGTTGACCTTGCACCACACGGTCAGTTCTTTGACCTCCTCCCTATTGGCTGTCTCGTCGCTGTCAGTGATCAGGCCTACCACTGTTGTGTCATCGGAAAACGTAATGATGTTGTTGGAGTCGTGCCTGGCCATCAAGCACTATGATGAAACTAGCTCTCATGAGGACCGCTAAAGGAAAGAAAGACCCAGAGTTACCTCTGCTGCAGAGGACAAGTTCATTAGAGATATTTGCACCTCAGATTGCAGCCCAAATTAATGCTTAACAGAATTCAAGTAACAGACACATCTCAACATCAGCTGTTAGGAGGAGACTGCGTGAATCAGGGCTTCGTGGTCGAATTGCTACAAAGTAATCACTACTGAAGGACACCAATAATAAGAAGAGACTTGCTTTGGCCAAGAAACATGAGCAATGGACACTAGACCATTGGAAATCTGTCCTTTGGTTAATTTGAGGTTTTTGGTTCCAACCGTCATGTCTTTGTCCTGTTGAAAAACAAATGATACAATGACCCAACACACCTCCAGGTTGTGTAAGGGCTATTTGACCAAGAAGGAGGGTGATGGAGTGCTGCATCAGATGACCTGGCTTCCACAATCACGTGACCTCAACCCAATTGAGATGGTGTGGGATGAGCTGGACCGCAGAGTGAAGGAAAAGCAGCCAACACTTGCTCAGCATATGTGGGAACTCCTTCAAGACTGCTTCAAGACTGTTGCTTACTACATGATTCCATATGTGTTATTTCATATAATTTGATGTCTTCACTATTATTTTACAGAAAATAGTAAAAATCATGAAAAACTAGTACTGTAAAATAAAAAAAATGATTGCTTTGTTTGCTCTTTTCCATATTATGTCTATCTCTGATAAGCTGCCCAGGAAAGTGCTGAAAATAGCCCATATTAATATACGTAGCATTAGAAACAAGGTTCATGAAATCAATTACTTGCTAACATCAGATAACATTCATATATTCGCCATTTCTGAGACTCACAAGGATATAACATCGATAGAAATTCAGAAATGCTTATGTGGAGGTGTTGTTTTATATTTTCAGAGCCATATCTCTGTAATGCTTAGAGAATATCTTATGTCAAGTGTTATTATATTGTTGCAGTTGCAGGTTCACTTAGCACATCTAAATAATTTTCTTTTGGGGTGTTGCTATAGACCACCAAGTGCTAACAGTCAGTATCAGAATAATGTGTGTGAAATGCTTGATAGTGTACATTATGTGATGTAAACAAATAGATCTACTTTCTTGGGGACCTGAATATTGACTGGTTTTCATCAAGCTGTCCAATCAAGAGGAAGCTTCTCACTGCAAACAGTGCCTGTAAACTGGTTCAGCTAATTAATCAATCTACCAGGGTGTTTACAAACACTACAGGAACAAGATCATCCACATGTATCGATCACATTTTTACTAATTCTGAAGAACTTTGTTCTAAAGCTGTATCCATATCCATTGAATGCAATGTTGTGGCTATATCTAGGAAAACCAAAGTTACAAAAGCTGGGCCTAAAATAGTACCATATTATAAGAGATCATACAAAATATTTAGCTGTGACTGTTATGTGGGTGATGTTGCACATACTTGTTGGTCTGATGTGATTAATAAGGAGCATCCAGACGCTGCACTTGATGAATTCATGAAATGTCTTATTATTGATAAACATGCACCTGTTCAGAAACTGACTGTTAGAACTGTTAAGTCTCCATGGATTGATGAGGAATTTAAAAACGTTATGGTTGAAATAGATGGGGCCAAAAGAAGTGGCTAATAAGTCTGGCAGCACATCTTACTGGCTGACTTACTGGAAATTGAGAAATTATGTGACTAAACTCAACAACAAAAAAGAATAAACTGTATTATGAATCCAAGATCAATGATATAAAGAAAAACAACTTTAGAGTACTTTAAATGAAATGATGGGCAGAAAGAGAAATTCAGTTCCGTCATTTATAGAATTATTTGGCTCATCACAAAACCATTTGATGTTGTCACTTATTTGAATGATTACTTAATTGGCAAAGTGGACAAACTTAGGCAGGGAAGTTCAACAATGAACACTGAGCCATCGTACTCATGCATAAAATAACAAATAATGAAAGAAAAGCATTACAAGTTGGAATTTTGTAAAGTTAGTGTGGGATAGGTGGAAAAATTATTGTTAACAATCAATAATGACAAACCTCCTGGCATTGACAAGCTACTGAGGATAGTATCTGAGTCTATAGCTCCTAACATCTTTCATATCTTTAATATGAGCCTAGAGGAAAGTATCTTTCCTCAGGCCTGGAAGGAAGCTAAAGTAATTCCGCTATCCAAGAGTGGCAAAGTGGCCTTTACTGGCTCTAACAGCAGACCTATACGTTTGCTGCCAGCTCTTAGCAAACTGTTGGAAAGAATTGTGTTTGTCCAAACACAATGCTATTTCTCTGTAAACAAAGTAACAACATACTTTCAGCATGCTTATAGAGAAGTGCACTCAACATGTTACAAATGATTGATGATTGCTTGAAAGAAATTGATAACAAGAAAACTATTAGGAGCTGTACTGTTAGATTTGAGTGCAGCCTTTTCTATTATTGACCATAACCTGTTGTTGAAAAAACGTATGCCATATTGTGGATTCAGAGCTACTATATCTATCTAATCGAACTCAGAGGGTTTCCTTTAAAGGAAGCTTCTCTAATATCAAACATGTAACGTGTGGTGTACCGCCTGGCAACTCTCTAGGCCCTCTACTCTTTTCTATTTTTACCAATGACCTGCCACTGGCAAGCATGTGTGTCCATGTATGCTGATGATTCAACCATGTACGCATCAGCAACCACAGCTAATGAAGTCAGCGAAACCCTTAGCAAAAAGTTGCACACTGTTTTGGAATGGGTGGCCAGCAGTAAACTGGTCCTGAACATTGCTAAAACTATAAGAGCATTGTATTTGGTACAAATCATTCCCAAGTTCTAGACCTCAGCTGAATCTGGTAATGAATGGTGTGGCTGTTGAACAAGTTGAGGAGACTAAATAAATTGGTGTTACCTTAGATTGTAAACTGTCATGGTAGAAACATACAGATTCAATGGTTGTAAAGATGGGGAGAAGTCTGTCTACTTTTTTGACACCACATTCCAAAAAGCAAGTCTCTCTCATTTTGTCTTATCTTGAACATTGTCCATTCGTGTGGTTGAGTGCTGGAAGGAAATACATAGTTAAGCTGCAGCCGGCCAAGAACAGAGCTGCACCTTTTGCTCTTCATTGTAATCAGAGGGCTGATATAAATACATTGCCTGCCAGTCTCTCTTGGCTAAGAGTTGATGAGACTGACTGCATCACTTCTTTTTATAAGAAACAATGTGTTGAAAATCCCAAATTGTTTGCATAGTCAACTTAGACACAGCTCTGACACACACACTTACCCCACCAGACATGCCTCCAGGGGTATTTTCACTGTCCTCAGACCATCACACCTCCTCCTCCATGCTTCACGGTGGGAACCACACATGCGGAAATCATCCGTTCACCTACTCTGCATCTCACAAAGACACGGCGGTTAGAACAAAAAATGTCACATTTGGACTCATCAGGACAGATTTCCACCGGTCTAATGTCCATTGCTCATGTTTCTTGGACCAAGCAAGTCTCTTCTTCTTATTGATGTCCGATAGTAGTGGTTTCTTTTCAACCATGAACGCCTGACTAACGCAGTCTCTTCTGAACAGTTGATGTTGAGAGGTGTATGTTACTTGAACTCTGAGGAATTGATTTGGGCTGCAATTTCTGAGGCAGGCAACTGTAATGAACTTATCCTCTGCAGCAAAAGTAACTTTGGGTCTTCCTTTCCTGTGGCGGTACTCATGAGAGCCAGGATCGTCATAGCGCTTGATCGTTTTTGCGACTGCACTTGAAGAAATGTTCTTAAAATGTTCCACGTTGACTGACCTTCATGTCTTAAAGTAATGATGGACTGTCGTTTCGCTTTGCTTATTTGAGCTGTTCTTGCCATAATATGGACTTGGTCTTTTACAAAATAGGGCTATCTTCTGTATACCACCCATACCTTGTCACAACACTACCGATTGGCTCAAACGCAATAAGAAGGAAAGAAATTCCACAAATTGACTTTTAACAAGGCACACCTGTTGATTGAAATGCATTCCAGGTGACTACCTCATGAAGCTGTTTGAGACAATGCTAAGAGTGTGCAAAGCTGTCATCAAGGCAAAGGGTGGTTACTGTGAAGAATCTCAAATTGTAAATATTGTAATGACCTGGCTAGATCATAAATGAACAAATGTCCAGACTGAGGGTTGAGTTTACGAATTCCCAGTTTATTAACCCATCACAACACAGGCTACTGTGTGGCAATAGACCACACTAAATAAACCAAGGATAACAGTATAAATAACCGTGACCATCTCGTGTTACGACAAAACGTAACTCTACTGATAGTTTTGTCACAAAAACTGTGACTGCCTGCCTGCAGACACAGTGCGGGTAGGCTAGTCTCCATGATAAGATTATTAGGGATAAAAGCGAGAATATTTTTATTTGTCAAGCAGCATTCTAGCATCAATCATCATGACACCAGAATCAGACTTTCGATGTTTATTGGAAAGAAGCATCAAGATCACAGGCACTTTCACCACCCTGTAAAGTTCATCATAAGTTATTTCATATGTAGCCTATTAAACTGCATGCTTTCCCAAGTCGTAGTGGGAGGACCACACACCATATCATCGCATGACTCCAAATTTACTTCAATATGATGGGTATTATATCAATATGTGAGCATAAAGGCCTTTCCCCCGCCATTTCTCGCATCATTAATTTTACCACCACCATGTCGAACAAACAAATTATCTGTCAGAATTTATAAAATTATACAGAAACTTCCTGTTTCCATCACAGCTGTCGTGATATGACTTTACTCGCATAAAAACTGTGGATGGAAACGTGGTTAATAATATACAGATATAAACAGAATCCCTTCGGCTAACGACAGAGAATTTACCTCGAGCAAAACTATCTTACGACTGATATGATTGATCTCTATTCTTGGTTTTGGTGGTGTTAAGAAAGCTGGGAGCGCTCTGTTCCCTGGACCTCTCTCTCCCTTCAGCATGGCTACAAAGCTTTAACATTATGACTGACAGCAGGAGGTAATTTATGAAGTAGAAATTCTCTTTACACTCTCACTTCAGTCACAGCTAGGTCTGCACCTGTTCCACTGAAGTTAAGATCCCCAGGGAATGACAGAGAAAATGTTTTTTTACTGTGGTGACTAAGTAATGAGAAAAAAGTAAAAAGTATTTTTTTCTATTTCCGCCTGTGTGTGCTATAGATTGATAAACATGTTGGGGGAAGAAATATGGAGCTGCAAAACACTGCTGGTATAGAAAACACTTTCCAGTTCATTCTTGACCCTAACCTAACGTACCCTTTGAAAGCCACGATCTTCTATCAGAGCACTGAATAGCTTTAACTGAACTCAAAGTGAAGGAAAAACACCTACACATTTAAAAACTCACACATTCAGACTAACTTTTTCCAACCACCCAGAGAAATCAATAGAAAAATGAAAAACCAGGAAATAAGGCGGTGAACAGTGTTCTACACTCTCCAGGGCAGACAGCTCAGTGGCAGCAGCAGTAGCAGTAATTAGGCTGTTGGTGTTGGTAGAGGCTATTTATCAGCACTCCATTGAGTCTGCCTGACCTTCAAAGCCAAAGACCTCCAGACTGAATTGCCCTCTACAATAGATAAACACAAACACACACACAAGAGCATTCACAAGTACACACTCATACACACTCATACACACACATACACACACACACGTACACACACACACACACACACACACACACACACACACACATACACACACACACACACACACACACACACAGACAGGCAGACAGGAGCGTTCGAACACGCACACACACACACACACACACACACACACACACACACACGCACACGCATGGAGTACATGGTGTAGGCTACCTGTACAGACGTGAGGAGTATTTTCTCCTGAAATGTATTTTGAACCTTTGACTTGTGTCGGACCCCAGTAAATAAAGATAAGCTGTCGCCATCGGCGTCGGCTAATGGGGATCCTGATAAATCAAATAATACATCTAAAAATGATGCAGTAAGCAAGAACTACACGAATGAACATATCAAATAGCTCAGCTACCTTATGTGTCCTCATTTCCCTGTAAGTAGGGAATATATGTACGTATGAGAGAAACATACACAGGGAAAAACAAACCAACGCAAAGCGGAGCTGAAAATGTCTACCTCCTGGAGGATGCATTCCTTGCCCACAGGACATACTGTCTACCACATGCCATTCATCCTTTCCTTACCCCAAAGCAGAATTGCTTTCTAAAGAAACAATTTAAAACAATCAAGCATGAAATAGAAGCCAACAGCAGTCAGAGACAGTCCATTTCCGCCACAAGAGTAAGAAAACAGATTCTTCTGCCAATGGGTTTCTGCTCATAGACCTTGGCTGACAACAGTAAGACAGACAACACAACGAGGAAAATAAATACATCTATGTATTTATACCGTCAAAATCCCACACATGTATATGGAATGGGGGAAAAAAACATGTGAGGCACAGATCATTGATTCCAAATACCTGGATTGCCTTGAATTTGTCAATAACTGCTCTTATGTCTATTTTGAGAAGGTGCAATCTCATTTAAACTGCAAGTACATAGGCCTAGCTTCCAGAAATCTGATTGGATCCTACTCCTTTTATTAGTGTCCATCACTCTGTTTTCTCCCACAATTGAATGGCCTATAGAAATGTTGCGCAACATTAGCTCATGGCCTCTCATGAAGTGTTTGATTAGATTTCCGATACATTTGCATTGATGTCAGAGTGATTAGAGGCACAATACTATGCTGAGAACCAGGCAGTTATCAAGTTTGGTAGGCCACTAGTTACTAGCAGCATCAGAGCTTGGAGAAGCCTAATTACCGTGACTAAACGGTCATGTGGAATTTGACGGCCTTCGTGACTCTTTGGTGTGGCGGTAATACGGTCACGGACACAGTCACAGACACAGACACACATTGTCCTTAAATGTATGCACAAAGAGCACAAAAACTACATCTAAGTAGAATAAAGTGACAGAAGTCTGGGAGTTTCCGAGAGCATTGTAGAGCACAAAATGGAAACTACAATTATCTTTGCAGAGGTGTCTGGGAGATGTAGTTTTCTATGCCAAGGTGAATGATGGATGTGCCATCAACAAGCCATTGTCTCTACAAACCATTATTTTTCACCCACTTCATTCTTGTTCTTTTTGACAAAAAGACAGAAAGTGCATCTCTCAAACGGCTCAATATATCATGTTGGTGTCGTTTGTCTTCTTTTGGATGTTGGTGAATTATTTTGCCGCTTCTCTTAGAGACAAACACACTCTTACATGTGATCTAACAAATCATGTTGGTTTTCATTCCAGCCCACATAGACAAATATGGAGTGCATCAAAGCAGACACCAGCTCTCATTCTTCTTTCTATCAATAATACTCTATAGCCTCCCACATGCATACCCAATCCTGTATTCATTTTATTCTTGAAACACTTAATCTGACCAAATGTTTCAAGAATGAATGTGTACAGAATTGGGTGTGCATGTGGGTGGCAAGGCAGTCATCACCGCAGGTCTAACATAGTAAGGGCATGGGTGCGCCAACGCAGCACTTTTACAAAGGAGGCAGGCTTTGTTATCTGGGGCTGCCCTGGAAACCCCAATGTGTCCAACCCCACTGAACAAGCCTGGCTCAGCGTCACGGCACAGAGAAATACGAGCCCACTGCTGCATCGTTTATGGCATCGAGAAACAAAATGTGACTGTTGTGACTTTTTAAAGTTCCCGTCGTCACTCTTTTCTTTTACTCTTCTTAGAAAGGATCCCCCTCCTGAGCACTCAACCATTGGTGTCATTGTGGAGTTTTACAAAACAGTGTCTTTCAACGGCGGTGATGGTGTAGGAGTGTCTAGTTTGTCTGTTCTTGTTCTCTCTGCTGTGCGAGTCACTACGCCTGTTATAGTAACCGTAAATGGGACGCATTGGAATGTAGTTGTAAAACTGTTTCATGTCATGTTCACAGATTGAAGTGACACGGCTTGACACTGAAACTAGGTCATTATGCTGTAAAGACCTTGTCATTAGCGACTACATTTTATTTTTACGACACCAGACTGAATGAGACAGACTTCAGACTGCTGCTAATACGAGTGGAATCACCCCTGTGTCTTTCCTCTAAGCTGAGAAAGGCCTGAGTCATCAGATTTGCAGCGTTACGGCCCCTTCAGGGAGAAAGCAGCTTGGTGATGACGCTGGGTCGGCAATGCCCAATGAAGGTGTCCTTGACTGACATCGGACAGCACTAATGTGGATAATTAGCCACGCACGCTCTAATTGGCACGGCGGAGAGTGATGTCTAGTAACTAGGTAGAATTAATGAGCACGGAATAATGGCTCTCTACTCAATGCAGGCAGGGTGTGTGGAACTGATGGTACTGATGATAAGGGGGAACAACCACCCAAACATGCAGTATTACAGGATCACACAGTGTGTCTGGACTGACAGCTGAATGTAACTCTATTTTTAGCTAACTATAACTTGTGATTTAGATCTAATGGCATGTAGATGGAGAACGTAACAATGTCTGCCGTGTGTGATAGTGATGAGCTACAGTGCAAAATGTTGTTTACCAAAGGTTCAGTCGGTAAGGCTGGTCTGACTAGATCGCCACTTTTCCTTCATCGAAATCAAATCAAATCAAAGTTTATTTGTCACACGCGCCGAATACAGCAGGTATTGATATCTCGTAAACTCATAAGCATAGCAGGTATTGATATAGTAGTGGTTATAATGATACCTCATCAGCATAGCCAGTATTTATAAGGCCGTGTTTATAATGTCACCTCACTAGCAAAGCAGCTCATATGGTAGCGTTTAGAATGTGCCGCATCACTGTATCGATATAGCAATGATTATAGCGTCTCCTCATAAGCATACCAGGTATCTATAGTGGTGCCTATAATGCTACCACATCAGTATAGCAGGTGTTTATAGGGTAATGCCATAATGTTACCTCATCAGCTTAGTGTCACGTCTCTCCTCCTCCTTTGCGATTAGCAAGTATGTGCAATGTCATTCAAGTATTATCATCAGCCTGTGAGCATGGGCAGACCAATGGGCTCAATCGTGTAATAATCAATTTCTTTCACCCAATGGGCATGAATTTCAGGGAGTATTGATATCTCAACTTAAACCTTGTCTCCCACTTGTTGTTTTGCAGCAACAGTCTTCCAAATGCCAGCTGCCCAGCGTACGGCAACCTGTCATCAGCATCTGGTTCTGAGGAGCATTCCTTGGAGACAAGGGCTATCCCAAACTATTTCATAAAATGCCATATTGTATCCAGTTAAGCCTGTACTCGATTGCACTAACATTACAACGTGAATGTATATAACCACAAATCATATCCTCTCAGGCTGGTTTGCTTTGCAACGACCAGCCTTCCAAGCGAATTGTTTGATACTGATTAAGTTCAGTGCAAACCTGAAATACCATAGCTACAAAATACAACGACTTGTTCCTTTTAGAAGAGTGAACACACTGCAAACACGCGTTATTACATCGCTGCAATCTTGGCGTCAACGTGAATGGAGAGAGGGAAAACAGACAGGCTAGCATTGGTAATGGTGTATTAGTCACGCCCTGCTGCTGTCCTACGTCTCTTTTGATTATAGTCCAATCAAATCACGCTTTATTCATATAGCACATTTCAGACATGAATGCAACGCAATGCACTCACAGGATTAAAAATAGGTTTAAAAAAAAACTAAGAAAATAAACAAATATTTACTACACGGAAAACATAAGAGGATAAAAAAAACTCAAGAATAACAGTAACTGAAAGGCTTACAAAGCACCCTAAGGAAAAGCAATGCTTAAAATGTGTTTTTTTATGATCTCTTTTCAATAAGTCCACAGTTTTGGCCTCCCTCCGGTTCTCTAGCAGGCTATTCCAGAGGCTGTGAACTGGAAATGCCCACAATTCACAGCTGAATTGATTCCTGGGTTTGGTGATACACTTATCATAAGTCTGACTTAATTCCCTCTGCTCTTTCTGTCATACTCATTAACTGGGTCTGATCTTGCAGTCTGGGTTTGCTCTTGCAGTCTCTGTATGTGTGCGTGCATCTGTGTGTGGCACCACAGAAATTGGGACTATGTTTCTGTGGTGCCATTGTTATGGAACATTTCAAGCAGCATTCTGTACAGCCAGTTTGCAAATCTTTAGGTCTCCAAGGATTATGCAATAACTGAAATGCTAAAAACACTGTCTTATAAACAGAGGACAATTGCACACTTGTGAAATCATTTCCAGGCCAAACAATAACAGATGCAGGCTCTCTATGAACATGCTGTTACGCTCGTCGTTTGAATGAGACTAAGGTGCAGCATGGTAGGCGAACATCTTATTTTCGTTATAATGAACACCGAAAAACAACAAAATACAAAACGAACGTAAAGTTCCGCATGCTACACAGCAACTATACAAAATCAAGATCCCACAAACTAAGGTGGGAAAAAGGCTGCCCCCCCCTCCCCCCCCCCCCCCCACACACACACACACACAGTATCAGCACATTAGTGACGCCATGCTTAGGAATGCAAAATATTTTTCACGCCCTGCCTTGTCAGTGGTGATTTAATAAAGCCCTGGCAGAATAAAAGCATTACATTCAAAAGGCGATCATGCAGTGAGGGAAAATAGAAACAGCATATCATTATCACACACAGTCATGCAGAATTCTGAGCTTGTGACAACTGACATTTTACACACTGTTATACATTGTTTTGTCCTACAATGATAAAGATTAGGAACTTTGTTCCACAAGTATGACAGCAGCACTCACTTGTGAAGATAATTTGTGCAGACTTCACTGTCGGTCATACTTTCATGGAAACAATTCGGAATCTGTAATTGACTTTGAAGCCATTTTGCTGATTATGTTAATGCATGTGTGGACGTGCGCACACACATATACACAAACATACACACACACACACACACACACACACACACACACACACACACACACACACACACACACACACAAGATCTAAATGCAAATTCTCTCTCTCTTTCTCCCCATCTCTACATCCTGTCATCCCACTGTCCCAGTGGTAGCCAGCCCTTTCATTGCTCAGAGTGGCTCTGTTTGGTTCGTCTCGGATTTCTCCCATGTTCCAGCACTCATTGCTTAACCGCCCTTGTCTCCACTGCTAATTTGCATGAGATCATTAGCATGCAGACTGGGAGGCCATAGTGTATCTGTGCATCTGCCATGTACCAGGGACAGCATGCCATATTTCACAGATGAATAATGGATGGATCATGTTTTAGGGGAGGGCTTTCAATGAGTCAGTGTCTTACATATGGCCAACATATTCTCCATTTGGAAGGTGACCATTCTAGAGATGAGGTGGGCGCTGCCCAAAATACCATCAGCTAGCAGGGCAGAGAGAGCATGGTTAAGGATCAAGGATGAGACAGCTGTATGGTAGAATAGAAAGAGCCGGCCCCCACACAGCAAAGCATGAAAATATATTCTGTGTGGAAATGGAAATGGGAACACAGACACCTGCTCTCAGTCCACCTAATTGGGACGCTGACATCCTTCATTGTTTTAATGTCATGTTTATTGATGAGCTTACGTGTGTGGATATTGTATTCGACACAAATCCAGAAACGGCGTCACAGTAATGTAACAGCGATGTTACAGTACGAGGGCGCAGTGCAAAACAAGTCGATGTTGGTATCAGAAAGGATTCTGTTGACAAAGACAGTGTAGGTCTGTGCTCAGGTCCTCTTATGTAAAGGTGGTGAGGTCTCTCTCGGGGTCTTTATACAGGTTGCGTAATCAGGCGAAGCGCTTGCAGCAGACTCAAAGGGGAAGAGGTGGCGAAGTAACACAGGACGCAGTGTCTTAACTCTGAAGATATTTCTCTTTGGGAGATGTGACTAATTTAAAGGCCTCTCTAGGCGTTCCCGACGCTTTACAAGTGTCTGCCTTGCCATTTGTCTCAGTGCATTCCTTTTGAACTGGGGATTGCGGAGCGAGGTTGATTGGCGGGAGGGATTGATTGGCCTATACTCTAGAACTTGAAAAAAATAATGAAGGGAATGTTTACCATGGTGTTCGATTGCACATTATTTGCATAGTGCCCTGGATACATATAGTGAAGCTTATTTCCTATTCAGCAAGTTTACATTTACCTTTTCTCTCACAGTAAGAGACAGTTGTTTACTCTGTCAGGACCTATTAACTTCAATAATGGGATTAGCCCAATAATGAGATTAGCCTTCACATCACTGACAGTGTATTAGAGTCATCAATGTCAAAGTGAGGTGGATTTCTGCAGAATACACTGCAGCTTTAGTTTGAGTAATGTGTATTAGCATGGCCTAAGGTGTGTTTTCACAACGCAGGATATGTTTCACAACTGACATGTTTCAGTGTCCAGTCAGAGAATGAGGAATGACTCACTGCAGGTTTTCAATTGTGGGCAAATAGAGATTGACAACAGAAACTTGGGCTGAAGAATGAATCCATTTTTTTCCTATTAAGATGTTTCTTCCTTCTGTGCCATCCAGACACCCACCCGTTGATCCCTCCCACTGACCAGACATCCATCACCTTCACACAGAGGAATATGTCATCAATGGCTTGACATCCCCTAGCAGCAATTGGATTCTAAACTCTAAAGCTATATCACCATACTTGAATATGTTTCCATACCTCATATTGGCAGACACAGATCCAAGTCTACAAGCTTGTGTGGAAACCAGGACTGGAAAAGCGTCTGCTGTGTGAGAATACATTATCACAAGATCAGCCCAGGGTTTCATTCTACGGCTGTTTTGGTGGACATGGGTGGTCCTGCGATCACTTGTACAGTACAGAGGGTCTGTTGAACCCTAATTAGGATTTAAAGGTTGTTTATGGGGAGCATTCAGCTTGACTACCCCTCCACCTCAGTAGGGTAAAAAAAAGTGTGAATGATGAGAGCCACATTTCTGCACCAGGGGACCTTTTTATTTATAGCATTCATTATTGATGTTGACTTTTTGGTGCTGTCAACCGAATAATGCTACCAAAGTGGATGGTGCAGGACAAGGGATGGTGTTGGTGTACTTCTGGGATACAGCTTTGGTAGTTTTCCTGTAGGTACCTTGCTGTACAGCAACTGTTTTCTCCTGCATATCAGAGGTCAAGTAGGGGTGTAGATGTTTGATCTAAAGGAAATTAGAGCTGGCCTATGGGTAACCAGGACTAGGATAGGCACAATACAGGCTGCTACTGTATACATATTGCAGATATGGAGGTTAGAACAAACATGCAACCCTATGACAAAAGCACACATTGAGGAAAAACACTTGGCTGCTGTCATGGAACAAGAAGAATTCAGCCAATCATTCACTCAACCAATCAATTATATTGTGTTCAATTGCACTAGTACAACATACATTTGGTCACAAGGGGCTTTAAAAACTAGTGCCTGTTATTTCAAACTTTTTTTTTCTGTTTTCCTCTTAAAAAGTAAAATTAAATTAAATTAACAACAAACCCTGGGAGAGTCCTTTAAATATACTGTTATTGTAATGTAGCTACTCTCATCCGGAATGTTCAAGGTGTTTTTGCTATCATTAAAACATTTCTTAAAACATAATACCTTGGGGAAAATAAGGAGAGGATAGAAAGAGAATACTTTGTCCAACTCATGAATGTTAATGTTTGGTGCTAATTACGAACTGAGAGAATTATACTGAAATGCTAAGGCTGTTCAATTATAGATGAGGGCCCTTACAGCTTGTGTTCATTTATTTGTTGATTTGTTTAACTCCAAGAGTTCTAAAGCCTAATGTTAAACGTGGACCTCAGCTAAAAAATCATGGTTAAACTGTAGCTTTAGAGGTGAGCTAATGGAAGTGGAAATGTTTGTGTGCCCTACTGTCATTGAACTGAGAAAGCATGACCAAGAGCCTAAATATTTCCCTGTGTTTACACACCTACTGTAGTCCATCTGTCGTCATGAGCTGTCACATTTTGGTAGTGTTAAAACCAAGATGGAAAGACAAGATGGCCTTTTATGCTGTGAAATTAAACTACGCAAGCATCAAAATGGCGGGAGAACTTTATCAGCTGCAGGCTTTGCCAAGGGACGTTTATTGAAGGAAAACTATTCCCTCAATTTCCTCAGTCAGGTGGGGGGCTGTAGTAAGCTTTCTGCTTTAGTTTCCGAAGTTGATCGATCTCTGTTGAGGGAGGGGTTGATTTTTACATGTGGTGTATATTTATTTCTTCTGAACATTTCCTTAGTTTGCAATGTCAATTTCTTGCAATATTTTTCAAAATACTTCCGTTTATGTTCGCTAGCTGGACAGGCAAAAACCGCTGAGTACAAAACTGTAAAACAATCAAAACGCGCGTACTATCCATGGTACTATCTCTGCTGATCACGTCTGCAAATCATGTGATCTGTACCTGGTGACAACTCGAGAGAAAAGAGATCTCCATCAAGCAAACTGCTATCAGGTAAAGTAATTTTTATCTAACCATTTAGTTAAGAAGAAATGTGATACCATCAATGCAAGCTCTAAAATAACTCACAACTTAAAAAACAGCAGCCTTAGTGTATGTAGCTAGCTTGCTAGATAGGTAGACAGTTGCAACAAGTAGATCTGTTGCTAGCTAGCAGGAGCAGTTCGCTTAAATCACTGGACAGAATGTCATTCCGGGACAGGGAGTGTTTAAGCCGTCAGTTTATTCCAAGTAATAATTTAAGACCACAAAAATCTAAAGGACAAGTAGTGTAAAGCTATTACAGCCATCAGGGCAATACCCACTAATTTATTTCATACTGAAACATTTGAAATGCCACATTATTCCTGTCAATAGTTGGAGTAGGATGATTGCAGAGCACCCTGCCTCTGACTGTCAGGGTGTTCATTTTCTAGCTCACAAACTACATTCCTTTGCTGTGATTTTTTATTTTTTATTCATTAACGTCTCTTACTTTTGTCTCACATGATCTATTCAGCTCTCCTGTGTCCTGCTCCCAGAGATCAACCAAGTGCTATTCACCAAGCATGAGTTGATTCACTCACCTGTGAGGAGAACCATTCTACTGCAGATTGAACTAGCCATGCCGTCACTATTTAGACATTGGGAACACATGCATTTGCATGTTATCTTTCCTTTGTGGGTCTTTGTCTTATTCAGTATAGTGCATTTTAGACACCAAACTACAGATATACACGTTAAACACCAACTACAGATATACATGCTTGTTTGAGGATCTCAAAAACTAAATTCAATGCAGAATCAGTTTAACAGGTGACAAACAGATTACTTTGGTGAAAATGATATTGTCCCCGTCAGGATACCAGGCTATTGCCATAGATGGTAGAGTTCTCGTCTCTGGACCACACAAGCTTTAGATTGTATTCTGCTAAGGCACTTGTCTTTCACATTGGTCAGCTACATTGGTAACCAGGGTGGGATCCTTACGATACTCCTATGGGGGCTCACAAATGCTCCTGGAGAAAAGAGGGAATACTGAAGCATGTGTTGATGACAGTTTACAGTCTCCATCAAATCAAATTGTATTTGTCACATGCGCCGAATGCAACAGGTGTAGGTAGACCTTACAGTGAAATGCTTACTTGACCAACAATGCAGTTTTTAAGAAAAATAATTGTTGAGTAAGAAATAGATAAGTAAATATTTAAAATAACAAATAATTGAAGAGTAGCGGTAAAATAATAGTAGCGAAGCTATGTACAGGGGGTAGCGAGGCTATATACAGGGGGTACCGGTACAGAGTCAATGTGCAGGGGTACAGGTTAGTCAAGATAATTGATGTAATATGTACATGTAGGTAGAGTTAAAGTGACTATGCATAGATAATAAACAGAGAGTACCAGCAGCGTAAAATAGGGGGGACATTGCAAATAGTCCGGGAAGCCATTTGATTAGCTGTTCCAGAGTTAATTATTTAATCTTTATTTAACTAAGTAAGTCAGTTAAGAACCAATTCTTATTTACAATGACGGCCAACAAGGGAACAGTGGGTTAATAACTGCCTTGTTCAGGGGCAGAATGACAGATCATGGCTTGGGGGTAGAAGCTGTTAGTAACCTCTACAGCAGTGGTTCCGAAACTTTTTATAGTCCCGTACCTCTTCAAACATTCAACCTCCAGCTGCGTACCCCCTCTAGCACCAGCGTCAGCGCACTCTCAAATGTTGTTTTTTGCCATCATTGTAAGCCTGCCACAGACACTATACAGTACATTTATTAAACCTAAGAATGAGTGTCAGTTTTTCTCAAAACCCGACATGTGGGAAGTGACAAAGCTCTTATAGGACCAGGGCACAAATAATATTATAATAATAATAATAATACATAATTTAGCTCTTTATTTAACCATCTTACATGTAAAACCTTATTTGTTCATCAAAAATTGTGAATAACTCACCACAGGTTAATGAGAAGGGTGTGCTTGAAAGGATGCACGTAACTCTGCAATGTTGGGTTGTGTCGGAGAGAGTCTCAGTCTTAAATCATTTTCCACACACAGTCTGTGCCTGTATTTAGTCTTCATGTGTTGTCTGTGTGTTGTCCTTGTTAATGCAGACAGAGAGTAGCTCCAATTTCTTAATCATAGCCTCAATTTTGTCCCGCACATTGAATATAGTTGCGGAGAGTCACTGTAATCCTAGATTCAGATCTTTCAGACGAGAAAAAACATCACCCAGATAGGCCAGTCGTGTGAGAAACTCGTCATTATGCAAGCGGTCAGACAAGTGAAAATTATGGTCAGTAAATAAAACTTTAAGCTCGTCTCTCAATTCAAAAAAACGTGTCAATACTTTGCCCCTTGATAACCAGCGTACTTCTGTATGTTGTAAAAGTGTTGCATTGTTGCTGCCCATATTATTGCATAGTACAGAAAATACACGAGAGTTCAGGGGCCTTGCTTTAACAAAGTTAACCATTTTCACTGTAGTGTCCAAAACATATTTCAAGCTGTCAGGCAGTTCTGCCCCTGAACAGGCAGTTAAACCCACTGTTCCTAGGTCGTCATTGAAAATAAGAACTTGGCTAGTTAAATAAAGGTAAAATACATTAAAAAAATTCCCTTGGCAGCAAGAGCCTCTCGGTGGATGCTGCAGTGTACCCAAGTACACTGTACCCAAGTTACCACTCCACTATGTCTCCCTGTCATGGCTTTTGCACCGTCATCATAGATACCAACATGAGCAGCAGCTACGCTTGGCTACATACAAACCGTTAGTGGAATTCCCACGAGAGAGTAACGGTTATTGTGATTGGATGTTAATTATTTGACTAGGCTACCTGTATTTGACATTGTGTTGTTATTTCGCTGAACACTAGATGGTAAAAACAAAATTGGGACAGTGAAACGAGGCTACTCAGGCGAGAGAGAAAATGTCACCCAAATATATTGCCCCGTTAGAAAATATAAATGGACTGTTTGAAAATGTGAAGAATTGTCATATATTTAAAAAAATAATGTGAATCTCATTTTTATTTGGCATACCCCGATGGCTTTGCGCGTACCCCAGTTTGGGAATACCTGCTCTACAGGATCGGTGTCCCCCCCACGGGATGGTTGAGCTAACGTAGGCTAATTTGACTAGCATGAGGTTGTAGGTAACATGAACATTTCCCAGGACATAGACATAACTGATATAGACAGAAAGCTTCAAATCTTGTTAATCTAATTGCACTGTCCAATTTACAGTAACTATTACAGTGAATTAATACCATGCTCTTGTTTGAGGAGAGTGCACAATTATGAACTTGAAAATGTATTAATAAACAATTTAGGCACATTTGGGTAGTCTTGATGCAACATTTTCAACAGATATACAATTGTTCATTGGATCAGTCTAAAACGTTTTAGGTACACTGCCATCTAGTGGCCAAAATCTAAATTTTGCCTTGCCTAGAATAATATGTTATGGCCTTTCTCTTGTGTTTAAAACATTTTATATTTGAATGATCTTTTACCATATCTAATATGTTATAATCTCCTACATTCATTTCACATTTCCACAAACTTCAAAGTGTTTCCTTTCAAATGGTATCAAGAATATGTGTATCCTTGCTTCAGGTCCTGAGCTACAGGCAGTTAAATATGGTAATGTCATTTTAGGCGAAATATGAAAAAAAGGGGCAGATCCTTAAGAGATTTGGGACCTAGACCAGGTGCTCCGGTAGCGCGTGCCTTGAGGTAGCAGAGAGAACAGTCTATGACTAGGGTGGCTGGAATCTTTGAAAATGTTTTGGGCCTTCCTGACATTGCCTGGTATAGAGGTCTTGGATGGCACGAGGCTTGACCCCGGTGATGTACTGGGCCATACGCACTACCCTCTCTATTGCCTTGCGGTCGGAGGCCTAGCAGTTGCCATACCGGCCAATGATGCAACCGTTCAGGATGCTCTCGATGGTGCAGTTGTAGAACTTTTGAGGATCTAAGGAACCATGCAACATCTTTTCAGTCTCCTGAGGGGGAATAGGCTGTGTCGTGCCTTCTTCACAACTGTCTTGGAATGTTTAGACCATGATAGTTTGTGGTGATGTTGACACCAAGGAACTTGATGCTTTCAACCTGCTCCACTACATTCCCATTTATGAGAATGTGTTCATGCTCAGTCTTCCTTTTCTTGTAGTCCACAATCATCTAATTTATCTTGATAACTTTACCACCTGGGGGCAGCCCGTGAGGAAGTCCAGGATCCAGTTGCAGAGGGAGGTGTTTAGTCCCAGGGTCCTTAGCTTAGTGATGAGCTTTTAGGGCACTAAGGTGTTGACTGTTGAGCTGTTGTCAATCAACAGCATTCTTACATAGGTATTCCTCTTGTCCAGATGAGATAGGGCAGTGTGCAGTGTTATGGCGATTGTGTGATTTGTGGACCTGTTGGGGCGATATGCAAACTGAAGTGGGTCTAGGGTGGCAGGTAAGGTGGAGGTGATATGATCCTTGACTAGTCTCTCAAAGCACTTCATGATGACAGAAGCCTTCTTTGGTACAGGAACAATGGTGGCCATCTTGAAGCATGTGGGGACAACAGACTGGGATAAGGAGCGATTGAATATGTCTGTAAACACACCAGCCAGCTGGTTTGCGCACACTCTGAGGACATGGCTAAGGATGCCGTCTGGGCCAACAGCCGTGCGAGGGTTAACACGTTTATATGTCTTACTCACATCGGCCGTGGAGAAGGAGGGGGGAGGCACTGTCCCTGTTAGTGGGCAGGGACGGTGGCACTGTCTTATCCTCAAAGCAGGCAAAGAAGGTGTTTAGCTTGTCTAAAAGCGAGACGTCAGTGTCCGTAAGATGACTGGTATTCTTTTTGTGTTCCATGATTTCCTGTAGACGCGGCCACATACGTCTTGTGTCTGAGCCATTGAATTGTGACTCCACTTTGTCCCTATACCAACATTTTCCTTGTTTGATTGCCTAGCGGAGGGAACAACTAAACTGTTTATATTCGGCCATATATATTCGGCCACTCTTCTTTCCATGGTTAAATGTGGTGGTTCGCGCTTTCAGTTTTATGTGAATGCCGCCATGCATCCACAGATTCTGGTTAAGGTAGTTTTTAATAGTCACAGTGGGTACAATATCTCCAATGCACTTCCTTATAAACTCACTCTCTGAGTCAGTGTATAGATACATTTTATTCTCTGAGGCTGCTCGGAACATTTCCCAGTCCACGTGATCAAAACAATCGTGAAGTGTGGATTCCGATTGGTCAGACCAGCATTGAATGGTTGTAGTCACGGGTACATCCTGTTTGAGTTTCTGCCTACAAGACGGTAGGAGCAAGATGGAGTCGTGGTCGGATTTACAGAAGAGATGGCGAGGGAGGGCCTTGTATGCATCGCAGAAGTTAGAGTAGCAGTGATCGAGTGTATTGCCCATGCGAGTGCTGTTAAAATCCCCAAGTACAATAAATGCAGCCTCAGGATATATGGTTTCCAGTTTACATAGAGTCCAGTGAAGTTCCTTGAGGGCCATCGTGGTGTCTGCTTGAGGGGGTATATACACAGCTGTGATGATAACTGACAATAATTATTTTGGGAGATAATATGGCCGGCATTTGATTGTAAAGAATTCTAGGTCAGGTGAGCAGAAAGACTTCCTGTAGAGTTCCTGTTTGTGATTAAACCATGAGTCGTTAATCATGACGCATACACACCCGCCCTTCTTCTTCCCAGAGAGGTGTTTATCGCTGTCGGCGCGATGCATGAAGAAGGTCGGTGACTGAACCGACATGTCCCGAGAGAGCCATGTTTCCATGAAACAGAGAACAGGGTCTCTGACAACTCTCTGGAAGGCAACCCTTGCTCTAATTTCGTCTACCTTGTTGTCAAGAGACTGGACATTGGCGAGTAGTATACTCGGAAGCAGTGAGTGGTGTGCACGCCTACAGAGCCTGACCAGGAGGCCGCTCCGCCTGCCTCTTCTGTGGGGACGTTGTTTTGGTTAGGCTTCTGGGATTAGATCCACTGTCCTGGGTGGTGGTCCAAACAAAGGATCTGCTTTCGGAAAGTCGTATTACTGGTCGTAATGTTGGTAAATTGATTTCGCTCTTATATCCCTGAATTCATCCCGGCTGTATATAATAACACTGAAGATTTTCTGGGCTAACAATGTAAGAAATAATACATAATAAGGAATGGAAGTGAGGTGACCATCTCTGTCTGCGCCATCTCATTGTGAGGGTTCCAGTCTTTGCTAGCAAACCAGTCCTGTAACTTAGCATCTGCGTTATCTGACCACTTCTTTCTTGACCGAGTCACCGGTGCACCCTGTTTTAGTTTTTGCTTGAAAGCAGGAATCAGGAGGATAGAATTATGGTCAGATTTGCCAAATGGAGGGCGAGGGAGAGCTTTGTACGCATATCTGTGTGTGGAACAAAGGTGGTCTAGAGTTTTTTCCCTCTGGTTGCACATTTAACATGCTGGTAAAATTAGGTAAAACGGATTTAAGTTTCCCTGCATTAAAGTCCCCGGCCACTAGGAGCGCCGCCTCTGGATTAGCATTTTCCTGTTTGCTTATTGCCGTATACATCTCATTGAGTGGGGTCTTAGTGCCAGCATCAGTTTGTGGTGGTAAATAGACAGTTACAAAGAATACAGATGAAAACTCTCTTGATAAATAGCGTGGTCTACAGCTTATCATGAGATACTCTACCTCAGGCGAGCAAAACCTTAAGACTTCCTTACTATCAGATTTCTTGCACCAGCTGTTGTTTACAAATACTGGAGGTGGCTGTTCTAGCTTGCAGATGCAGCCTAAAACCAGCCAGCTGTATGTTAATCATGTCGTCGTTCAGCCACGACTCGAAGAGGGGTAAGATAATACAGTTTTTAATGTCCCGTTGGTAGTATATATTTTGCTATCCAGTGATTGTATGTTGGCTAATAGGACTGATGTTAAAGACAGAATACCTTCTTGCCGTCGGATTCTTACAAGGCACCCTGACCTACGTTGCCGATATCTCCATCTCTTTCTCCTGCGAATGATGGGGATGATGGCCTTGTCGGGTGTCTGAAGTTAATCCTTCGCGCCAGACTCGTTAAAGAAAAATCTTCTTCCAGTACGAGCTGAGTAGTCACTGTCCTGATATCTAGAAGCTAATTTTGGTCATAAGAGACGGTGGCAAAAACATTATGTACGAAATAAGTTACAAATAACGCGAAAAAACACACACAATAGCACAATTAGTTAGGAGACTGTAAAACGGCAGCCTTCTCCTCTGTCACCATTCACAGGCCCATGCTTTGGCATAGATGGTAAAGCTCTCATTTCTGAACTGCAACCTGGTAAGATTGTGCCCTCCATGGCACTTTATATACATTGTTTGGTAAGTAACACTATATTTAGATACTTCAAATACTGCCTGAGATACCTTTGCTATTTGTCTCCGTATTAAATAAATGTGTTCTTTGTTTGAATGTATATGCATGAAACATATGGTACATTATGGAAAACATGTCTCACACTCAGTCATAGTTAGTAGAATAATGAATGGATTGGCAAGATTTTGGCACCGTCAACTTTTAGAAGGTTAGTAGTAAACCACCTAAATATACTTACATTCACTGAACATTAAGTATTTGAAACTCAAACATTCCAGTGTTGTAGTACTTGAGACAGGTCTCGAAACCACATATTGAGTGTCTCGGTCTTGTCTTGGTGTTAGATACATTTGTACTCGGTCTTGACTCGGTCTCGGACAGTGAAGACTCATTTATTTTTGAGAAGAATGATCAGTTTCCATTCAGTCAGCGCAGTAAACCACTTCGCCAGGCCAAATACTGTATTTACACTCCTTTCTTGAAAGACAAATATCTTAACAGTCTTTATATCTATTATAGACATGTTTGTGCAGCCCTTTACTGCGTCCAAAATACTACTATTGTTTTACTCCAGCAATTTTGCAGTGTAACTGGGATGTCCGGCTGGGATGTCCTTGTCCCATGGCTTCGGTCACCAGCTGTACAGTGTTTCCTCTGACACATTAGTGCATCTGGCTTCCGGGTTAAGACGAGCAGTGTTTCAAGAAGCAGTGCGACTTGGCGGGGTCATGTTTCGGAGGACGCATGGCTCTTGACCTTCACCTATCCCCGAGTCTGCACGGTAGTTGCAGGAAGAATATATATTTTTGAGCAGGAAGAATGTATATTTCAAACAGCTATGGTGAGCTCACCTGTGATGTGATGAATTGTAAATCGTAATTGCTATTAGCTAATTCATATTATTTTTCATATTATTTAGAGTTAGCTAAATATGACCGTTTGTCTTACATCAATCTTTCCTCAGTTTCTGGTTTGGAGAAATGTGTTATGCTGTCAGAAGTTCTGTGAATGTCTGAACATTGCATCCAAAAATAAACTGGTGTCATTCAGGACATAATGTGGTAAAGACTATGTTTGTGCAAAATGTTTCTGTGAAAAAAGTGTGGCCAGCTAAAATGCTGACTGTTACAGTGAATGCAAAAGTATTCATCCGCCTTGGCGTTTTTCCTATTTTGATGCATTACAACCTCTAATTTAAATGTATTTTTATTAGGATTTCATGTAATGGACATACACAAAATAGTCCAAATTGGTGAAGTGAAATGATTTATTTTTATTTTTTGTAAATAAAAAAAATAAAAAAAGGAAAAGTCATGCATGCATATGTATTCACCCCCTTAGCTATGAAGCCCCTAAATAAGATCCGTTGCAACATATTATTAAGGAGGGTATTAATCAGAGAGGCATCAAAGAGACCAAAGATAACCCTGAAGGAGCTGCAAAGCTCCAAAGCGGAGATTGGAGTACTCCCAAACATATGGAAGAAGGTACTCTGGTCAGATGAGATTAAAAGTGAGCTTTTTGGCCATCAAGGAAAATGCTATGTTTGGCGCAAACCCAACACTTCTCATCCCCCCCGAGAACACCATCCCCACAGTGAAGCATGGTAGTGGCAGGATCATCTGTGGGGATGTTTTTCATCGTCAGGGACTGGGATATGCCAAGCTTATAGAGACCTACCCCAAGAGACTTGCAGCTGTAATTGTTCCAAAAGGTGGCTCAACAAAGTATTGACTTCGGTGGGGTGAATAGTTATGCACACTCAAGTTTTCAGTTTTTTTGTCTTATTTCTTGTTTGTTTAACAATAACAAATAGTTTGCATCTTCAAAGTGGTAAGCATGTTGTGTAAATCAAATGATACAAACCCCGCAAAAATCCATTTTAATTCCAGGTTGTAAGGCAAGAAAATAGGAAAATTGCCGAGGGGGGTGAATAAGTCATCGTACGTTCTAAATAAGCATTCTAATCACACAAATTCGAGCATACACTACAGGGACATTTACATTATAGGTAACGTTTCGGCGTTACTCTGGACCCTCGGCGTTACTCTGGACCCTGATCTCTCTTTTGAAGAACATATCAAGACCATTTCAAGGACCGCGTTTTCAGTCTACGTAACATTGCAAAAATCAGAAACTTTCTGTCCAAAAATTATGCAGAAATATTAATCCATGCTTTTGTCACTTCTAGGTTAGACTACTGCAATGCTCTACTTTCCGTCTACCCGGATAAAGCACTAAATAAACTTCAGTTAGTGCTAAATACGGCTGCTAGAATCCTGACTAGAACCAAAAAATGTGATCATATTACTCCAGTGCTAGCCTCCCTACACTGGCTTCCTGTCCAAGCAAGGGCTGATTTCAAGGTTTTACTGCTAACCTACAAAGCATTACATGGGCTTGCTCCTACCTATCTCTCTGATTTGGTCCTGCCGTACATACCTACACGTACGCTATGGTCACAAGACTCAGGCCTCCTAATTGTCCCTAGAATTTCTAAGCAAACAGCTGGAGGCAGGGCTGTCTCCTATAGAGCTCCATTTTTATGGAACGGTCTGCCCAACCATGTCAGAGACGCAAACTCGGTCTCAACCTTTAAGTTTCTACTGAAGACTCATCTCTTCAGTGGGTCATATGATTGAGTGTAGTCTGGCCCAGGAGTGGGAAGGTGAACGGAAAGGCTCTGGAGCAACGAACCGCCCTTGCTGTCTCTGCCTGGCCGGTTCCCCTCTTTCCACTGGGATTCTCTGCCTCTAACCCTATTACAGGGGCTGAGTCACTGGCTTACTGGGGCTCTCTCATACCGTCCCTGGAGGGGGTGCGTCACCTGAGTGGATTGATTCACTGATGTGGTCATCCTGTCTGGGTTGGCGCCCCCCCCCCCCCCTTGGGTTGTGCCGTGGCGGAGATCTTTGTGGGCTATACTCAGCCTTGTCTCAGGATGGTAAGTTGGTGGTTGAAGATATCCCCCTAGTGGTGTGGGGGCTGTGCTTTGGCAAAGTGGGTGGGGTTATATCCTTCCTGTTTGGCCCTGTCCGGGGGTGTCCTCGGATGGGGCCACAGTCTCCTGACCCCTCCTGTCTCAGCCTCCAGTATTTATGTTGCAGTAGTTTATGTGTCGGGGGGCTAGGGTCAGTTTGTTATATCTGGAGTACTTCTCCTATCCTATTCGGTGTCCTGTGTGAATTTAAGTGCGCTCTCTCTAATTCTCTCTTTCTCTCTTTCTCTCTCTCGGAGGACCTGAGCCCTAGGACCATGCCTCAGGACTACCTGACATGATGACTCCTTGCTGTCCCGAGTCCACCTGGCCGTGCTGCTGCTCCAGTTTCAACTGTTCTGCCTTATTATTATTCGACCATGCTGGTCATTTATGAACATTTGAACATCTTGGCCATGTTCTGTTATAATCTCCACCCGGCACAGCCAGAAGAGGACTGGCCACCCCACATAGCCTGGTTCCTCTCTAGGTTTCTTCCTAGGTTTTGGCCTTTCTAGGGAGTTTTTCCTAGCCACCGTGTTTCTACACCTGCATTGCTTGCTGTTTGGGGTTTTAGGCTGGGTTTCTGTACAGCACTTTGAGATATCAGCTGATGTACGAAGGGATATATAAATAAATTTGATTTGATTTGTTTACATTTTAGTCATTTAGCAGACACTCTTAATTATCCAGAGCGTTTTGTGTTTTGGTACGTGTGAAAGGGTTTTAAGCATTGTTGTGGACTTAGACCATCACATTTCTTTCTTATAATTATTTTTTTAAGTGTTATTTTGAGAGGGAAATTCTGACAAATATATAGGAAAATGCATTTCACTCAGGGTGCCTTTCCTTCTTCTTTTGGGAACTTTTGGGCAAAATTAGAGTATACCCACTTCTCCAGGTACCACTACAACACTCCACAGGGCCAATGGAAAGACAGCAGTCACACACAGTATGATGTTAAAGGATAAGCAGTCCAAGAACTCGGACATGACAAGCCAGTAGGTCCCAATCGTAAGAATACAAAAACTCAACACCACCACCCAATCGAAATGTACAACTATTACTTCGCATTGCAAAAAACATTTCACGATTAGCACACAAAGTAACCGGTGACCTAAAGTTTCAAGTGGAACTGACAGCGCTGTAACTACTTTGCGGATATGAAATAAACAGACAATCATAATATCAGTCAAAATGATGAAATTCCCAGTTTATGCTACAAAACCAACTTGATAAGAGGTTTTAAAAATAGATTATATTTGACTGAACTTTCCATGACGTACACTAAGGCATTTTTGGCAGAATAGATGGATGCAGTTCAATGAATGATTCATATAATTATATTCATACTTTCAATGATGTTCTGATTTAATCTCTTCAGTTTTTCAAGAGGATTTTTCTTTGCTGGTCTCTGAGGAGTCAGCCATAGGCCTCAGAAGCCAGATAAAGACAGTGGAATCAACCAATCGCATTTTGACTATGGAAACTTGTGCCTTCTTGAAGGTGTTGGCCTTCAAGAAAGTAGAGACAAGCAAGGAAAAATCCTATTTAGATTTTTTTTTCAAATACTGAATAGATTCAATAAGAACATAATTTAAATAATAATATAAGATAATTGTCATTATTATTATATTCATTATTTTATAAATTCTTAGCACTTCTCTAAAAGTGTGGAAGGCCCATTGTTCCCCACTGTGTTTGGGTTAGCAATACTTTGTAGAGTGGGTCTATTTTCCCTCAGCATGCATTTTTTCAATATTCTTAATGTCTAAAGAATTCATATGTTTTCTGAAATTTAAACACAGAAATACTATGCATTTTTAACTCATGTTATGGTGGTGATTTAACAAAATTACAATCATGGTCTTGAATTGGAATCACATTTTTGTGGTATTGGTCTTGACTCGGTCTCGGACCCCATGTCCCCCTCCTGGTCTCAGTCTAGACTCGGTCTCGCCCCTCCCCCAGTCTTGGTGTTGAATCGGTCTAGATTTTCCCAATTCATTTTACAACTGCTTTTTCAATAATCCTACAGGTTCTTTATCATTCTCCAAACCTTAAATTCCAATGCATCCAAATGATGCCTGCCCACCATGCTATTTGGCTTCTGCTATTTGAGAACTGATCTATTTTAGAAATCAATTGTAGAGCATATTGCACAACAGTTCTTTAAAGAAGATTGTATTTCAAGGTATTCTATATGTTTTGGCTAATATGCATATACAGCTGTCGTTTCTAAACCTCCAGGGACGGCAGGGTAGCCTAGTGGTTAGAGCGTTGGACTAGTAACATTTTATCATTGTTTATTATTAGTATTTCTTCAAAATCACCGGATGTTTTGGAATCAAAACATTACTGCACATAAGGCGCCAATGTAAACTGAGATTTTTGTATATAAATATGTACATTATCGAACTAAACATACATGTATTGTGTAACATGATGTCCTATGAGTGTCATCTGATGAAGATCTTTTTTGTGCATTTTGTGACTCCTATCTTTGGCTGGAAAAAATGGCTGGGTGTATTTTCGACTTGGCGGTGATCTGAACTTAAAACCTTTCTGATCTCCCCATCCCGGATCCGGGTTCGTGAATACAGACTCAAGCTCATTACCATAACGCAACGTTAACTATTCATGAAAATCGCAAATGAAATGAAATAAATATGCTAGCTCTCAAGCTTAGCCTTTTGTTAACAACACTGTCATCTCAGATTTTCAAAATATGCTTCTCAACCATTGCAAAACAAGCATTTGTGTAACAGTATTGATGGCTAACGTAGCATTTAGCATTAGCATTCAGCTGGCAACATTTACACAAAAAAACAGAAAAGCATTCAAAAAAATAATTTACCTTTGAAGAACTTCAGATGTTTTCAATGAGGAGACTCTCAGATAGCAAATGTTCAGTTTTTCCTGAAAGATTATTTGTTTAGGACAAATCGCTCCGTTTTCTGCGTCACGTTTAGCTATGAAAAAACCCCTGTATCCAGGATTGTGTAAATCTATCAGCAAGCTCATTAGCATAACACAACGTTAACTATTTATGAAAATCGCAAATGAAATGAAATAAATATGCCATCTCTCAAGCTTAGCCTTTTGTAAACAACACTGTCATCTCAGATTTTCAAAATATGCTTCTCAACCATAGGAAAACAATAATTTGTGTAAAAGTAGCTATCTAGAGTTAGCATTTCGCGTTAGCATTTAGCGTTAGCATTAGCGTTAGCATCCAGCACGCAACATTAACAAAAACATAAAAGCCTTCAAATAAAATCATTTACCTTTGAAGAACTTCTGATGTTTTCAATGAGGATACTCTGTTAGATAGCAGATGCTCAGTTTTTCCAAAAAGATTCCTTGTGTATTAGAAATAGCTCCGTTTTATACATCACATTTGGCTACCAAAAAAAATCCATAAATTCAGTCCTCAAAACGCAAACTTTTTTCCAAATTAACTCCATAATATCGACTGAAAACATGGCAAACGTTGTTTCGAATCAATCATCAAGGTGTTTTTCACATATCTCTTCATTGATACATCGTTCTTGGACACATGCTTTCTCCCCTGAATCAAATGGTAAAGTAGAAGCAGCTGGCAATTGCGCACCGAATTCGACGCAGGACACCAGGCGGACACTTGGAAAATGTAGTCTCTTATGGTCAATCTTCCAATGATATGCCTACAAATACGTCACAATGCTGCTAAGACCTTGGGCGAACAACAGAAAGTGTAGGCTCATTCGTTGCGCAATCACAGCCATATAAGGAGAGAATGGAAAACAGAGCTTCAGAAATTCTGCTAATTCCTGGGTGATGCATCATCTTGGTTTCGCCTGTAGAATGAGTTCTGGGGCACTTACAGACAAAATCTTTGCAGATTCTGAAACTTCAGAGTGTTTTCTTTCCAAAACTGTCAAGAATATGCATAGTCGAGCATCTTTTCGTGACAAAATATCGCGCTTAAAACGGGAACGTTTTTTATCCAAAAATGAAATAGCGCCCCTAGAGCTCTAACAGGTTAATCATATGTTGTGCTTTAGCTGTAAAGTATTTTTGAAATCTGACATGATGGGTAGATTAACAAGATGTTTATCTTTCATTTGCTGCATTGAACTTGTTAATGTGTGAAAGTTACATATTTCAAAAAAATAGTTTTGAATTTTGTGCGCTGCATTTTCTGCGGAATGTTGTCGGTGTTCCGCTAGTGGAACCCCTGCGCTAGAAAGGTTAAAACGGTAAAAGATACATGTATGTTTGAGGAATTTTAAGTATGAGATTTCTGTTGTTTTGAATTTGGCGCCCTGCACTTTCACTGGCTGTTATCATATCATCCCGTTAACGGGATTGCAACCCTAAGAAGTTAACATGTTAAGTAGTCTAGAAATTAGACCAAAGACACAAGGAAGAACTTATCAAACGACCATTGGAACGTCTGATGTATACGGTCTAACGAACACTTCCTGAACAAAGAAAGCCTACTACTACAACTACTAAGGACCTTGTGACCTCTTGTGGACAACCAGAGACTTGTACAACCAGAGACTTTCTGTCAAACTATTCTTCACAGATGAACAGGGCGATTTCAACATGGATAGAGACGACAAAGACATACAAGCATAGATACAGTTGAAGTCGGAAGTGTACATACACCTTAGCCAAATACATTTAAACTCAGTTTATCACAATTCCTGACATTTAATCCTAGTAAAAAGTCCTTGTCTTAGGCCAGTTAGGATCACCACTTTATTTTAAGAATGTGAAATGTCAGAATAATAGAGAGAGAATGGTTTATTTCAGCTTTTATTTCTTTCATCACACTCCCAGTGGGTCAGAAGTTTACATACACTCAATTAGTATTTGGTAACATTGCCTTTAAATTGTTTAACTTGTGTCAAACGTTTTGGGTAGCCTTCCACAAGCTTCCCACAATAAGTTGAGTGAATTTTGGCCAATTCCTCCTGACAGAGCTGGTGTAACTGAGTCAAGTTTGTAGGCCTCCTTTCTTGCACATGCTTTTTCAGTTCTGCCCACAAATTTTATATAGGATTGAGGTCAGGGCTTTGTGATGGCCACTCAAATACCTTGACTTTGTTGTCCTTAAGCCATTTTGCCACAACTTTGGAAGCATGCTTGGGGTCATTGTCCATTTGGGAGACCCATTTGTGACCAAACTTTAACTTCCTGCCTGACTGATGTCTTGAGATGTTGCTTTAATATATCCACATAATTTTCCTTCCTCGTGATGCCATCTATTTTGTGAAGTGCACCAGTCCCTCCAGCAGCAAAGCACCCCCACAACATGATATTTTCACCCCCATGCTTCACGGTTGGGATGGTGTTCTTCAGCTTGCTAGCCTCCCCCTTTTTCCTCCAAACATAACGATGGTCATTATGGACAAACAGTTCTATTTTTGTTTCATCAGACCTGAGGACATTTCTCCAAAAAGTCTGATCTTTGTCCCCATGTGCAGTTGCAAACCATATTCTGGCTTTTTTATGGCGGTTTTGGAGCAGTGGCTTCTTCCTTGCTGAGCGGCCTTTCAGGTTATGTCGATAAAGGACTCGTTTTACCGTGGATATAGATACTTTTGTACCTGTTTCCCCCAGCATCTTCACAAAGTCCTTTGCTGTTGTTTTGGGATTGATTTGCACTTTTCGCACCAAAGTACGTTTATCTCTAAGAGACAGAATGCGTCTCCTTCCCGAGCGGTATGACGGCTACGTGGTCTCAAGCATTTCGCTACACTCGCATTAACATCTGCTAACCATGTGTATGTGACAAATAAAATTTGATTTGGATTTGATGGTGTTTATACTTGCATGCTATTGTTTGTACCTTCAGGCATTTGGAAATTGCTCCCAAGGATGAACTTGTGGAGGTCTAAAATTGTTTTTTTGAGGTCTTGGCTGATTTCTTTTGATTTTCCCATGATGTCAAGCAAAGAGGCACTGAGTTTGAAGGTTGGCCTTGAAATACATCCACAGGTACACCTCCAATTGACTCAAATGATGTCAACTAGCCTATCCGAAGCTTCTAAAACCATGACATGACAACTGTTTAAAGGCACAGTCAACTTAGTGTATGTAAACTTCTGACCCACTGGAATTGTGATACAGTGAATTATAAGTGAAATCATCTGTCTGTAAACAATTGTTGGAAAAATGACTTGTGTCATGCACAAAGTAGATGTCCTAACCGACTTGGCAAAACTGTAGTTTGTTTACAAGAAATTTGTGGAGTAGCTAAAAAACGATTTATAATGACTTCAACCTAAGTGTATGTAAACTTCCGACTTCAACTGTATGTACATTGCATTTCTAAATCCGAATGAGCGATAGTTAGGGTGCTAAATATCCATATTTACGATGAGCATGTTATTCAACTGCATGTACAATAGTTGAATTACTTTGTCTCTCCTTGTAAGGATTGACGCTGGTAGAGATGAGAAGCAGGTACAGGGAGTGAACATTTACTTATCAACGGACATTGAACAGGACAGGACAGCATATGGACATGAACACATAATGACATTAATGCTGACACAGGGAGCAAGCGGGGGAACAGACAGTTCTAGACGGGGCAATCAACAAAGGGAAGGAGTCCAGGTGAGTCCAATGAGCGCAGCTGCACGCAGTGATGGTGACAGGTGTGAGTAATGAAGGGCAGCCTGGCGCCCTCGAGCGCCAGAGAGGGAGAGTGGGAGCAGGCGTGACACTCCTTCTTCCACTCTTTCTTTCCCCACACCTTTCATTGTGTAACAAGTCGTCATATCGGGTTAGTCCACTTGGGAGTTTTCATTGCATTACGTTAGTAATGAATGTATGATCTATCCTGTGTGTGTGTGTTTATGTAATTCTGTGTGATTATTTCGTTAGATAGTAAATAAATAATTAAGCCAATTTGTGTATCACTGAATCATCATTTACATTAGGGTTCGTGCAGATTTGAAGTCAACGATGTTCAGAATGAGACTGATATGAGGTAATGATAATTAATGGATGACTAATATGATAACGATATATTCTGATATTCTTCAGTTAATTCCGGAAACAGTAACTCATCAAAAAGCTTTTTCTGTGGTGCCCCAAGATTGTTAATGAGTTAATTGTTACATGATTATTTTAATAACGTAATAATTAAACGTAGTCAATTGAGTTGACAAGATAACAGTCATCACATTAATGAGAGTCACGTCACGACACAGCGTATCAGAGGCTGTGTTTACATCTTAGGGGGGAATGCACAGGAGGGGAATGCACAGGAGTTCTGATTGCTTCCAAGTTTAGCAGTTCACAAATTTGCCTGTGCAGCCAGTGTTTAAATATACTTTTTTTTCCGAGAAAATGTGCAAGAATTTAATGTACCTGCACATTTTATATGAATATTTCATTGTCATATACAAAAAGTCAATCAACTTCACACTGTTTTCAGGGTCAAAAAGTATATTTCTTCAAAGAATCTCATCAACATGTTTATTAACATCATTGTGTTGCCTTAACGATCTGTGAATAACATCATCATTGTCCACATGGAGTTGACAGCCAAAGGAAATTGGAGGACGCTAGAGGTTGGATCAGGCGAAGAGGTCGCCCCATAAGCCCCATCCTGGAACAGTCTCTTTACAGTAATGCTGTTGACGGTGAACCTAGCAGAGAGGGTGAGTGTCGTATGGGGCTTGAGGGAGACTCTTGTGCTGATTAATCAATGATGCTTCATTAATATCCGCTCCCTCACCTCTCATTGTCACACAAGGCTGCATATCTGGGCTAAGTTTGAACCGTGCTGAGGGAACGGGAATGAGGTGTCAATTGGAGAAATATCAATGTGCTAGCGGCAATCTTCCAAGGTGAATATATTTGATGATAATATTAATAATTGGTGTAAGGTTGATTGTACAGCTCAACATACGCTATATACTCCCCTTCAAATGAGTGGATTCAGCTATTTCAGCCACACCCGTTGCTGACAGGTGTATAAAATCGAGCACACAGTCATGCAATCTTTATAGACAAACATTGGCAGAAGAATGGCCTTGCTTCAGTTCGTCAAATGTCTGCCCTGCTAGAGCTACCCCGGTCAACTGTAAGTGCTGTTATTGTGAAGTGGAAACATCAAGGAGCAACAATGGCTAGGCCGCACAAAGTGATAGGCCAAACAAGCTCACAGTACACAACCTCAGAGTGCTGAAGCGCATAGCGTCTGTCTAAGGTTGCAACACTCACTACCAAGTTCCAACTGGAAGGACAAATCTTGTTTTGGCGAAAGCCAGGAGAACGCTACCTGCCTCAATGCATAGTGCCAACTGTAAAGTTTGGTGGATGAGGAATAATGGTCTGGGTCTGTTTTTCATGATTCGGGCTCGGCCCCTTAAATCCAGTGAAAGAAAATCTTAACGCTACAGCATTGTCAACCCCTGGTCTGAGTATTTTGTGTTTTCTTTATTATTTTGGTCAGGCCAGGGTGTGACATTGGTTTATTTATGTGGTGTGTTTTGTCTTGGGGTTTTTCGTAGGTATTGGGATTGTGGCTTAGTGGGGTTTTCTAGCATAGTCTATGGCTGTCTGGAGTGGTTCTCAATCAGAGGCAGGTGTTTATCGTTGTCTCTGATTGGGAACCATATTTAGGCAGCCATATTCTTTGAGTGTTTCGTGGGTGATTGTTCCTGTCTCTGTGTTTGTTTGCACCAGATAGGCTGTATAGGTTTTCACGGTACGTTTGTTGTTTTTGTATTGTTCGTTTTTTCTTCGTCATTAAACATGTATCAAGAATACCACGCTGCATTTTGGTCCGACTCTCTTTCACCCAAGGAAAACCCTAACAGAATCACCCACCACAACAGGACCAAGCGGCGTGGTGACAGGCAGCGACAACAGGAGCAACAAAGTTTGGATTATACGACTTGGGAGGAAATAGACAGGTGGGCGGTCGACCCAGGGAGAGTGCCGGAGCCCACCTGGGATTCGCTGGAGCAGTGCGAAGAGGGTTATAGGAGAATGGAGTTGGAGAGACAAGCACGGCGGCGCGGACGGCAGCCCGAGAGTCAGCCCCAAAAATTTCTTAGGGGGGGCTCAGGGAGAGTGTGGCAGAGTCAGGAGTCAGACCTGAGCCAACTCCCCCTGTTTATCGTGAGGAGCCAAGGAGGAGACCAGAACCAGAGCCGGTGTTGGAGGTGAGTGAAGCAGAGACTGTGAAGGAGTTAATGGGGAAATTGGAGGAGAGAGTTATGAGGGAGTTGCTTTGTTGGTGCTTTAGGTATGGAATTCGCCCGACGGCGCGTGTCGGGGATTTGATGGCACCTGGGTCAGCGCTCCATACTCGTCCTGAGGTGCGTGTTAGTCGGCTGGTGAAGATTTTGCCAGCCTCACACACCAGGCCTCCTGTGCACCTCCCTAGCCTTGCACGTCCTGTGCCAGCCCTGCTCTCAAGCTCTCCAGTACGCCTTCACGGTCCGGTCCATCCTGTGCCACCTCCACACACCAGTCCTCCGGTGGCAGCTCCCCGCACCAGGCTTCCTGTGCGTGTTCTCGGCCCATTACCACCAGTGCCAGCACCACGCATCAGGCCTTCAGTGCGCCTCGCCTGTTCAGCGCTGCCAGAGCCTTTCTCCTCTCTAGCGCTGTCGGAGTCTCCCGCCTGTTTACCGCTGTCAGAGCCTTTCTCCTCTCCAGCGCTGCCGGAGCCTCCCGTCTATCTAGCGCTGCGAGAGCTTTCCTCCTCTACAGCGCTGCCGGAGTCTCCCGCCTGTTCAGCGCTGTCAGAGCCTTTCTCCTCTCCAGCGCTGCCGGGGTCTCCCGCCTGTTTAGTGCTGCCAGAGCCTTCCTCCTCTACAGCGCTGCTGGAGTCTCCTGCCTGTTCAGCGCAGCCAGAGCTGCTAGTCTGCATGGAGCAGCCAGAGCTGCCAGTCTGCATGAAGCAGCTGGAGCCACCAGTCTGTATGGAGCAGCCGGAGCCGCCAGTCTGTATGGAGCAGCCGGAGCCGCCAGTCTGTATGGAGCAGCCGGAGCCGCCAGTCTGTATGGAGCAGCCGGAACCGCCAGTCTGCATGGAGCAGCCAGGGCAGCTAGAGCCGCCAGTCAGCTAGGATCCGCCAGTCAGCCATGATCTTCCAGATCCGCCAGTCAGCCAGGATCTTCCAAGTCAGCCAGGATCCGCCAGTCAGCCAGGATCCGCCATTCAGCCAGGATCCGCCATTCAGCCAGGATCCGCCAGTCAGCCAGGATCTGCCAGAACCACCAGCCAGCCAGGATCTGCCAGAGCCAACTACCTGCCTGAGCTTCCTCTCGGTCCCGAGCTGCCCCTCAGTCCCGAGCTGCCCCTCAGTCCCGAGCTGCCCCTCAGTCCCGAGCTGCCCCTCAGTCCAGTGGGGTCCTTGGTGAGGGTTACTAGGCCAAGGTCGGCGGCGAGAGTCGCCAATCAAAGAACGCGTAACAAGGGGACTAAGACTTTGTTGGAGTGGGGTCCACGTCCCGAGCCGGAGCCGCCACCGTGGACAGACGCCCACCCGGACCCTCCCCTATGAGTTTAGGTGTGTCCGCACCTTGGGGGGGTCTGAGTATTTTGTGTTTTCTTTATTATTTTGGTCAGGCCAGGGTGTGACATGGGTTTATTTATGTGGTGTGTTTTGTCTTGGGGTTTTTCGTAGGTATTGGGATTGTGGCTTAGTGGGGTTTTCTAGCATAGTCTATGGCTGTCTGGAGTGGTTCTCAATCAGAGGCAGGCGTTTATCGTTGTTTCTGATTGGGAACCACATTTAGGCAGCCATATTCTTTGAGTGTTTCGTGGGTGATTGTTCCTGTCTCTGTGTTTGTTTGCACCAGATAGGTTGTATAGGTTTTCACGGTACGTTTGTTGTTTTTGTATTGTTCGTTTTTTCTTCGTCATTAAACATGTATCAAGAATACCACGCTGCATTTTGGTCCGACTCTCCTTCACCGTAAGAAAACCGTAACAAGCATACAATTACATTCTAGTTTGAGGAAGACCCTTTATTGTTTCAGCATGACAATGCTCCCGTGCACAAATTAGGTCAACAGAAATGGTTTGTCGAGATCGGTGTGGAGGAACTTGACTGGCCTGCACAGAGCCCTGACCTCAACCCCATCAAACACCTTTGAGATTAATTGGAAATGCCGACTGCGAGCTAAGCCTAATCACCCAACATCAGTGCCCAACCTCACTAATGTTCTTGTGGCTGACTGGAAGCAAGTCCCCGGAGCAATGTTCTAACATTTAGTGGAAAGCCTTTCCTAGAAGAGTGGAGGCTGTTTCTGCAGCAAAGGGGTGACCTATTCCATATTAATGCCCATGATTTTCGAATGAGATGGTCGACGAGCCGGTGTCCACATACTTTGATCATGTCGTGTAAGTGCATTTATCCAAATTGGGTGGGTTGGGTTCAAACAACTTTGGCATACTTCCAGAGAATTGAAAGAGTATGTGAGGCTTGGTATTGACGTAAATATGTTTGTCATCCATGATTTATATAATGTTTGTTTGTCACTAGAGTGCATCACTATCAAAATGGTTCAGAGAGCGAAAGGGCTTCAAAGTAATTTAGCACAACACTGGTGTTCCAGAGATAGATTGATGTTTTCTTGTCAGAAATTGTGGCAATTTACTACTAGTCCCAGCAAATCGATTAAACACCAGGTAACAGGATCATTTGTGCAACGTTTGAGTGCCCTGATAATATATTTCCATTTTGAACACACAGCGTCTACAAGCAAGCCAACTGTTTGAATATCTTGAAGGCACAGCAGTCATTGCAATAAAATAGGATCTTGTTCATCTATCACAATGCTATTGTATTACAGTACAACTCACTAGCAGGGACAGTCAATGGATGAATTGGCGTCATCCGCAGCTTTCTCTTCTTTATCATCCCCCCAGATTGTCCATGAACTGTCCTCAAAGGGGCAAGGCATAGAGAAAGGAAGATAAATATGAGGGAGTTTGAGGGGGAATGGACAAGGTTAGCTAGCAGTTTCTGTCCAGACAGGCCTGTGGGAAGATGTGACAGAAATGAAGAGAGTGGCTGCTGATCCAGCCTCGAGGAAGGGAGGCAGCGCAGTAGTACGTGCTACATCCGTATCATGGCCACAGATTACCCATGCTGGCTCCATGATTGAGATGATAACCCTGGATATGAAAAAGGATGTCAGCACGCAGTCTGCTTCTTTTAATTCACATATTGTATTAATTAACTGAGATTTGCAAGTTCCCCTGATAACCTAATCTCAACAAAACTAATTGGCACTCTAAACATGAACTAAAGTAGTGTCTTCCTTAGCAACAGTTTGTTTTATAATATTTTTTTGTGATGGATCACATAAAGTAGGTGGCTGAAGCTGGATCAAACCATGACAATCTGACACACATAGTATCCATTTATTTACAGCTCTCCAAAGCCAAATTAAGGTGATCAAACATTTCACAAAACCTACTGGGGTGAGAGGGGAAATCACAGCGCTTCACTGTGAAAAGCAATAAGCTCACCATTTTCTCACTCGGAGACATCAATTGATATATTGTTTACCTTTGTGCAATCACTATTGATAGGTCCTACCTCTTTGTACAAGCCACATACTCATGAGGATGAACACAGGAGTCAAACACAATCCTGAGATTTCAAACATCTACGTGCCAAAGGGGCTTCTTTGTGTTCACTTTGTAATATAAAGAATAAGCTGCGCGTGTCCTCAGTATGTGTAACATTAGCACCCGTGAAAAAGCAACACTGGGGCTCTGGAGTTTCAAATGCACGACTGAGTCATCAAAGTAAGACAGGTCTGCTTTGTTGACCAAGGCAAATAAAATAGTGAACTGCCTTCCAAAGTCAAGCATACAGTGCTGTAACATTACATGAATATGTTTCCGACATATTTCTTATTGCACATAGTTAGATGTCTGTCAGCCAAAAACTCATGCTGATAAACCCTCAATAACAGTTAGACCAGGGCTTTGTGAGGTGGTGGGGGTGGGCATGTGGGGGTCTTACCAGAATAAGAATCTGTTTTATACAGAGTCCATTTTCCTAATAAAACCTGTCTGTCTCATTGCCATAACAGGGGGCAGAGAAGACTATAGCCACTCTGACATCTAGCCCTAGTTTCTGGCCCCCCTGCCTACTTAGAGAGTTGTATCTTTTTGAGTGGTATTTCAAGAATAGTTTTCTAGCTGCCTAACTTCAAACGCCATGGGGGGCAGGTGTTGTAATTGGTTAGTATAGGAAGCCTCTTGAATTTTTATGCCAGGAGCTGAGCATTTTGTTTTGATATACCCAGACTACAAAGCAATTGTTAATTATTTTCAAGTGGGATATTTGTATCGGCCACATAGCACCAAATGAAACTGAAAACAATAGGAACTTTTATGTGACCAGCTATTAGTTTAATCAATCTATATCAGAATCTGTGTTTTGTTTCAAAGTTGTGTTTGCAATGCTGCTTTTCCACAGAGCAGTATGAAATCAGCACTTGCTTTGGTCACACTCAGCATATGGGGAGGCATGTAGCCTAGTGGTTAGACTGTTGGACTAGTAACTGAAAGGTTGCAAGATCAAACCCTCCAACTGACAAGGTAAAAATCGGTCGTTCTGCCCCTGAAAAAGGCAGTTAACCCACTGTTCCTAGGCATTGCTTGAAAATAAGAATTTGTTCTCAACTGACTTCCCTAGTTAAATGAAGGTTTAAAAAATATGTAGATGCTGCCATTTTTAAAAAATGTATACTGTTCTCTTTAAACCAACGTTTGAGAGGGTAGCATGTTTACTGAGACTGAAACATTGAATTTGTAGATTTAGACACTGCTGTACCTCTGAGGAGTCACAGTGTATTTGTTCTGTTGTTGCCAAATGTCTTGATGAATAGTATTCCTTTCACCAGAGTAAGCCCCAGCCATCATTCACTAGATAGGCTTTCACTCCCGAGAAATACATTATTGTGTGGTTCTTCTCCTCCACCAGAGCAGAGGAGCTTGTTTAGCTTCCACTCTGAAACACTGAGACAGGAAGGAGAAACCAATCTGGGATTGCAGGCAATGCCCCCATTCCAATCTGGGATTGCAGGCACCCCTCCTCCCCTTCCCATTGGTTCGCTCTGTTCAAGCACCTCAGATGAAAATATGGGCCACTGATGAGAACTATGAGAGAAAATAGAAGCCACATCTGATATTGAATTACAAAGAACCAGGACGGTATTCTGCACACTCAATCATCTTGTATTGTGTTTGCTACTCTAACGTACTGTATAATGTCATCTGATTCCATCTTCTGACAGGCAGTATATAGACAATATAGTGGATGTTTTTGTCATGAGACACAACTCTCAAAGGCAAATAGAACTAAATGCAAAGAGGATGGTTGTTTTGTTTTTGCTCTTTTTCCTCCTCTCGCTCCCCTCCCACACTCATTACGGTCCCATGGACATAGGTGCGTGCCTCTCTCTCTCCCATTATCTCGCTCTCCCTCCATATGTCTCTCTCCGTCCACTGCTGTATAATTCTCACGCACACTCCAGACAAATTACACTGCATATTGTCAGCTATTTTTATCCGCAAGGTTAAAAGCAAGCCCGCTCCGTTAAGCAGGTGCTGTGGAATATGGCGAGGGATCATTTCTAGGTTTATTTTAGGATTCTCCCGAGCCTTGGTCAGGGTTATATTCTATCACATCGTGCTTAATAATGGTGTGGCAAAATGCAACGTTTAATTAAAATGATTCATCTGTGAAGGAGACATGTTTTATGTATCATTATTCAATGCATTGCTGATGCAAGCATTGACCCTTCTCAGGATGTTCAGTATTAAGGAGAGAGATAAGTAAACAAACCCGCTAGAGGATTTGTCCACTGGTTTTCCTGACTCATACTGGCGGAAACGGGAGATATCTAGTAGACGACTGCACACCTGACTAGGCTGATAGGTTGCAGGGAAATCGATAACTGCAGTGAAGAATCACATGACAGTGGTTGTTAGTAGAACTTCGTAGCGAAAGGCAGTCTTAAGGTTTGTCATGACTTCAAGTCATAAACAACGACCATTATGAGCTACACACTGTATGTCACTGGTTTCCAACCCCTCGAAGGCAGCCATGTTTGGGAGGTCATTAACATTACCATATGTCATTATGGAGGCAATCCTAGTTAAAATGCTACACTCTATTTGAACAAGTGCCTATAAAGTAGAATCACTGAGTGATATTTGGGATGTAAATCCTTCAACTACTTGGTCCAGAATCGTTCATGCCAAGAATCACTGTGTCTAATGTGAGTCCTTAAAAGGGTATGAGCACTCCCAACACTTTTGGTTTGAAAAGTGGGACAACCCACTAAGACATTAGTGCCCGTGTGAATTGGGTCCTGCCATGGTACTTTGCCACTAATTGTATGCCTTCTGGCTTGGATTGTCCATGTCAAGAACATATAACAAGTGTTAATCTACTGCAAAAGCAGATATAACATTTTAAGATTTTACTACTTACTGCAGGATGCTCATGAGGCCATCTGAAAGTGTTCAGTTTGTAAAGAAACATGGTCCTTGCTTCCTTGCCTCCTGGCTGAAACAAGATTCAATGGGGGTGAAATACAGTACCGATCAAAAGTTTGGACACTCCTACTAATTCAAGTTATTTTTCACTATTACTATTTTCTACATTGTATAATAATAGTGAAGACATCAAAACTATGAAATAACACATATGGAATCATTTAGTAAACAAAAAAGTGTTAACCTATTATGGATCCCTTAAGCGCGAATCCCACTCGAATCCCGTTAGTGGGATTGATTAGACAACAACCAGTGAAATTGTAGCGCACCAAATTCAAACTACAGAAATATCAGTATTCAACCTTCACCAAAATACAAGTGTAATACATCAAAATAAAGCTTAACTTCTTGTTAATCCAGCCGCGTTGTCAGATGTCAAAAAGGCTTTACGATTATCTGAGGACAGCGCTCCGCATACAAACACATGAAAAACATATTTCAACCAGGCAGGTGCGACACAAAAGTCAGAAATAGACATATAATAAATGCCTTACCTTTGAAGATCTTCTTTTTGAAATCTCAAATGTCTCAGTGACACAATGAATGGTCGTTTTGTTCGATAAATTCCTTCTTTGTATCCCCAAAATGTCCATTTATTTGGAGCGTTTGATTCAGAAATACACAGGTTCCAACATGACTACATAATAAATTTCCTGTAAACTTGGACCAAACATTTCAAACAATGTTCCTAATCCAGCCTCAGGAATCCTAAAATGTAAATAAACTATATAATTTAAGACGGAATAAACTGTTTCTAATACCGGATAAAAACAATGTGAAGCGCGCGCCAGTTCACTCGCAACAAAAGACTAAAGCCCTTCAGAGTGACACCTACTTCTTCATTTCTCAAAAGAAAAACATTGAACACTTTCTAAAGACTGACATCTAGGGGAAGCCATAGGAACTGCAATCTGGGCCCTAATAAATCAGATTTCCCATAGAAAACTATTGGAAAACACAGTGACCTCAATTTATTTTTCCCTGGATGGATTGTGCTCGGGGTTTCGCCTGCCAAATCAGTTCTGTTATACTCACAGACATTATTCTAACAGTTTTAGAAACTCCAGAGTTTTTCCTATCCAAATCTAATTATATGCATATCCTAGCTTCTGGGCCTGAGTAGCAGGCAGTTTACTTTGGGCACACTTTTCATCCGCACGTGAAAATACTGCCCCCTATTCCAGAGAGGTTTGAAACAAATCAAATTATATTTTATAGTTGAGATTCTTCACAGTAGCCATCCTTTCCCTTGATGACAGCTTTGCACACTTTGGCATTCTCTCAAACAGCTTCATGAGGTCGTCACCTGGAATGCATTTCAATTAACAGGTGTGCCTTGTTAAAAGTTAATTTGTGGAATTTCTTTCCTTAGTGCATTTGAGCCAATCAGTAGTGTTGTGACAAGGTAGGGGGGTATACAGAAGATAGCCTTATTTGGTAAAATATCAAGTCCATGTTATGGCAAGAACAGCTCAAATAAATAAAGAGAAATGACAGTCCATCATTACTTTAAGACATGAAGGTCAGTCAATGCAGAGAATTTCAAGAACTCTTCAAGTCCAGTCGCAAAAATCATCAAGCAGTATGATGAAATTGGCTCTCATGAGGACCACCACAGGAAAATAAGACGCGGTGTGGGGGTGTTATTGAGGAGGTGTGATGGTGTGGGGGTGTTAATTATTAGAATTTAAGGCACACTTACCCAGCATGGTTATCACAGCATTCTGCAGCAATACACCATCCCAACTGGTTTACGCTTAATGGGAATATAATTTGTTCTTCAACAGGACAATGACCCAAAATACACCTCCAGGCTGTGTAAGGGCTATTTGACCATGAAGGGCAGTGATGGACAGCTGCATCAGATGACCTGGCCTCCACAATCACCCAACCTCAACCCAATTGAGATGGTTGGGATGAGTTAGACATGCAGAGTGAAGGAAAAGCTGCCAACAAGTGCTCAGCACATGTGGGAACTCCTTCAAGACTGTTGGTAATGCATTCCAGGTGATTTAGAGAATGCCAAGAGTGTGCAAAGCTGTCCTCAAGGCAAAGGGTGGCTACTTTGAAGAATCAAAAATATATTTTGATTTGTTTAACGCTTGTTCGGTTACTACATGATTCCATATGTGTTATTTCATTGTTTCGGTGTCTTCGCTGTTATTCTACAATGTAGAAAATAGTACAAATAAAGTAAAACCTTGAATGAGTTGCCATGTTCAAACTTTTGACTGGTACTGTATGATAATGCTCCTCTGTCCTATTCAGTGAAACAATGACTAGTGTGAGACTAAAATACTTTGAATGTGTCCACAGCCTATCTACACCAAATCTCCAATCTGTGAGCTCTGTCCTGTTCGTTTTTGTTCTCACCTTTATCTCTGTAGTGCAACACACACAGATGGTAAAGATACAGACCTCTTTGTTGGAGAGTCATCAGCAGAGAATAGGTCAACAAATCCCTTCCATTGTCATAACCAATTGTGTGCGAGTCCACGTCAAATTTGACCAAAGAGTGGCCCAACAGTGGTGTCAGGGGCAGGGTTAACATGCTCTGATAAACATCAGAGCAACATGGCTAGTGGGATGACAGGTGGCAAGGTTAATGGCTTCTTAAGCACATGCTTGCATGGTGCTCTGGATCAAACAGAAACGCCTCTGGGTACCAATCTCCTACCCAACATTAATAACAGAAGAGGAGTTGATTACCTCATTGTAAATGACATGTAATTAGTATTGCAAACCTGGAGGCTAAGAGGGGGTGTGTGGCCTTTAGTGGGAAAGGCATATGGTGGTTTGTTTACCTTTGGATTGGTTTCCATCCTTTAATAGGAATGAAGATGGTTTCCATCTGTGGGCAAGTGGCCTGAACATGTCTTGATAAGATTTGCCCTCATTGAAAAATATATGAAACGAAGATATCATTACCTATGGAATATTCCGTACGTTTAATCACAATGTCTGCAGGAAAGGTTGAAATTGTAGCAGTCAGTGACCATTTTCAATCATAAAGTTAAAGAGAAAATGACCGTTTATGAGGGACATATCTAACCTTGCCTGCGCACTGCTTACTTGGGATATTGAACAGCTGCATTTTATACTGGGGCATATTTAAAAATCCACCTGCTCTGCACTGTAGATGAGAGACAAGCTAATATTGTGATACTGCTAAGTATTTCCACTCTCTGAAACTCAGAAAGGACATGAGGGCTATTGGAAATGTGTATATTTGCTTTCAAACACTATGTGGCCTAAATGCCTGATTACAATCATCTGCATATACTTGTTCAAGTTTGCATCTTTCAAATATTCACATGATGGATTTAATTTAGAACTCCATTTGAAGTTCTAAGGAGCTAACACAGGTATGTTGACAAACACAACGTGGTTGCGCACGTGGATACATGTGGATACACGTGGATACACGTGGATAAATGTGGATACATGTGCACACGTGTGCATATGCTAAACACACAAGCAGATTCGGCACACAAACAACCCCTTTCCAAATAAACATGTGTGCGCTAACACACACACACAGTTCGATGCATCTCCTTTTCTCTATTGGTGTCCTATGCTTTGCACTTGCTTCATCTGGTGAACGTGTAAAAAGCAGTCTTTTTTGTTTAGAAACAAGCAGAAAGAGTCTCAGTTTTTCCCTGGCTGATAATATCAGCTTTGTCCTGGGGAAGTGCAGAGAAACAAATGGATGCGAGGTACATGCGCTATCGATTTACATCTCTATAAATGAATACACCTCTCTCCCTTAAATATTTCAAAGCTGCTCAGCGATGCCATTTATGGTGTTAGAGCTCCCTTCCTGTCTGCACCATGAAAACCAGTCTCATTCTCCCTTTAGTGCTCTCAAGATATTCTCAGCATTAATGCCTGTCCAGTTTTGGATTCATCGGATTTACTTTCCTCTTTCCTCGTATTGGAAAAACACTACAGAGTTAAGGCCTGGTTGTGCATAGTCTCGTGTGGCCATCCTTCCAAATCCCATCATGTTCACTCAGTATGAGAAGCCTGGGCTTCCGAGGCTATGTTGTGTGTAGCTAGGAGAACAGGATTGCTGTCAGTTACACATCCACTGAGGAAACAGGTGGGATACAATTCTCTGCTGGGCAAACATATTCTGACGTGGTTATTGATATACAGTATGCAGTATGAGTGTTAGACAGCAAGTTATTCACATCCAGTGTATGTGAATGCCAACATCATTTGTTTTTCATTGATAGTATATAGATGAGAACAAGGTTGTTATAATTTAGTGTTTTTATATCTATTAGATTTAAGATTTTTATTTGAAATTCAGTTTAGTTTCAGTTAGTTTTCAGATCTGATTTCCTAGTTTGTATTTAGTTGACGTTATTTTGTTTTTATATTATTTAGTTTTAGTGTTATGGACCAGAAATAGTGTCATGACGTTGACCTGTGGGTGAGGTTTATGACCCCCCCCCATAAATACCTGTCACGCCCTGGAGTTAGTATTTTGTGTTTTCTTTATTATTTTGGTCAGGCCAGGGTGTGACATGGGTATTTATGTGGTGTGTTTTGTCTAGGGTTTTTTTGTAGGTTATGGGATTGTGGTTAGTGGAGTTGTCTAGGAAAGTCTATGGTTGCCTAGAGTGGTTCTCAATCAGAGGCAGGTGTTTATCGTTGTCTCTGATTGGGAACCATATTTAGGCAGCCATATTCTTTGAGTGTTTCATGGGTGATTGTTCCTGTCTCTGTGTTTGTTGCACCAGATAGAGCTGTTTCGGTTTTTCACGGTTCTTGTGTTTTGTATATTGTTCATTTATCATCTTTATTAAAGATGTATAAAAATAACCATGCTGCATTTTGGTCCTCCTCTCTTTCACCAGAAGAAAATCGTAACAATACCTTTCTCCCTTTCCTCTCTCTTGACTCTACAGAAGGACTCTTGAAAAGCCTCTGTTAAACACATATAGTCTGGGAACATCAAAAGGTGGGGGGGAAAGGAACCATATTCCAGTAATCCAACCAGCTGAAAATATGCTTTGGTACTTAAAGAATATGATGACAGATCAGTTGTCATCTCATCTGAGACAGTATTACTAAGGATAGGATGACAAACTGTATCTCGGATAGTCTACACATTATAGTTATCAGATTCACATGGAATTGTTGTGCAATTTAAATGTTTAAATAAACTATTTGTGAAAAGATTAAATGTAATTTTAGCTTCCAAATTAGAGAATTGGGTTTTCATGAGTGAACTATGCTCAACTCTGTGGCCCTGCCCATGTGAACAGACATTGGTTATAAACTATGAAACACGCCCTTTTCTCCCCTCCTATATAAAGCCCTTGACGAAAATGTAACTTTCTGTTCCGAGGACATTAGGGCGACAGTCTTATGTTAAAAGTGTTCAGATAATAAGCTGTTCCACGGACAAGTGGACTTGAGGTCCCCACATTGAAAGGACAAAGACCACCTACAGAACTAAGCCAACCTCAGCAAGAATCTCACGAAATTAGCATAGAATTTAAATGTGAAGGTGACGACCTACACCCCGGAGGGATGCATTTCGACTATACCAGCCAGAATATAGCATGAGCTTAAAAGTATGGCAACTTGGTATGAACTTTGAACTCTTATTCACTCCAGAAAGTGATACCTCCTAGCCGTTGAGTTATCAGCAGTCGCTAAATGTGGGCTAGGAGAGGACAGACAGAGTATCCATTCTACCACGCTCCAGTTCACCACTAGATGAACCAGAGATCCATAAAGGACAAACAGGCTTTCCATTGACGACCAATCTACCGAAGCGCAGCTCAGAGTAAATATTTATTGCATTCTCCTTTTTCAAATGGGCGGTAATTTAGAATGCATAAGATACTGTATTTATCTGTTCCGTCCACCAGGGACATTTTCTTTATGACATAATTTGTAATCAATGCATGATCCATTCTATGGGATTACTTAGGTATTTAGTAAATAAATAATTCAACTTGTTAGCCAGGGTACGTGAAGATAACCAAGAATTTACAACTTTTAGATGAGACTAAACAAGGTGACGATTAAATATTGACTGCTAACATTATTGATGTAAAAGATTACTAGGTCTTTAAGAGTTTATTCGGAAGATAACAGCTCTATAAACATTATTTCGTGGTGCCCTGACTTTCTAGTTAATTACATTTACATGATTAGCTCAATCAGGTAATATTAACTACAGAGAAATTATTTTATAGAACAGCATGTCATATCACTTAATCCGGCATAGCCAAAGACACGACAAAAGCCTATGCGTGGGAGGCTAGGAGCCGTTTATGTGTTGTATAGTTTGTGTGGTTTCTTTGGCATCACTTTTTTTTGGGTCACTCTTTGCCACTGTGGAGAAGTAACGCATAAGGTGATGGGTCAGATCATAGGTTAGGTAGGCTTAAAGGTAGACACAGCGAGATGAAGAAGATGCACCAACTATACAGTAGTAGTGGGTCAATTTCCTCAACAACCAGTAGAGTTGAAGCGCGAGCCTAAACTTCCACATTGTCTTGGTCCCTTACCTATGTAGCAGCGTGGCGTTGTAGCAGCATGAAGCACACCCGTGCATTTACTCTGTGTGACTGTGTGAGAGCAATGTCTCACATCACACTCATCTCTATAGGGGCATTCCTCTGCTCAGATATTGCTGATGCCTGTCAGATCATACAACACCTCGATAGGTATTTTACTTATCAGCTAACCACATCATGCTCACATTCAACTGCTCAGATGTTGCAAGCTTCAACCAAGGGTTGCATGCCACGTCATCGGCATCTGAGCAGGAGAATACGACCAATATATACAGTGCTGCTTACAGCAACGTCATCTCACTGAGTCTACTTTTAAATTAAAGTCAATCTCGATGTGACCCACCAGATTCAGAAGCTTGAAAACCTCACCTGAAAAAAAGCTTGAAATCGCCATTGAAAATCCCATAAGATTTGTGCCCATTTTAAGAAAATAAAGTAAAACTGAACTGTTTTTTTATAATTCGCCTTGGAGTCAAAAATAAATACATTATTAAGTATAGTTTTCGTTTTTCAAAAGGATTTGTTAATTATTTTATTTCAGTTTACATTTTTTTTTTTTATCATTCCTTTCTAAATGTAGTCTGTCTCTTTCAGTTTAATACAGTGGTGTAAAGTACTTAAGTAAAAAATACTTGAAAGTACTACTCAAGTAGTTTTGGGGGGTATTTGTACTTTACTTTACTTTTTGACAACTATTACTTTACCTCACTACATTCCTAAAGAAAATAATGTACTTTTTACTCCATACATTTTCCCTAACACGCAAAAGTACTCGTTAGATTTTGAATGCTTACTGTAGCAGGACACGACAATTGTCTAATTCACACACGTATCAAGAGAACATCCCTGGTCATCCCTACTGCCTCTTATCTGGCGGACTCACTAAATACATGCTTTGTTGGTAAATTATGTCTGAGTGTTGGTGTGCCCATGGCTATACGTAAATTAATTAAAAAAAAACAAGAAAATGGTCACGTCTGGTTTGCTTAATAAAAGGAATTTAAAACTATTTATACTTTTAATACTTAAGTATATTTAAAACCAACTAGTATTATACTTTTACTCAAGTAGTATTTTACTGGGTGACTGAACTTTTCCTCTAGTCATTTTCTATTAAGGTATCTTTACTTTTACTCAATTTTTCCACCACTGGTTTAATGGCACTGCTAGAAGTTTTTTTTGCACCTTCTGAAGATCTTGCTGCCACACTTTTAATGGGAATCTGATACTTAATTGCATTCGTATAGCAACTGCTTCTCTAAGATAGAATATACCAAACGTTACATTGATTTTAAACCTTAAATTACACTAAAACAGTGGTATATTGATATTACAGTTGTTCATCCAAAGCCTACAGTCAATGTATTTTATAATACTTTACATACTGTATGTTTCCTGACTTTCCTCACTTCAAATCATAATATTGACTTCAAATATTTCGGAAAAGCTGACCACGACTCAATTTTGTTGATCCCTGCCTACAGACAGAAACTAAAACAAGAAGCTCCCGCGCTGAGGTCTGTTCAACGCTGGTCTGACCAATCTGACTCCACACTCCAAGAATGCTTCCATCACGTGGACTGGGATATGTTTCGTATTGCGTCAGACAACAACATTGACGAATACGCTGATTCGGTGAGCGAGTTCATTAGAACGTGCGTTGAAGATGTCGTTCCCATAGCAACGATTAAAACATTCCCAAACCAGAAACCGTGGATTGATGGCAGCATTCGCGTGAAACTGAAAGCCCGAACCACTGCTTTTAATCAGGGCAAGGTGACCGGAAACATGACCGAATACAAACAGTGTAACTATTCCCTCCTCAAGGCAATCAAACAAGCTAAGCATCAGTATAGAGACAAAGTAGAAACTCAATTCAACGGCTCAGACGCAAGAGGTATGTGGCAGGGTCTACAGTCAATCACGGATTACAAAAAGACAACCGGCCCGTCACGGACCAGGATGTCTTGCTCCCAGGCAGACTAAATAACTTTTTTGCCCGCTTTGAGGACAATACAGTGCACCTGACACGGCCCGCAACTAAAGCATGCGGACTCTCCTTCACTGCAGCCAACGTGAGGAAAACATTTAAACGTGTCAACCCTCGCAAGGCTGCAGGCCCAGACGGCATCCCCAGCCGCGACCTCAGAGCATGCGCAGACCAGCTGGAAGGTGTGTTTACGGACATATTCAATCAATCCCTATCCCAGTCTGTTGTTCCCACATGCTTCAAGAGGGCCACCATTGTTCCTGTTCCCAAGAAAGCTAAGGTAACTGAGCTAAATGACTACCGCCCCGTAGCACTCACTTCCGTCATCATGAAGTGCTTTGAGAGACTAGTCAAGGACCATATCACCTCCACCCTACCTGACACCCTAGACCCACTCCAATTTGCTTACCGCCCAAATAGGTCCACAGACGATGCGATCTCAACCACACTGCACACTGCCCTAACCCATCTGGACAAGAGGAATACCTATGTGAGAATGCTGTTCAGCTCGGCATTTAACACCATAGTGCCCTCCAAGCTCGTCATCAAGCTCGAGACCCTGGGTCTCGACCCCGCCCTGTGCAACTGGGTACTGGACTTCCTGACGGGCCGCCCCCAGGTGGTGAGGGTAGGCAACAACATTTCCACCCCGCTGATCCTCAACACTGGGGCCCCACAAGGGTGCGTTCTGAGCTCTCTCCTGTACTCCCTGTTCACCCACGACTGCGTGGCCACGCACGCCTCCAACTCAATCATCAAGTTTGCGGACGACACAACAGTGGTAGGCTTGATTACCAACAACGACGAGACGGCCTACAGGGAGGAGGTGAGGGCCCTCGGAGTGTGGTGTCAGGAAAATAACCTCACACTCAACGTCAACAAAACTAAGGAGATGATTGTGGACTTCAGGAAACAGCAGAGGGAACACCCCCCTATCCACATCGATGGGACGGTAGTGGAGAGGGTAGTAAGTTTTAAGTTCCTCGGCGTACACATCACAGACAAACTGAATTTGTCCACCCACACAGACAGCATCGTGAAGAAGGCGCAGCAGCGCCTCTTCAACCTCAGGAGGCTGAAGAAATTTGGCTTGTCACCAAAAGCACTCACAAACTTCTACAGATGCACAATCGAGAGCATCCTGTCGGGCTGTATCACCGCCTGGTACGGCAACTGCTCCGCCCACAACCGTAAGGCTCTCCAGAGGGTAGTGAGGTCTGCACAACGCATCACCGGGGGCAAACTACCTGCCCTCCAGGACACCTACACCACCCGATGTCACAGGAAGGCCATAAAGATCATCAAGGACAACAACCACCCGAGCCACTGCCTGTTCACCCCGCTATCATCCAGAAGGCGTGGTCAGTACAGGTACATCAAAGCTGGGACCGAGAGACTGAAAAACAGCTTCTATCTCAAGGCCATCAGACTGTTAAACAGCCACCACTAACATTGAGTGGCTGCTGGCAACACACTGACTCAACTCCAGCCACTTTAATAATGGGAATTGATGGGAAATTATGTAAAATATATCACTAGCCACTTTAAACAATGCTACCTAATATAATGTTTACATACCCTACATTATTCAACTCATATGTATTTGTATATACTGTACTCTATCATCTACTGCATCTTAATGTAATACATGTATCACTAGCCACTTTAACTATGCCACTTTGTTTACATACTCATCTCATATGTATATACTGCACTCAATACCATCTACTGTGTCTTGCCTATGCCGCTCTGTACCATCACTCATTCATATATCTTTATGTACATATTCTTTATCCCCTTACACTTGTGTCTATAAGGTAGTAGTTTTGGAATTGTTAGCTAGATTACTTGTTGATTATTACTGCATTGTCGGAACTAGAAGCACAAGCATTTCGCTACACTCGCATTAACATCTGCTAACCCTGTGTATGTGACAAATATGATTTGATTTGATTTGACATTGTCATCTCCATAACAGTTCCTTAGTTTTGGACTCAAAGATAATACATTCAGTATAGTTTTACTTTTTCAAACATGATTGTGATTATTTTTATTTTCAGTTCACAAATGTTTTTCACGATTAGTTTTTGTTTTAGTTTCAGTATTAGTTTACTATAATAACCTTGGTTCAGAACCTTGCATATTGTTCAGAACCCTAATCCTATTTTAGTCTTTCTTGTTTTCCCAGCAGGAATGTAGATGTTACTATCAAGCTTACTCCTGGCATATTGTGGACAGGAAATGACATAGACATGCATCTCAGTCATTTTTTGTTAATTCATCCAACTATAAACACTTCAGCAGAACATAAACAGTAAACAGTGTCCCCTTTTTCCCACAGTTTCTGTGGATTACCTTTATTGGCATATGCATCTCCTTGTTTGTCTGTTGTCATGAAAACAAAGTTTCAAATCTCAGATCGTTAGAGGTGTGAAAATAGTTGTGTTGGAGCATAACGTACCCCTTGTCATTTTTCACAAAAGAGAAAAGTATTAACCCTTGATTCCCTCAGTCAGCAATGAGACTCAAACGTTTCTACAAAACGTTTCTACGATAACAAAAATAAGCAATACAAAAATCGGGGAAGAATGTCAGAAGAAGCGTTCTCTGTCCTGTATTCATACCCATTCTATTATTTTATTTGAATTCACTTCCTGGTAGAACACGCACACCCTAGCCCTGTAAAGGTTTGCGAAGGTTTCCCTAGGTGCAGTGAATTCGAAATGCTATCATTGTTTGTCAAAGAGACAGGCCCATAATGAATGTAGTCTGTCTCCTTCAGTTTAATGGCACTGCTAGAAGTTGTTGTGTGTAGTAATGAGTGAGGGACACCGAGTCCACTATACTTTTCAAAAGGTGCGTCAAGTACCTTCTGAAGATCTTGCTGCCCCACTTTTAATGGGAATCTGATACCTAATTGCATTTGTACAACAACTGCTTCTCTAAGACAGAATATATCAAAAGTTACATTGATTTTAAACCTTGAATTACACTAAAACAGTGATATATTGATATTGCAGATGTTCATCCAAAGCAGATAGTCAAAATGTATTTTATAATGTGTTTCCTGACTTTCCTCACTTCAAATCACAATATTGTCTTCAAATATTGATTACAATGTCATCACCATCACAACTGTTTTATCTAGAGCCTGTATATGCAGAACATATATTGTTATCTTGACATGCAAGTGAAACCAAACCTTCCTATGCAAACGTGTATCTACCCAGCTGCCCTAAATCTGTCCTAACCACTAGCTTTTTAAATGAAACCCTCCGTTTTGACAATATCTGTGTACGTGCTGTGGGATGTGCCAATTAGGCCAAAACAATGCAAAGCATCAAATAGAGGACTTTTCATTTATCCTCCGGGATCCCACAATCTATTTGAAGACTGGCCAGACCTCCAATGATTGGCTAAATTCATGTTTCCCACTTATTTTCTCGCTAATAAATTACAAGAGCAAACATTTATTTTGAGGTCACTCGTGACATCTTCATAATACTAAACAACATTTTGTTTGTAGCAGAGGTTGGAACCGGTTCAGGGAACAGAAGCAAAAACGAACTGTTTTTTGAGGAGCGGAAACAGAACCGGGAACAAAAGTAATCTGGAACAGAACCGTTATTAGAATATCTTGAGAACTGGTTAATAATCTTATCTTTTGTTACAACAATATTCCTAATGGCTAGTATATAATTCTGTAATTCATTAAAGTTCTAATGTTATAGTAGTTGTCATGTCATTATGTATAGCACTTCTCGAAAATGAACTACACTAACCGTTGATTGTTCAGAACTTTGTCTGGTCGGAACACTGTACTTGCTGCTCACCGGAGTAACTGACAGGGAGTAGAATGGAGATGCAAGGAAGCAGATCAGAAGAAAGAGACTGTCTCAGAAAATAAATAAATCACTCTAACCTGAGAGAGGGACTGGGTTGGAATGCGCACTTTGGCCCATGTCTCAATGTTTAGCCCAGCTGCAGTTTAGAGACTTGGCAGTGCCCATGGAGCATGAAATAAGAACTCCATTTAATGCGCTCACCAGTGCAAGACTGTCAACATGCTATGGAGTGTTGAATACATTTTTTCCAGCCGTCTTAGTTTTCACATTACATTATGTAAATAATTTTAGATAAAGATACATCTTAGTTAAATTCATATGAATTCATATAGACCAATCAGAACTGAGGTAATATTTGGAAATGTAGATTGCACGGTTTGGCTTCAATTAAACTTAGTTGGATTAAAGTTTACTACAGTTCAGTAGCAATTACATCATTACTAGGTATAACAGCAACGTAATGTCAAGTGTTACAAATGGGTCTGGGAAAATGTAACCACTCAAATTCATAGATTTAGAAAAATATTTCATAATGTCAATGTGTTCCTCCAAAATATATTCCTTAAAGAGGAGCGGTCACTTTTAGACATTGGTTTCCTCTCCAAACATGATGAACACAAAGCTGTTTTCACAAAACAGGGTTTAGCTGAATCACAGGGTAGGACATTTGGCCCTATGGTAAACAATGTGGCTTCAATTCACCCCCACATAAAAAGAATCAGAATGAGCTTTTACGGTAATTCAATTCACTCTCCTATCATGTTCTAAGGGATGAAAGCAGCTTACCAAGATGTTTGATTCCTCAGCCCCTCTCTGATTTGCCAAGTGACGATTTAAATATACAACAGCATTGGAATATCCTCTCTCTATGGAATGAATGTAAGCTAAAATACTGTAAGCTCAAATGTATGGCAACCTTTAAGAGTCCCTTTAGCGTTTTAAAAACTAAAGCAAGGTTTTGGTAACAGGGTAACAGACTTCACTTCTACAGTTATTCAGGTGAACATCTGACCAGTAGTATGTATTCATAGATCCCGAGGGAAGCCAGGTTTCCCCCCCAAAAATGGACCAATAAAAAATAACATCAAATAATGTATCTTTCGTCTCTCTGTGTTTCATAATTCTCCTTCAATTTGCAAGAGGCTGAATATATCTCACAGGAGAAAGCATCCAAACCAGCAAAACAGCACTTCTCTGTTTCTCTAAGTGTCTGATGCGTTCTGGTCCAAACGAGTATGACATTGTTGCCGCCCGTAGCACAAAAGGCAAGGGAAGCCAGCGAGCATTTGGCTTGCCTTGATAAAAAGGGTATACAAAATGTGCCAATCAGTGTTGTGCTAAACTGAGCTAGCACAACTGCGAATGGTCCTGGCACACCAAAAAAAAAAGTGTCAAGGGAAGTTAGCATGGATTTTGGCATCACTCCTATAAAATCCCATTGAGAGCATACTGTACGTCATTGACAGAAACACTTTAATTGTTGCATCTCCTTGTGTTGTTGTCCTCCGGTGTCTAGCTAGCTAGCTAGCTAGCTAAAATTGCCCCATTCCTTAATTAGCCATGGATGGAGATAGGGATTTGGACTTCTGGTTTTACTTAATTCTCCGTACTGGATAATGATTATAACAGCGATTCTGATCCAATCATTAATTCATACATTGTTGTGCCTCTGGCATGAGTGGATATAAGTTCAGTATGTAGCTAGATGTAGAACGCTAATGTTAACTAGCAAACGTTGCCCATGAATGGAAGTTTGGCATGTGAGCAAGCATTTTAGCCAGGTAGCCTTGGACAACAAAAAATGTAAGCATGTACTGTATGGCTGAGTGATAGACGTTTCGTCAACATGAAAAAGAGGAGGATAGCATTGGCGTTTCTCTACAAGTAAGGGGACTCAACATGTTTTTCTACTTGAACAAATGCGTACACACACACACACACACACACACACACACACGCACACAGATATCAGAACCATGGACAGCCAGATCATATTTAGCTTACGTTGAGTGGACTAAATTGTTTTTGGTATCTTTTAGTTGTCATTGTATTAGACTAAGCAGAGGTGATTTGCTGATGTTGAAATGTTGAAGGAATAGTGGAGGCAGCTCCTGTTTTCTTTGTGACTTGCGGTAACTCTCTGTGGTTCTAAATTAAGTTGTTTAGTGGTCCGAAAATGTCGGAAACATTATCTTGATTGACCATGCTGTAGGTCATGTAACTTTCTGTTACTGTACATGCAATATGCTTCATGTGGTTGATTCTGCCACTATTTTCTCGGCCTAAAAGCTATATCACGGTTGCAAGCCATAGGTAGTAATATGGCTTTTGTTGGAGGAGGGGGGGGGGGGGGGATTGGCTTCCCCAATGATTTTACCCACACACCGCTACTGGGTGCACAGCTATCAGCTAATGTCAGATGTGTGCAAGCAATGGCAGGGGAAGGGGAAGGGCAGATAGATTGATTACACATTCGAACCATCAAGCCATAACAGACATAACAAAAATATATCTAGATTCGATTCCATCTGGATTCAAACAACGTTCCAATTATCCCAAACTCTTGGGATAATTGTCAGTACTCTCATTCCAATTCTAGACAGCCTGTAACAGGTATCTAGCTACCTGTTTAATCATAGATGTGTAACCCTGCTTAAGCTGAGGGATGGGGCTAGGGAAATGTAACCACTCTCAAATTCATAAACTTTGAGCTATGTTTCATGTGTTCCGCAAAAATATATCCCTTAAATAGGAGAGGTCCCTTTAAGACGTTGGTTTCTGGCTTCCTCTCCAAACATGATGAACACAAAGCTGTTATCACAAAACCGGCTTTAGCTGAATCACAGGGTAGGACATTTGGCTCTATGATAAACAATGTAGCTTCAATTCGCCCCCACATAAACAGAATCAGAATGAGCTTTACGGTAATTCAATTCACTCTCCTATCAAGTTCTAAGGGATGAAAGCAGCTTACCAAGATGTTTGATTCCTCAGCCCCTCTCTGATTTGCCAAGTGCCGATTAAATATACAACAGCATTGGAATATCCTCTCTCTATGGAATGAATGTAAGCTAAAATACTGTAAGCTCAAATGTATGGCAACTAAGGCCTGGCCTTAGAGCCATAGGGAGACCACAGCATGGGCTGATCAAGGACATGCAGCACAACTTTGATAGCAAAAATAATATCTCTCACACCGAACACAGCCTAGTTTATTTTAAAAACTACACACAAAGCAAGGTTTTGTTAACTGGGTAACAGACAGCACTTCTACAGTTATTCAGGTAAACACCTGACTCTCTGTGGCAGGTGCACAATGTCAGATGTGTGAAAGCAATGGCAGGGCAAAGTCCTTGGATAATTGTCAGTACTGTCATTCCAATTCTAGACAGTCTATGACAGGTACAGTAGCTGCCTTTTTAATCATAGGTGTGTAATCTCCACTCGCCTACACCTACAGTGCAACCGCTTTATTCCTCCTCCTACTGTTGAGACAACTGAGATTCATGAAGATGAATCACAAGAGTGCAGTTTTATAATATTTGAACAATGTAGCCATGACTACAGTAGAGTACCTATGATAGCATAATACAACCTCCTTAGAATGTTTATAGGCTAGAGTATACCAAACCTTACAAACACCTTCCTAATACTGAGTTGAATAGCATCCCCCCTCTTTTGCCACGGCAATTCATTGAAGTATGGACTCTACAAGATGTCAAAAACGTTCCAGAGGGATGCTGGCTCATGTTGACTGCAATGCTTCCCACAGATGTATCAAGTTGTCTAGATGTTCTTTGGGTGGTGGACAATTCTTGATACACATGTGAAACTGTTGAGCGTGAAAAACCTACACTGTAACAAATGTATGTAGTTTTTACAGTAAAAAACGCACGGTAATTCCCTGTTTATCCATTGACAAAATATTGTTGTAGACTGTAAAAGTGATGTTACAGTAAATGTTATATAGGCTAATAATGGTTGTCATAGGCCCATTATCCATTGGGGTACATAGCGCTTTCCACATGTCCGGGCATTCTCATGATGGAAGCGAAGATCTGCAATTGCGGTCAGTAGGCTGCATTAAAATTGATGGATTTTGAGCTAAAATGTTGCATCTGTAGCCCGTGAATCGGTTTGAAAACGTAAACTGTCTCTGCGAACCTTCAGTCTAAAACTGTTATAATTTAATAGCAATGTTCTGTTTTCCCAAAATATTTTTTTGCGTGAGCTAATAGTTAGCTAAGCTGCCCTTAGTTAAATATTGGAACGTTGTTTGAATCAAGATGGAATAGAATCTAGATATATTTTTGTTATGTCTGCTAAGGCTTGATGGTTCAAATGTGTAGTCAATCCATCTGCCCGTTGGCGAGTTAGCTGCATTATGGCTGTCATTTAAGGTGAACATAATTGAACAAAGTTCTCTATTGAGATATTTCTTTCTTCTTAAACACTCCAACACAATCAAGGATTATCTCCAAAGGAAAACACACATCTTCTTCTTTACAAGAACAAGGAACATAAAGAGAGTATATTTAAATTGTAACACAAATCACAGGTGTCACCGCCTTAACAATCCGCCCGTGTAGAGTTTCCTTCGGGTGGTGGTCCGGATCCGTGGTGGACATTCCCCAGAGGTAGTTTGTCCCCTCGTCTCCCTTCCGAAAGATATGTCCTCCCCCTTGGAGAAGCAAACGCTCTTCTCTTTCTCCGGTTCTCTCCTCTCTCTTGTAGGGGAAAGAGAATAGCTCATTAGTACTGTCAGCTGTGCTTAATTGCCTCTGATCTCCTTGACTCACATGCCGGGCTGGGCTACTGTCTGTGGGAGCAGCCTGCCTTCTGGTGGTCCTTCCACATACCTCCCCCCTCAGGCCCGGGTCGGAGGGCCGGGCGCCAGAAGCATTGTCTTGGTCGCGTCGGGACAGCGCATCCGCATTCCCGCTCCTCGATCCAGCCCTGTGGATAACATGGAAAGAGAACGGTTGTAAAGCAAGAAATCTGGATATTATGTTGTTATTGTTTCTCTTACCGGCCATCCACGTGAGGGGAGCATGGTCAGTAACGAGGGCAAACCTATGCCCGAGTAGGTAGTAACGGAGATAATCGAGGGCCCACTTAATGGCTAGGGCCTCTAGCTCTACCGTAGCATATCCCTGTTCCCGATCACTGAGCTTCCTACTTATAAAGAGAATAGGACTCTCAGCTTCGCTTTCACCCTGAGCTCGGACGGCTCTGAACACCGTATCTGAGGTGTCTACCTGCACAATGAACTCTTGGGAGAGTCAGGGGCCTGCAGGATGGGATCTGAGCAAAGGCTATCTTTTAGCAACTGGAAGGCGTCTTCTGTCTTGTCCTTCCACGCTACATGGTTTGGCAGCTTTTTCTTGATGTGGCATGTGAGGGGGGTGGCAATGGTTGCATATCCAGGGATGAAATGGCGATAATATCCCGTTATCCCCAAGAAGGCCCTGACGTCCCGCTTCGTCTGGGGCCGAGGCCAGTCTCAAATGGCCCTGGTCTTTTGTGGGTGTATTTTTCCATTCCCCATGGTGTATCCCAGGCAGCAGATAACATTTTTGGGGGATTGGCCATCAGCCCTGTACCCTCCAGGCTCACAAGCACCGCCCGTAGTTGCAGGAGGTGGCTATCCCAATCCTCGCTGTGGATGACCACATTGTCTATGTACGCCACCGCATACTCTTGATGGGGCCGTAGAATGGCATCCATGCAACGTTGGAAAGCTGCCGCAGCCCCATGCAGTTCGAAGGGCATCCTCACATACTGAAAAAGCCCTTCTGGTGTGGTGAAGGCAGTCTTTGGGCGGTCCTCCGGAGCCACCAGCACTTGCAAATATCCCTTCGTAAAATCCAGGGTGGTGATGAACTTGGCCTTTCCTAAGGCCTCCAGGAGTTCATCCATGTGGGGCACGGGATACGCGTCAAACGTGGAGATGGCGATTACACCCCTAAAGTTGCTGCAGAGCCTCATACTACCTTCGGGTTTGGGGACCAGAACTATGGGACTGAACCACTCACTCGTAGATGGCTTGATCACCTTCATCCTTAGCATCTCCCTTTTCTCATCCTTTGCGATGACTCGGCAGGTCTCGGGAATCCCGTAAGGCCGGGTATGCACCTTCTTGCCTGGTTCAGTGTGGATATGATGTTTGTCCTGGGAAGGGAATACCCTGCTGAATTGCATAATCAGCTTGTCTAGCTATCTCGACTGCTCCGGCAGGAGAGTTTGGTCACGGCGCGCCTGCAGCAGGGCATCTCTCACACGTTGATGTGATAGAGTTGGACCTTCTTTCTCCTGTCCGGTTGCTTGATGAGGTAACTGACCAGTGAGACCCTTTCCGTTACCTCGTAGGGCCTCCCCTTCTCCCATGGCGAAGTCCCTGGGTGTCGCTGACTTATCGTAGGCCCGGCTTTGAGTCCGTTGCGCCTTCTCCATATACTCATTTACTATGGGCCAGACTGCTGACAGGCGGTCCTTCATCAGGGTAACATGTTCTATCGTCAACCGGAACATGCATGGTTGTGCCTCCCAGATCTCCTTGGCTCTGTCGAGGATCCCTCAGTTTGAATGGGGAGAACCCAGTGAATGCCTGGGGTACTTCTATGCAGGGCAAACTTTAACCTTTCTGATCTCCCCATCCCGGATCCGGGATCGTGAATACAGACTCAAGCTCATTACCATAACGCAACGTTAACTATTCATGAAAATCGCAAATGAAATGAAATAAATATGCTAGCTCTCAAGCTTAGCCTTTTGTTAACAACACTGTCATCTCAGATTTTCAAAATATGCTTCTCAACCATTGCAAAACAAGCATTTGTGTAACAGTATTGATGGCTAACGTAGCATTTAGCATTAGCATTCAGCTGGCAACATTTACACAAAAAAACAGAAAAGCATTCAAATAAAATCATTTACCTTTGAAGAACTTCAGATGTTTTCAATGAGGAGACTCTCAGATAGCAAATGTTCAGTTTTTCCTGAAAGATTATTTGTTTAGGACAAATCGCTCCGTTTTCTGCGTCACGTTTAGCTATGAAAAAACCCCTGTATCCAGGATTGTGTAAATCTATCAGCAAGCTCATTAGCATAACACAACGTCAACTATTTATGAAAATCGCAAATGAAATGAAATAAATATGCCATCTCTCAAGCTTAGCCTTTTGTAAACAACACTGTCATCTCAGATTTTCAAAATATGCTTCTCAACCATAGGAAAACAATCATTTGTGTAAAAGTAGCTAGCTAGCGTTAGCATTTCGCGTTAGCATTTAGCGTTAGCATTAGCGTTAGCATCCAGCACGCAACATTAACAAAAACATAAAAGCCTTCAAATAAAATCATTTACCTTTGAAGAACTTCTGATGTTTTCAATGAGGATACTCTCAGTTAGATAGCAGATGCTCAGTTTTTCCAAAAAGATTCCTTGTGTATTAGAAATAGCTCCGTTTTATACATCACATTTGGCTACCAAAAAAAATCAGAAAATTCAGTCCTCAAAACGCGAACTTTTTTCAAAATTAACTCCATAATATCGACTGAAAACATGGCAAACGTTGTTTAGAATCAATCATCAAGGTGTTTTTCACATATCTCTTCATTGATACATCGTTCTTGGACACATGCTTTCTCCCCTGAATCAAATGGTAAAGTAGAAGCAGCTGGCAATTGCGCACCGAATTCGACGCAGGACACCAGGCGGACACTTGGAAAATGTAGTCTCTTATGGTCAATCTTCCAATGATATGCCTACAAATACGTCACAATGCTGCTAAGACCTTGGGCGAACGACAGAAAGTGTAGGCTCATTCGTTGCGCAATCACAGCCATATAAGGAGAGAATGGAAAACAGAGCTTCAGAAATTCTGCTAATTCCTGGGTGATGCATCATCTTGGTTTCGCCTGTAGAATGAGTTCTGGGGCACTTACAGACAAAATCTTTGCAGATTCTGAAACTTCAGAGTGTTTTCTTTCCAAAACTGTCAAGAATATGCATAGTCGAGCATCTTTTCGTGACAAAATATCGCGCTTAAAACGGGAACGTTTTTTATCCAAAAATGAAATAGCGCCCCTAGAGCTCTAACAGGTTAAGTGGGGCAGAAGCATGTACCAGTTTTTCTTGTCTCTGGACACCAGACATTCACACAAACCATTTGTCTGCGGGTGGATTATGCTTGTGCGTATCTGTTGAACATGGTATAACCGACACATGTCCTTCATCAACTGGGACATGAACAGGGTTCCCTGGTCAGTTAGGATCACCTTGGGGAAGCCCACCCAGGAGAACAGCATGAAGAATTCCTTGCGATTCCATTAGACAACATTTTGCGAAGGGGTTTGGCCTCTGGGAACTTGGTAGCGTAATCTACGACCACCATGATGTACTCGTGTCATCTGGCGGATTTTGGGGAGGTGTCCCACAAGGTCCATAGCCATGCATTCGAAAGGAGTCTCTATAATGGTGAGAGGAATCAAAGGATTACGCACGTGTGGCCATATGTTGACATTGATCACCCGTCCTACAATACCTGGCCACTTCTCGGGTGACACGGGGCCAATAGAACCTCTGCATGATTCTTTTGATCATTTTGTCCCATGCCAGGTGTCTTCCTAGGACGTGGGAATGGGCTAGCTGTAGGACAGTGTCCACGAAAGGTCTAGGCACTATTAGTAATTTCTGTTTCCCCCCCTTTGTTGCACGACCCAGTACAAGAGGCCCCGCCTGTTTGCATAGTAGGGAAGAGAGGGGTCAAATGATCTGTCAACATTCCTCCCGTCGATCACCTTCCTCAAGGCATCCCATAAGTCCGGGTCTCTATGCTGAGAGGTACCGAACCGTCCCTTTAATTCTTGGGGCAGGTCAACCTTTGTAGAGTGGTGTGGAGGTTGTTTCCCATCCCCATCTGGGGTGCCTGAGGAGAATCCCTTCCATGGTCCCTCCTCTGATGGGACTTCAAATATAGCCCTTAGCCTCTGGTGGCTCCTTCCTTCCTCCGTCGTGTATAACCCTTTGCAGGTATCTTCATCTAAGGTTTCCTGGAATAGCTGTCGGAGGCGTTTGTATCTGTATTTCTTCCTCTGCTCCAGAGGACGAGGCCAAGGCTAGGTTTCCTTGTAGGACTATATCCTCGGACTTGGACTTGGTTTTGTTCTTTCTCGGCTTTCCTGTCCCCCTTCGGTGGCCCGGCTCTTGGCATGTGATAGGGAGACCTGATCTTCTTTGTCCGGTGCGTAAGGTCACCTGCCAAAGCTCCTTATATAAGGGACGGTCTTTCCTGATCAATAATGGCACCTTCAGCTGGGGTACTTTCCCCGCCCTCACTTTACACCTTCCTTTCGGGCTGGGAATGGACAGACTCATGGTGGGGTGATAGTGGGTGTCTCCATGGATACAGGACACAGCTACTTTGTCTGGTAGCAGTGTTGTTGTGGTCACCATCTGCTCCTTCCCTAACGTAACCATACTTCCCGAGTCGAGAATGGCTACCACATCTCATCCTTCTATTCGAACTGTAATCTCTGGGGCTGGGGCTATTTCTGCTAACCAACAGGGGTAATCTTGCCCTCTCGGACCGGGATGTGCAGGCACGACCAGCGCTGACTCGGTGGCCATGGACTCTTCCTTTCTGGGGCTGTAATTGTCCCGAGACTGGCATTTATAGCACAATCCCTGTTGTATGGGTGATGACTTCTCCCCTGTACGGAGCGGGTTTTGTCGTTTCGGTGGCAGACGTGCCGGGGTTAGTCGGCGAACGGGCTTGACAGAGTCCTTCCGGTCCTCCTCGTCCTCGTTTAACAACTCCCATGTATATCGGTATGTTTCCACTGGGCTACTGTCTGTGGGAGCAGCCTGCCCTCTGGTGGTCCTTCCACAATAATTTATATTTTTTCAAATAAGTACAGGCTACTCCAGCTTGAACTGAGACAGCTCATTTGTTTAGGTTTTGATGTTCCTGAGAATGATATAAAAATGTAATTGAAGGATCCTCTCAAGGCCTGTAATTGTTCTTTACGGACAGATCAGCGTCGGAAGACTATCTTCATAAAGACTTTCAATTATGTTTGAACCTGTGCCATTGTATTTCGGCACAGGCTGTATCACATTCGCCATGGTTGGGAGACCATAAGGCGGCGCAATATTGGCCCAGTGTCGTCCGGGGCAGGCCGTCATTATAAATACGAATTCGTTCTTGACAAACTAGTTAAATAAAGATTAAATCAATAAATAAATCATAATAATGAATCTGGGGAAGAGTGCTTTGCCCAGTATGTCCCTATAAATAAAACACTTGGTGCCCTTTTTGAGTCAGAGACATTCAAGACATGCTCACATCTCAGATAAGGAAATATTTCAAGGTATTTGGGATGGACAGAATATTGCAGACCATGCTTTATTTAAAACAGAACCATCATCTTTAGCCTTAACACTATATCAGGATGCATTTGAGGTTGAAAATCCTCAAATGGTGCCTGCTTTCAATCTTACTATAGGTGACATTTTGTGTTATAACAGGTCAAATATTGATCACATGCAACTAGTCCTTCTGTGCAGGGACCGGTGTGTCACTGGGACGGTTGAGCTAACGTGCGCTAATGTGATTAGAAAGCTTAAATTCTTGGATTCAGTTGAATATAGGGGGCGCTATTTACATTTTTGGATGAAAAACGTTCTCGTTTTAAACAAGATATTTTGTCACGAAAAGATGCTCGACTATGCATATAATTGACAGCTTTGGAAAGAAAACACTGACATTTCCAAAACTGCAAAGATATTGTCTGTGAGTGCCACAGAACTGATGTTACAGGCAAAACCCAGATAAAAATCCAATCAGGAAGTGCCGCATTTTTTTAAACCGCCTCATGCCAATGACTCCTTTATATGGCTGTGAATGAGCTACGAATCAGCTTACGTTTTCCACGCATTCCCCAAGCTGTCTACAGCATTGTGACGTCTTTTTAGGCATTTCCATTGGAGAATGCCTGTAAGGGACCATATTTGGCGAGTGGTCACATGCTGTCTCCCGGCTACTGAGGTAGCCATGTTTCCAATCACTTCTTATGAGAAATTGCCTTGACGGATATATTATCGAATACATATGTTAAAACTTGTTATGGCTAGGAGTCCCTCAAAGGAACACCCCCCCCCCCCCCCCCCCCCCCCATTCAGCTGAAAAGGTGGCGCGGGAAATTCAACTTTCACACATTAATAACAAGTCCAAAACAGCAAATGAAAGATAAACATCTACCCATCGTGTCCGATTTTAAAAATGTTTTACAGCGAAAACACAACATATATTTATGTTAGATCAACACCAAATCCAAAAATACACAGCCATTTTTCACAGCCAAAGATAATCACAAAAGCAGAAATATAGATAAAATGAATCACTATCCTTTGATTATTTCCATCAGATGACACTCATAGGACATCATGTTATACATGTATTGTGTGTTTTCTTCGATAATGTGCATATATACAGTATATATATATATAAAAAATCTGTTTACATTGGCACGTTACGTGCAGTAATGTTTTGATTCCAAAACATCTGGTGATTTTGCAGAAATACTCACAATAAACATTGATAAAAGATGCAAGTGATATTCACAAAATTAAAGATAAACGTATCCTCTATGCAATCGCTGTGTCAGATTTCAAAAAAACTTCCCGGAAAAATAATCATCTGAGAATGGCTCTCAGAACCCAAATTAGCCAAAGAAATAGCAGCCATTTTGACGTCAACAGAAGCTACAAAAAACACTATAAATATTCACTTACTTTGAATATCTTCATCAGAAGGCAGTCCCAGGAATCCCAGTTCAACAATAAATTACTGATTTGTTCCATAAAGTTCCATAAAGCCCATCATTTAGCCACTTGTTGTTAGCTTGTTCAGCCCAGCATTCAATCTTCAAAAAGCACGAGCAATACCTCCAGATAAAAACTCAAAGTTTCGTTACAGGTCGTAGAAACAAGTCAAATTATGTATGCAATCCATATTTAGGATGTTTTAAACATTAATCATCAATAAGGTTCCAACCGGAGAATTTCATTGTCTGAAGAAAAGCATTGGAACGGGAGGATGCTCTCTCGTGACTGCGAGCAATGAGACTGAGGCTTTCTGCTAGACCACTCAGTAAAAGAGCTCCTATGAGACCATCCTTTATATTAGAATCATTACAACCAGAATCTAAAGACGGTGACATCTTGTGGAAGCCCTAGGAAGTGCATGCACATCCATAACTAACATGGACTTCAAATGGCACTGTTTTGAAAATCGATTTCTCACTTCCTGTTTGGATTTCTTCTCAGGTTTTTGTCTGCCATATGAGTTCTGTTATACTCACAGACATAATTCAAACAGTTTTAGAAACTTCAGAGCGTCTATCCACCAGTAATAATATTATGCATATATTCCCATCTGGAACAGAGTAGGAGGCAGTTAAGTTTGAGCACGCAAAGTGAAAATGCTGCCCCCTATCCCTAACAGGTTGGCAATAAATAGGCCATGGTGGCGAAGTAATTAAAATATAGCAATTAAACACTGGAATGGTAGATGTGCAGAATATGAATGAGCAAGTAGAGACACTGGGGTGCAAAGGAGCAAGATAAATAAATAAATACAGTATAGGGATGAGGTAGATAGATGGGCTGTTTTACAGATGGGCCATGTATGGGTGCAGTGATCTGTGAGCTGCTCTGACAGCTGGTGCTTAAAGCTAGTGAGTGAGATATGAGTCTCCCTCACTTAATGAGCTTAGGTACTTCCATGTTTGCCAGCCTGGACTGCCTCCTTGCCTTGTTCATGACATCTTCGAGGGCATTGTCTCTTTTGACCTTGAACTGTTCATTAATCATTTGGTCAATCAAGAGAAACATTTTACATATTTAGAATGGAGCCGATTTATCTGCATGAGCCGATTTAAATACCTTGGGAGTGATGGTAATGACAAACCTCCTGAGATAAGACCTGGCAATGAGAAGCTAAGTGGACATGCTGTATAAAACTGGTGTCTGTTGAGAGTACTCCCCCTCTTAGTAGGAGATTGGATCAAAAATCTACCAGATAGTGGTGTACGGCTGTTGATTTTGCTCCTAAGACGGTTGGATATATTAGAGCATCAGCAATTACTGCTGACCAGGTGGCATATCTTCAAGTCCTTATTGATGAATACATCCATTTCAGAACCGATTATTTTCCTGCCAAACCCCTCAAGTCAAAGCACCATTATCTCCCCAAACGTGTCGTTAGGTAAGGGACACTTATTCGTCTCTGGACATTGAGGTCTGAAAGTCAGCATACTTACTTCAGGCAGTGTACACGGAAATTGCACAACTTCAAGAATCTATGTGGGACTCTAGCAGAGAGACACCAACTGTTCCAAGCCTATTTAAGTGCTGGCAGTTTATTTTCGCAGGTAGAAAATGGAACTGAGTTTTATGCCAGTGATTAAAACAAGATTGAGGATTCAGTCGCTGAATTTCACTTCAAATCTGACAACACAGTTTTTTCGAAGGATATCACTGTCAAAAGCACAAAGTACAGATAGGGTATGTATGTTGTGATGGGGAAAGATGAGGATGGATTGCAAGTGGGTGAGATGAAGTTGATCCTGGTCCGTTGCTACTCTTCTTTATTTTGTTTTAGAGGCAGCAGGCTGTGCAGCTAGTTGATTTAGGTATTCACAGCCTAACAGGAGTAGTCCAGGATTTAAACTTGATCTGCATTAAGCATGAAGAACTTCTTGGTTATTACCCCTTCGTAGAGTACAAGATATTTGGCAAATCAATAATGATCCTTCATCATCCTTGTCCTTTGTTGTAGAGCCATGACAGCGCTACGAGAGGAGATAAGAGAGGCAGTATTGTCAGTGCTACCATATTTGCCTGAGGAGACACTTTCATCCCTCCTGGACAAGCTAGCAATTGTGGGAGTAGAGGGAAAGCCAGACCTTCAATTTCTTAAAGAACAAGACCTACAAGAGCACATCAGACCAATACAATGCCGGAAGCAGCTAAATGCATGGAGATTTGAAGGTATTACATTTTGTTAAAATATTTACTAGTACTGTACAGTCGAGAGGAAACGTTTGTAGTTTTACTATTTTAGATTTCTGAGTTGAGCAACTATTTTACTACCAGTTCATACAAGGATCCATCAAGGATACATCAACATTTGAGCCATCAAGCCCTTCCCCTTTACAGTCATCCACATTCAGCACAACCTGGTCAACAACCAGTATAACCAGTACTGTAGACCTGGATTTCTGGCCGGAGAACATCACTGTCCCTTGGGGAAAATGTCCATGAACCTGAGATCAGCCATCGCCAGAGGCAGACGGCCAACCCCGGGAGAATGAAGAGAGATCGTGAGCATTACACTAGATGCTTTGAGAGTTATTAAGCCTAATCCGACCAGTGCAGATTGCAATAGCCAAGAGGATGGTACAACAGTACCTGAAAAGCTTCGCTGATACAACGAAAGATGGCACTACAATTGGGAGTGGTTATGGATCCCTCTTAATAAATCAGATGAAAACACGCGTTGAGCATAAGAATCGTGATAACCCTCTGGTATGGCTAAGAAAGAGAAATACTCTCAGGCTCATCAACTGTATCCAGTGCAAGAGGGCCAAGTGACAAAGATGGCAGCCTGACTTTCCCACAGAAGAAACGGAAGAAACTTTGTAGGCAAAGCGTAAGGAAATGGAGCAGCTTTATTCCAGAAAAGGGCCGGCAGGATGTGACAGAGGACATCTCTCGCAGATCATGCAAGCAACATTTTAATTACAGCGCTATGCCATCAACGCTAGCCCAACACCTAAGATAGCAGAGCTGAAGAGTAAGTGGCCATACCTTTTCACACAGAAGACACTCTACAAGAACTTCAAGTTACTGACAGATGTCTCAATCCTGGGAAAAAAATGTATGCAACGATGGCAGAAAATGGAAGGATTTTCACACAATACTTTTGCTACAAACCAACAAATTAAGAGGTTCGGCACATCCTGTCAAGGTTTGAAAAGGGTGGAGCGACTGATGTTGGCCCTTGTGTTGTCTTCCTGCTGATTTCATAGAAAGGACAGATGCACTCCTTCTACAGGCCGACACGAGTTTTACATTCATCTGCATCTTATGCATACAATAATACATTCCTATGTATTTTAGAAGTTTAAAATTAAGATGTGCCAAATGTTCAAAATATTTGAATTGAAAGTTATAGAATGTGTTGTTTTACATCTTTCAGGTGTCAGCCACAGCCACAGATGTGGAGGGATCAATTCCCTTGCCGGACTCACCAAGACTGATTGTTCAAGTTAATGTGTCCAATAAGACTTTCTGTGTGATTAATTGTTTTATAGACGGGGCCTTACAATAGCAATGTTTCACAGAGGTAATTGCGAAACATAAATGTGATCTGATTTCAGGTGACACAATGGCTGCTGCCAAATGGATGATAAGCATCGAGGAGGTCGTGATGTCGGTCCACTCCAACTTTGTGGAAGCGCTGGCAGCTTTAAAAAAAATCTCATTCTACTTCAGTCAGCAGTACCAAGAGGAGGCTTCACGCACCCTGGAGTTCATCCAAAGGTAAACAAAAATATGCTTTTTCCTTGGGAGAACTCCATTGGGGGTTTAAACTGAGGCATTTTGTATCACAGCTTAGTTTGGCAGGTTAATTGAATCAAGATATGTGGATAAGTTTGAAAGGCTCCTTTGTCTGAGGATAAACACATAATGTGAAGCCATTATTTGAACTGGGGACAATGTAGAGAGGTAAAAATCCGTACACATCAGTGGACTAACAATCTTTCTCAAATTTTGTCGGGATGTGCTCTTTGTTTTCACAGATGTTTTGCTGGAATCAGTCCATCCAACTGGCTCGAAGACCGCCACAGCCGAGGTTGTCAGTGAGAAAAGCGGAAAGGTAGTGGAGAAGAAGAGACACACAATTAATGTACTGTACATGTTTGTACTCTGCTCAGGAAGATAATGGACTTAGAACAGCTATAGGCTAGTTCCTCTTGGGCATACATTAAATGTATTTATGTTAATTGTGACCTGCTCAAGTAAGTTTGGTTTGTCACTGGGCTTGACTCTTTTGTGTTTCACACCTTAGGTGTTAGAAAATGATCCAGTATGCACTGAAATTGGCACATTGTTGAGGAAGTAATGCTACTTTGGATGTTTGGAAATGTCTGGCATTTACTCCAAACTTGAATAGGCAACCCTTATTAAAGCTTGAGTATGTCGTTTTGGAAAGGGCATAATTAGAAATGGGAATAGGACAACATATCCATTGAGGTATTTTATAACCATAATCTCACATAATTAAAAAGTCAAATTACCCTTACCAAAACGAGATACTCTGCTTTTAATCTGGGAGCGAAGGTAATGACAAACCTCCTAAGGTAAGGCCAGGCAGACATGTTGCACAAATCTCTGTTGAGAGTAGGCCCTACTACCCGTCTTATTATGAAACAAGACACAGTACATGTTTTATTTTTTTGAGCTCAAAGCGAGGCAATACAATTTGAGTTACCTGTGTCTGAAAGGTTGTTTTTATTTAAAAAACTAAGATACAAACAGTATACCAGTGCCTTTCTCATCTGTAATTCTGTCACTTTCTATGCTGCAACAGTTATTAAAACTGTCTTTGCATCTGCATTCAGCAATTTTTTTAAAAACAAAAAGGTTTAAAATGTATCGGTCTTCAGAATTGATCAACGTCCTGAGTAAGGTGTATGCTCATATCTGTTCCAGCATACAAAGTGACAGAATAGCCCTGTGACAATCTAGCATGATGTTTTATGTCACATGCAAGCTAGAATATAATTACACATCATTTTGTGTTAATTTTTTTTATTCGTAAAGGGAGATGCTTCACAGTTTTGTAAAATGGGTTGGTTGCACCAATCCTGACTAATGCTATGATGGAAACCCTTGATTTTTTGTGAAGTTATGTCATACCAATACTTTTAAGATGAACAATTGTATTCTGTCCCAATGAATAATTTTCAGATCTACACAGGTGCTTGGGGAAAGTTGTACGTTTTGTAACTGAGGCATTTGTGATGCAGCCCATTTCGTTACAGTTTATTGGCAATTCCCACCGAGCAAGTGTTAAGTTGTACTTTTGGGAGCTTATTGAATGTGCTTGTTTATCATTAAACCCATGCTTAAGAACATATTATTTGTATTGTGTTGTTTTGGTGATGGAAATGTTTTAGAAGTTTACAGTACTACGGGCATATTTTATCTGTAAATGTCATGTATTACTGTAAAAGGACATACAACAGATAACTGTAGTTTTACAGCAAAAATACTGTATAATAAATTACAGTAATTGAACAGCAATTCGAGGTGCCAAGTAAATCCTGTAAATTTCATAGATACAAGTAATTCATGTAAAATAGAGGCACAGTAATATATTGTAATTAGAAAGGTGTACAGGTGCTGTTATCTATAAACAGTAAGTTATTGTAGTACATCTACAGCAACATGTACTAATTCTAATTTACAGTAAAAAAAAAAATTACAGTACATTTACTGCCATCTTTTTTTGCTATTAATTTACTGTAATTTCTCCAGTACATATTTTACAGCGCAGCAGCATTGCAGTTCTTGACAAAAAAACATTTCCCCTGGCATCTACTACATGTTCAAAGGCACTTCAATATTTTGTCTTGCCCCTTCACCCTCTGAATGGCACACATACACAATCCATGTCTCAGTTGTCTCATGGCTTAAAAATCCTTATTTTTTCCTGTCTCCTCCCTTCCATCTACACTGATTTTAAATAAATTTAACAAGTGACATCAAGAAGGAATCATAGCTTTCACACAGATTCACCTGGTCAGTCTATGTCATGGAGATAGCAGGTATACTCAGTATAAAGAGGTGTAATATCATCACCGGGCAGATTTTCCCATAATGCTTCAGCACTGGGGGGTTTTACCATTTCACAAGGAGCATTTGGGAAATTATATCACTTTAATGGATGTGTAATTGGTCAAATAATTTGTGTAAGCTGTTAAGTAATGAAAAAATAAGCAATATACACAGCAACAGACACCAACACGGCAAAACACCGGGACCATGTATCTCCTTCATTTTCTTCCAACAGTTTCCTTTAGTCACCTTAACGTAAAGACATTTAGATAATTATTCAGTTTGTATAAGCCATTTTCAAGTTCAACGGAAGTGCAAGTGGCTGACGATCCATATGTTGTCTGATCCTGCATTCAATAGGCCTCGAGTCAGGCATCGTATCCAAACACTACTCCACTGTTCTGCTCCACAGACCATTCAAGGGACAAGGCTGCCCTCACCCCGCCCCTCTCACCATGTGTCTTAACTTCCTGTTTGGACAGCTAGATCCCATCTCTGATCTGTCTGACCAGTCCCTCAGATTGTTAGCTGACACCAAATTAGTCCTTCTTCAATGCTAGTTTTATCATACAGCATGCAGTCCTCCAAGAAGGGATAGATTTTCGGTCTCGGGAAGGACGAAAGCTTGCCAGTCCCCATTCCAAAGGAGGCAGACAAAACTACTGTAACACAAGCAAGTTCACAAGGGGTTTTTACCCCTCGCCTCTCTCCATTACTCTCTCTTCACAAGATGTGAAGTGTTCCCATTCCTCTCGTCCCTTCTTGCCAATTGAACACAGTGCCTGCAGGTTACAGAACATGTAGCCTGTTCCCAGTCAGACAAAGAGGCACTGATGCATTGGGAGGCTCTCACACACAAAAAAGTGCATGAATAAGGTTGCCCTGGTATGCGGTCAATTTAATGCACAGAACAAGGGAAGAGAAGCAAGAAACATATTTTGTACCACGAGTGCACCTACAGATCAGAGCAATGCATTTCCATGACGTTAAAGAACCAAGACTGATCCTCTTGAGTGAGCGAGATGGGTGATTGGTCAGGTTCATAGACAATACATGCAGGGTTCTATCTACGGTCAGGTTGCCACCCATGTGAGGGAAGTGAACTATTTTAGAATGAGTGATCAGGAGATTATGGTCAACAAGGGCAGAATTGTATGTGTGGATATCTTATTTAATAAAATGAGATATGTTACTATTTGGTGCAAGCATACCACAGAGAAAGAGCAGCAACACCTTACTGAATTTCTCATTTCTCTCGATCTGGGTAGAACATCAAAAACGGGCCTATAACAGATCAGCGCTGGGCCCATATTCCCCCACTGTGAACGGTAGAGCACCTGAGACCATCGCCCAGTCTGTGTCCAGAGTTTGATGTCCTTTGATAAAAAACTGACTTTGCTGATGGTGCTACCCTGACAGAGTCTGCTCATGGAGGCCATAGGTGTGCATCACAGGAGATTGGTGGCACCTTAACTGGGGAAGACGGGCTTGTAGTAATGCCTGGAGCGCAATTAGTGGAATGGCATCAAATGCATCAAACACATGGTTTCCGTATGTGTTTGATGCCATTCCATTTGCTCTTTTCCAGCCATTATTATGAGCCGTCCTCCCTTCAGCAGCCTCCTGTGGGGTGCATATGCACTCCAGGCTGCTTCAACAAAACAGTGTTTATCTCTTGCCAAAGGCCGTCTGGTTAGATATTAGATGAAAGTCAAGATCCACACCTTTGAATCGACCACTAACTTCTTTTTTTTTCTCTCTCCCCTGCATCTCTCCATCTGCCTCTCCCTCGCACACTGCTGCAGAGGAAGCTAAATGACTTTCTACACTTTTCAAAACTTTCAACAGACTGACTGGATGTGGCTGACCGGAGAGAAAACAAAGTGGAAGAAATGGAAGGGAAAAATATGTTTGTTTTTTTAAGCTCTAGATTTCTGCCACAGAGCTGAAAATAGAACAGGGAAAGAGGTACATATCTTTCATAACAAAATACCAGTTTTGATTGGAATTAAAAAGACTGAATCTGGAGATCTTTCTGCACTCAAGTTTTCTAGGAAGAATTGGAGTGTGTGTGTGTGTGTGTGTGTGTGTATGCATGTCATTGTGTGTGCAATTGTGTGGGTGGTCTTGCATAGTTCACTGCTTTTGTCAGACCCATTACTTCAAGGGAGCACAGGAAGCAACATAATCCAAATCCATTGAATTCAAAATTGGATAAATCATTTGGCAAACTCATATCAAACGTTATTTGTCACATACACATGGTTAGCAGATGGTAATGCGAATGTAGCGAAATGCTTGTGCTTCTAATTCCGACAACGCAGAAATAACCAACGAGTAATTTAACCTAACAATTTCACAACAACTACCGTATACACACAAGTGTAAAAGGATGAAGAATATGTACGTAAAAATATATGAATGAGTGATGGTACAGAATGTCATAGGCAAGATGCAGTAGATGGTGTCGAGTACAGTATATACATATGAGATGAGTAATGTAGGGTATGTAAACATTATGTTAATAGAGCTCTAGCGGCGCTATTTAATTTTTGGATAAAAAACGTTCCCGTTTTAAGCGCGATATTTTGTCACGAAAAGATGCTCGACTATGCATATTCTTGACAGTTTTGGAAAGAAAACACTCTGAAGTTTCAGAATCTGCAAAGATTTTGTCTGTAAGTGCCCCAGAACTCATTCTACAGGCGAAACCAAGATGATGCATCACCCAGGAATTAGCAGAATTTCTGAAGCTCTGTTTTCCATTCTCTCCTTATATGGCTGTGATTGCGCAACGAATGAGCCTACACTTTCTGTCGTTCGCCCAAGGTCTTAGCAGCATTGTGACGTATTTGTAGGCATATCATTGGAAGATTGACCATAAGAGACTACATTTTCCAAGTGTCCGCCTGGTGTCCTGCGTCGAATTCGGTGCGCAATTGCCAGCTGCTTCTACTTTACCATTTGATTCAGGGGAGAAAGCATGTGTCCAAGAACGATGTATCAATGAAGAGATATGTGAAAAACACCTTGATGATTGATTCTAAACAACGTTTGCCATGTTTTCAGTCGATATTATGGAGTTAATTTGGAAAAAAGTTTGCGTTTTGAGGACTGAATTTATGGATTTTTTTTGGTAGCCAAATGTGATGTATAAAACGGAGCTATTTCTAATACACAAGGAATCTTTTTGGAAAAACTGAGCATCTGCTATCTAACTGAGAGTATCCTCATTGAAAACATCAGAAGTTCTTCAAAGGTAAATGATTTTATTTGAAGGCTTTTATGTTTTTGTTAATGTTGCGTGCTGGATGCTAACGCTAATGCTAACGCTAAATGCTAACGCGAAATGCTAACTCTAGCTAGCTACTTTTACACAAATGATTGTTTTCCTATGGTTGAGAAGCATATTTTGAAAATCTGAGATGACAGTGTTGTTTACAAAAGGCTAAGCTTGAGAGATGGCATATTTATTTCATTTCATTTGCGATTTTCATAAATAGTTAACGTTGTGTTATGCTAATGAGCTTGCTGATAGATTTACACAATCCTGGATACAGGGGTTTTTTCATAGCTAAACGTGACGCAGAAAACGGAGCGATTTGTCCTAAACAAATAATCTTTCAGGAAAAACTGAACATTTGCTATCTGAGAGTCTCCTCATTGAAAACATCTGAAGTTCTTCAAAGGTAAATGATTTTTTTGAATGCTTTTCTGTTTTTTTGTGTAAATGTTGCCAGCTGAATGCTAATGCTAAATGCTACGTTAGCCATCAATACTGTTACACAAATGCTTGTTTTGCAATGGTTGAGAAGCATATTTTGAAAATCTGAGATGACAGTGTTGTTAACAAAAGGCTAAGCTTGAGAGCTAGCATATTTATTTCATTTCATTTGCGATTTTCATGAATAGTTAACGTTGCGTTATGGTAATGAGCTTGAGTCTGTATTCACGATCCCGGATCCGGGATGGGGAGATCAGAAAGGTTAAGTGGCATTGTTTAAAGTGGCTAGTGATACATTTTTTACATCAATTTTTCCGATATTAAAGTGGCTGTAGTTGAGTCAGTATGTTGGCAGGAGCTACTCAATGTTAGTGGTGGCTGTTTAACAGTCTGATGGCCTTGAGATAGAATATGTTTTTCAGTCTCTCGGTCCCTGCATTGATGCACCTGTACTGACCTCACCTTCTGGATGATAGCGGGGTGAACAGGCAGTGGCTCGGGTGGTTGTTGTCCTTGATGATCTTTATGGCCTTCCTGTGACATCGGGCAGTCTAGGTGTCCTGGAGGACAGGTAGTTTGCCCTCAGTGATGCGTTGTGCAGACCTCACTACCCTCTGGAGAGCCTTATGGTTGTGGGCGGAGCAGTTGCCGTACCAGGTGGTGATACAGCCCGACCGGATGCTCTCTGTGTGAGTGCTTTTGGTGACAAGCCGATTTTCTTCAGCCTCCTGAGGTTGAAGAGGCGCTGCTGCGCCTTCTTCACCACGCTGTCTGTGTGGGTGGACCAATTCAGTTTGTCCGTGATGTGTGCCCTGAGGAACTTAAAACTTACTACCCTCTCCACTACCGTCCCATCGATGTGGATAGGGGGGTCCTCTCTCTGCTGTTTCCTGAAGTCCACAATCATCTCCTTTGTTTTGTTAACGTTGAGTGTGAGGTTATTTTCCTGACACCACACTCCGAGGGCCCTCACCTCCTCCCTGTAGGCCGTCTCGTCATTGTTGGTAATCAAGCCCACCACTGTAGTGTCGTCTGCAAACTTGATGATTGAGTTGGAGGCATGCATGGCCATGCAGTCGTGGGTGAACAGGGAGTACAGGAGAGGGCTCAGAACGCACCCTTGTGAGGCCCCAGTGTTGAGGATCAGCGGGTTGGAGATGTTGTTACCTACCCTCACTACCTGGGGTCGGCCCGTCAGGAAGTCCAGTACCCAGTTGCACAGGGCGGGGTCGAGACCCGGGGTCTCGAGCTTGTTGACGAGTTTGGAGGGCACTATGGTTTTAAATGCTGAGCTGTAGGCGATGAACAGCATTCTCACATAGGTATTCCTCTTGTCCAGATGGGTTAGGGCAGTATGCAATGCGGTTGCGATTGCATCGTCTGTGGACCTATTGGGTCGGTAAGCAAATTGGAGTGGGTCTAGGGTGTCAGGTAGGGTGGAGGTGATATGGTCCTTGACTAGTCTCTCAAAGCACTTCATGATGACGGAAGTGAGTGCTACGGGGCGGTAGTCATTTAGCTCAGTTACCTTAGCTTTCTTGGGAACAGGAACAATGGTGGCCCTCTTGAAGCATGTGGGAACAGTAGACTGGGATAAGGATTGATTGACTATGTCCATAAACACACCAGCCAGCTGGACTGCGCATGCTCTGAGGACGTGGCTGGGGATGCCATCTGGGCCTGCAGCCTTGCGAGGGTTAACAAGTTTAAATGTTTTACTCATATCGGCTGCAGTGAAGGAGAGTACGCAGATTTTGGTAGCGGGCCGTGTCAGGGGCACTGTATTGTCCTCAAAGCGAGCAAATAAGTTGTTTAGTCTGTCTGGGAGCAAGACATCCTGGTCCGCGACTCGGCTGGTTTTCCTTTTGTAATTCGTGATTGACTGTAGACCCTGCCACATACCTCATGTGCCTGAGCCGTTGAATTACGACTCTACTTTTTCTCTATACTGATGCTTAGCTTGTTTCATTGCCTTGCGAAGGGAATAGCTACACTGTTTGTATCCTGTCATGTTTCCGGTCACCTTGCCCTGGTGCACTTTCAGTTTCGTGCGAATGCTGCCATCAGTCCACGGTTTCTGGTTTGGGAATGTTTTAATAGTCGCTGTGGGTACGACATCGCCGATGCACTTGCTAATAAACTCGCTCACCAAATCAGCGTATTCGTCAATGTTGTTGTTTCACGCAATGCGGAACACAATCCCAATCCACGTGATCGAAGCAATCTTGAAGCGTGGAATCAGATAGGCCATTTGATGTCCAGTGCTTCAAATCATTTTAAATTGATTGATTGAGACTAAATCGATTTACAACACATGCCTGACAACATAATTATCATATGGTCATCCCTGAGACTTGTCAGCTGTGCTCAAGATCTGTAGGAGAATGCATTTGAGGTGTGCACACCAGTAAATAAGACTGGCTAAGCAGAAATGCTAAGGTGCATTTAAAAATTCTGTTACTTTTACTCAATTTCATGGTTGACAGCTGGAAGTTATGGATGAGTTGCCATGGGCACTAAGGGGTCACCCAAGCAGCAGAGGCAACAAACGTTTTCTCTCTGTGGCCATGTTACGAAAATCGCCTTTGTCCTGCAGCCTTCCATTTTATGCCTGAGCGTTTCGAATCGATTATTTTCAAAGCCCACGACTCTTGCTTTTAGTCAGGCATAAGGAATGAGTAGTGGTGGTCAATCTCTCCCGTCACACATCTCTCTCTCTCTCTCTCTCTCTGTATCTCTTTCTGTCTGTCCCTCTCTCTCTATACAGATGATGATTATAGTTCTCTCTTGGTGCCAAAAAACAGAGACGTCTTGGCGTGTTGTAGCTGTGTGTCTGTTGTAAATGGTCATAACATTGATGATAGGCCCCTTTGGTGAAACGGGGGAACAGTGTATGTGGTTTACTGTCCCTCTGTTTGTAGTCTACCAAGGCTTGTTTGGTTGGGACTCTGCCGAGCCCAGAAGGCAACAAACTACCATCAACCACTTCAGTTACAATTATATGCTCATAGTTATTTCCCTATAGTGCCATCATATGCATTGATTATCAATAAAATAAAAAACAGTCACAATCAGGGAATAATGAATGTATAATGAATCACATCATTAACTAAATCCATTCAATCACATCTCATCAACATTTTCCTGCCAGCTGCTAACACTCCTAGTATATGGCTGAGATTACATCCCAGAATGCATTAGGAAATGGAGAGTGTCTTGTGTCCAACCAAACCAGTATTGGCGATATCCCCATCCCCTGCCCAAAGTCAATCAGCAAAGGCAGCCTTATTCCCTGAATAAATCTGTTGTTATGTCAATGGCCCCTGCTATCTTATCACATTACTTTTAGGACTCTTTGTTGCTCACACCTGCCAGGACAATGTCAGCAAAATGCCACTGTGGAGCACAGCCGGAGTTGGGAGACTGTTGGTGGCATCGTGGCTGTAATTCACGCTATCATAATGTACTGACACGCACCACTCCTCACAGCTCCCACAGATGAAGCATCAGAAGGAATGACACTGCCAGAGATGACTTAAATTAGCTTCGGTCAACCTTGAATTAGGAATTTGTGAGGCAGCGTAGCCAACTAATATCAAATGCTCAAGAGGACAGAGATGATGACAGTCTGCCAGAGTGACCACTTTCCACTCCGCAAGTCTCTCATGCAAGACAGAGTTAAAAGGAGCATGTGTGATAAGAGGTGGTACCTCACACAAGTGTATCGGTTAATATTTTGCAATGCACTGTTGGCTTATTAACATTTGGAAGTAAAGCATATGGTTTAGCAATGTACCGTAACATAATATGATTCCGGGGTCGTTTCTAACAACAGAGAGAAAGAAAATTACACCTACCCTATATGTTATTTGAAACCTGATGGAATTCTGTTGAAATAAGTCTTCTTCCAAAGATCTTCTAGAATTGCTATTTACCTGCAGTTGTATCTGGTACCCTGATATACACTTCAGTACAAAGTACTACCAAAAATAAGATGTGTTTTCACAGAAAAAGTAACAAACAACACATTGATAGGGAATTCTCCCTCGCAGGAGACAATGACACGATTTCATGGCTTTGACACTGCAGCTCACCAGTAAGTTTCGGGATGTGACAAGTCCAACAATAAACCAAACAAACGCCAGCGTCACAATGTCCAAATCCTGAAGGTAAACACAAACATCTTCAGGCGCTTGTCTCAGAACAATAACATTGCCTTGACAGAGGACAAGTTGTGTTTCCCAAACAGTCATTTACTTTTTGAGGACAGAAAGAAAAACAATATATTACCTGAAAGTACAATCCAATACATTATCACCTCATTCCTCTTCAACCCGAAAAGACCTCGTAGAGGATATACAAGACTACTCATCAATGTTATTCATGCAGACGCTTTATCGCGTGTAGTTAATGTTCCTCCACTGTTATCTGATATAGTGAAACTGCAATTTACAGGCCAGAAATGGAATCCTTATTCATCTGACATGCTACAATAATACCCATCACAGGCTGGGCAGAGAGAGCCCATATTTCACATTGCACAGGCCAACCAGAGACTCACAGGCATTTAGCCCCTGCCCTACTTCAACCCCTGCCTCTAATTAAAATGGTTGGGATAATCCGTGCCGAGATCCGGCCTGCGTCTCCCTGCCAATGACCTTCTGGATTTGGAGTGTGAGACCTTGCGGCTAATGGTCTCTGCCCTGCTGTAGGCCGTCTGTACTGCGTGTCCACGCAGGGCCAAACAGGGCCATCACAGAGGTTATGAAGACATGCATAGATGCAAGTGCAGAAACTATGGCCGTGGCTGGCCCCTCTCTGTAATCCTGAAGTGCTCATAGAGTGGCAAGGGTGGGCATTTAATAGGGGGCACCTTGCCCTCTCTATAATGGCATGAAGTATTAATTGAATGTCTTAGACTAAGCTGGCCCAGATCATTTCCCCATACAATGTTCTGTTCTCCCAGCACAGGCCTTGACTACAGCAGTGAACACTTCAACCTTGTATCCAGATTAGTTTAATGCCCTGAAAGAACAAGGTTATTGTGAGTCGGATTTCTAAAGTACCATTCTTGGATTCATTACTTTTGTGTGGTTTGAGTTGAATGTATGATGACATTTCAGCTGCCCGTTTCTACGTTTATTTTGGGCATAAAAATAACATTTGAACGTGTGCACGCACGCACACACACACAGACGTGTGTGTGTGTGTGTGTGTTGACTGTATGCATTGACTATATGGGAAATACCCACTGGGAGACTCAATATTAACAGGTTAAATCTGGCAGATAAAAGGCTACAAGACTCAATCAATACCAGTAGGGAATCATTGGGATGTGGTAGCCTTACTCACTGAGGTTTCACTTCTTCGCTGTCCTACTGTCAACAGAACATGACAGGCCACACAAAATATGGTCAGCTTCTCATGTTCAAGCACCTGTTCAAGGGACTTGAAGGGGGAAGGAAGAATATCCACAAATCTTTGTGAAAGACGGAAATAGTTATGCTTAGCTTACACAAGCGAGATTATTGTAACTAGTGATGCCCTCCATTGGCCAGCAGGAGGTGCCATATTCAAACCATTGAGTTGGGATGAATGACAATGGCAGTTGGCTAGATCTGTCACTAATGCTGGACATTACCCACTGCACAATAAACTGGTTGAGTCAACTATGTTTCCATGTCATTTCAACAAATAAAATCCAATGTGATGATGTTGAATCAACGTGGAAACTGATTTAGATTAGCAAAAAGTAATCAACGTAAAGGAATTTCTGGATTTGTTGTATTTATTTTGTTTATTTTTTACCCTAACTCCAATAAGATGGTTAAATGTAATACTTTGAATTCAAGTTAGTTGACAACTCAATCAAATGTAAATAAACTAGATGTTGAAATAGCATCGGTGCCTAGTGGGTAAGTAATTTATGAGCCAAATATATATTTTTTTTTAACGTAAATGAAGTCATCTCTTTTTGTCTTTCCTCTCTCGGTTGGCTCAGTGTAAATTAAAGGTTTCTAACACAGAACCCAAACCATCTGGGCGCGTGCACCATCGTGCGCCATCGTGCGCCATCGTGCACACATTTATTTTGTCCCCCCACACCAAATGTGAACGTGACACGCAGGTTAAAATAACAAAACAAACTCTGAACCAATTACATTAATTTGGGAACAGGTCAAAAAACATTAAACATTTATAGCAATTTAGCTAGCTAGCTTGCACTTGCTAGCTAATTATTCCTATTTAGCTAGCTTGCTGTTGCTAGCTAATTTGTCCTCGGATATAAACATTGAGTTGTTATTTTACTTGAAATGCACAAGGTCCTCTACTCCGACAATTAATTCATAAATGTAATGGTCAACCGAATCGTTTCTAGTCATCTCTCCTCCTTCTAGGCTTTTTCTTCTCTAGACTTCATATCGCGATTGGCAACTTAGATAGATTAGGTGCATTGCCGCCACTGACCTTGTTCTTCTTTCAGTCACCCACGTGGGTATAACCAATGAGGAGATGGCACATGGGTACCTGCTTCTATAAACCAATGAGGAGTTGGGAGAGGCAGGACTTGCAACGCAATCTGCGTCACAAATAGAACTGACTTCTATTTTAGCCCTTGACAACGCAGATGCTCTTTGGCGTGCATGAGCAATGTGGGACGCGAGTGGTGTAGTCAGCCTGTTAGAAGACTAACTTAATTTTCTGTATTTGATTGATTTGGTTGAAGCACTCCATTGGCACAAAAGTCAATTTATTATTTTCAGATTTTATTTTACACATACATAATGAAATGAGTGCTAACTCTCCCCTGCCACATTTACCGACCATGTAAAACTGTTAACATTTTCCTTTTGAAGATATTCTGTACTTAAATATATATATGACTAAACCAGCCTGTGTGATGTTTGTTTGCTGCTCTGCAACTGTAAGTTTCTAGTGTTGGGGCCGTGGGAGGGACCAGCTCGGAAAGAGTTTGTCATGTTGGCAGGCGTGTGTTAGGGGAGTAGGGGTTCGGTTGAACCTGGGGGTTGGTGTTGGCAGGGATGTTTGTTTGGCTTTCAGCTTTAACACATTGTTCTGTTCAGAGTGAGTGGAAACATCCCACTGATTCACAACTCTGTCAGGGAGATACGGAGATGGATCCCACCTGAAGGTGTCCAAAATCCCCATCATCAGATCCATCTGCTTGGGGGAAACCCAGAGAGAGACTAGCCAAGTCAGTCGGACTCCCGTCCGGCTCTTCCACCTCCCCCACAATCGTACCCCTTCACAGATGGCCATGGCCATTACCCAAAGTCACCCACACACACTTCCCAACCATTAAGATTTAGCCACTTACATACCACTGGAGTGATTCTAAATAGGGAGATGGGAGAACAATGGAGTGTCTGGGAGATTCATCTCTTGAAAAGCAGACTAGACATCTTGAACCTATCCAATCATTGGTATATCGATTTCATTTCAGAAATGTGGAGGACTGAAGCCAAGGCTTTATAGATCCTCACTTGGTCTCTCTCTAATCCTCCTTGAGAACTGTTATATTATAATTCACCTAGTCCACACGCAGATCCAGCACCAGCAGAAGTTGTGTCTGGGTGTGATAGCAGACTGCTATGTGAGCTGCTGCATGCTGAATATTAGCAGAGCGCTAGCACTCCGCCGTTGAAGTGAGTAAAATGCTAGCGCCACGCCATGTCTGAGCAGGAGTTGTGTGCTAACATGACATGATGGGTGAGTTTCTCCACGGGCCTCCTGAACTGTTCAATGTCAAACTGCTGGGATGCGATTTACAGCACAGGCCACTTTATATATTCCGACCGTTTGGTCCCTTGGAGTGTTTGTTTTAGCGCTAATTAAATCTTTGCTCAGGGTATCAAACAAGGTTGGCTAAGGTCATCGGAGCATCTGTGCCGTTTCATTGCGGACCTGTCTTCCCCACTGTGATTGAGTCCCAGCACTGCTGTGTAATGCTGACTGTTGACAGATGCGGCATGCTTTTTTAGCAACAGGTTTTTTTCTCTCTCAGCTTCCTGCAAGTACCAAGTCAAATCAAATCAAATTGCATTGGTCACATACACATGGCTAGCAGATGTTATCGCGAGTGTAGCAAAATGCTTGTGCTTCTAGTTCCGACAGTACGGTAACATCTAACAAGTAATCTAACAATCCCACAACAACTGCCTAATACATACAAATCTAAGTAAAGGGATGGAACAAGAACATAAACATAAAAATATATGGATGAGCGAAGACCGAGCAGCATAGGCAAGATGCAAAAGATGGTATAAAAATACAGTATATACGTATGGGAAGAGTAATCAAGACGTGAAAACTTTATTAAAGTGACATTATTAAACTGACTAGTGATCTATTTATTAAGGTGACCAATGATTTCAAGTCTGCATGTAGGCAGCAGCCTCTCTGTGTTAGTGACGGCTGTTTAACAGTCTGATGGCCTTGAGATAGAAGCTATTCTTCAGTCTCTCGGTCCCAACTTTGATGCACCTGTACTGACCTCGCCTTCCGGCCGGTAGCGGGGTGAACAGGCAGTGGTTCATGTGAGTATCATGTTGGGAACTGGCAAGCTTTTGGAGCTCAGCACATGAGCACAGAGAACATTACACATCCGTCAGCACTAATTTGCATTGTTTTTGCACTAATTTGCATCATGAACCAGACCACTGAACAGAGCCACATCAGCCTAATTCATGACGAATTGAGAAGCTGAATATGTGTGCTTCTGACTCATCTTCCTGCTAATCTTCTCGCAACGGTCGCTCTATGGGCGACACAATGCGCTATATTCAGTGTACCGCTTCTACTCTCCCCTCGGTGTCGTGTCACACGCCTTGCTTTGTCTCTTAATCTCCTCCTGTATGGCTCTTGCTCGTCTTTGGAGTGCGTGTACGTGAGAGGGTATTCAGCCTCCCTCCCTACAAGCCCAAATATTTTTCTGTATAGAAAAGTACAGGAGAGTGAGCTATATCAGGCGCTATATCAGAAATGACTTTTAGGGATGAAGAGGGGGGGCCTTGTGAAGGAGAGTCAGCCATCGCCAGCAAGAATATTCAGCGAGGACATACTCTCGTTCCTATCATAACAGCCTGTAGGATTCCAATCATGCCTGCTCTGTCATTAGGATGGGAGGCTCAGCGCTAATGTGGGGAAAGTGGAAACGCCAGAAGGCTCTCCTTCCACCCACCCATTACCAGGGCTGAATAGAAAGCCAAACACACTGGGGCTGGGGAGATATGTATATACTGTATTTTAGTCATGGCTCATCCTGTATAGGTACTGCTGTACACAACTTGTTTTATTCATACATTGTCCATATTGTCTATACACACACAATTTAGATACATATTTCTATTCAGGACTCTGACATTGCTCGTTCGGATATATTTCTGTTATTTTTATATTTTTTGTTGCTTTTGGACTATGTGTGTATTGTTGTTGCATTGCTCAACATTGCTGCATTGTTGTTCAAGAGCATCTCCCGTTGCTTTGCATGTTTGATGAGGGAAGAGCTGCTGATGTTCTGAGTCTCTCACTCATGGGAAAGGCAGACATGATACCGTATTGATAAAATAAATTCAAAATAAAATCATGAGCAAATGAGTCTACCATCAGATGACCAAAATAGCCCAAACTTTCGAGGTCTGTAGGTGGGTTTAAACATGTATTGTGGGTTTGATCACACAAACCGTCCCTTTAAGTATGTCAATATGAAGATAAGCACACGAGCATAAATGACCCAGCTGTAGGCAGCTGTATTGTCTCACCGTGGAGCAGCCGTCAGTATCTCTGAAATGTCATGGGTGTCCGTGACATTGACACTCTGTGGCAATGGCCAATGGTTATGCATTCATAACTCAAAGTTACACAATCATTAATCACCTTACAGATCTAACATAGGATGGTTCATTTTTTAAAGATGCCATCAATTGTATCCATCCAGACATAGATGTCGGCTACAACTAACCACTATATGTCAGGTCAAGGTGTGGTTGCATACATTTCCTATGTAAATGATAATTCAAACATGACCATGTTCTTCTCAACACTACAGACTATCCACCAGCAAAGTATGTGTTGTACGCACTTCATATGCACAGGATGTTTTTGAAAGTCATTTATGGTGGTGTTTATGGTGCATTTACTCAAATAAGTACACAGGCAGTTAATGGTGATGATTTCGAAGAGAATGAGTCAATCATGGTGCAGGAGGCTGCACTGAAAACATGGCGGCCCTTCATGTTCTTTTCCAGGCTCTGCTAATATCATATTGCTTAATTTCGTAAACACTAAAAAAAGACAGTGGTGTGTAGGCTATGATAATGTATTTAGAGAGATGTATGACAGTTCAAAGCATTCTTCAATTATTTTCCCATTGTCTAACGAATGCATGTACTGTACCATTCAAAAGTTTGGACAAACATACTCATTCAAGGGTCTTCTTTTTTTTAAACTATTTTGTACTTTGTAGAATAATAGTAAAGACACCAAAACTATGAAATAACACATATGGAATCATGTAGTAACCAAACATTTTTTAAACAAATACAAATATATTTTATATAGGAGATTCTCCAAAGTAGCCATCCTTTGCCTTGATGACAGCTTTGCACACTCTTGTCATTCTCTCAACCAGTTTCATGAGGTAGTCACCTGGAATGCATTTCTATTATTAACAGGTGTGTCTTGTTGCAAGTTAATAATTTGTGGAATTTCTTTCCTTCTTAATGCGTTTGAGCCAATCAGTTGTTGTGACAAGGTAGGGATGGTATAATGAACAACGCCCTATTTGGTCAAATACAAAGTCCATATTATGGCAAAAACACCTCAAATAAGCAAGGAGAAACAACAACCCATCATTACTTTAAGACATGAATGTCAGTCAATACGGAAAATTTCAAGAACTGAATGTTTCTTTAAGTGCAGTCTCAAAAACCATCAAGCTCTATAATGAAACTGTCTCTCATGATGACAACCACAGGAAAGGAAGACCCAGAGTTACCTCTGCTGCAGAGGATGTTCATTAGAGTTACCAGCCTCAGAAATGTCAGCTCAAATAAATGCTTCACAGAGTTCAAGCAAAAGACATCTCAACATCAACTGTTCAGAGGAGACTGTGTGAATCAGGCCATCATGGTCAAATTGCCGCAAAGAAACCATTACTAAAAGACACCAATAATAAAGAGACTTGCTTGGGCCAAGAAACACGAGCAACGGACATTAGACCAGTGGAAATCTGTTGTTTGGTCTGAGGAGTCCAAATTTGTGATTTTTGGTTTCAACTGCCTTGTCTTTGTGAGATGCACTGTTACCTCTAGTGCAGAGGATAAGTTCATTGGAGTTACCAGCCGTAGAAATTCACCTCAAATAAATGCTTCACAGAATTCAAGTAACAGACACATCTCAACATCAACTGTTCAGAAGAGACTGTCTGAATCAGGCAATCATGGTCGAATTGCTGCAAAGAAACCACGACTAATGGACACCAGTAATAAGAAGAGACTTCCTTGAGCCAAGAAACACATGCAATGGGCATTAGACCAGTGGAAATCTGTCTTTTGGTCTGAGGAGTCCAAATTTGATATTTGTGAGGGCTATTTGACAAAGAAGGAGAGTGATGGATTGCTGCATCAGATGACATGGCCTCCACAATCACCCAACCTCAACCAAATTGAGATGGTTTGGGATGTGTTGGACCGCAGAGTGAAGGAAAAGCAGCCAACAAATGCTCAGCATATGTGACAACTCCTTCAAGACTGTTCCAGGTGAAGCTGATTGAGGGAATGCCAAGAGTGTGCAAACCTGTCATCAAGGAAAAAAGGGTGGCTGCTTTGAAGAATCTAAAATCTAAAACACATTTTGATTTGTTTAAGACTTTTTTTACAATGTAGAAAAGAGTAATAATAAACCCTTGAATGAGTAGGTGTGTCCAAACATTTGACTGGTACTGTACATATTCTATTCATTATTGCAATAAAAAAAAGCTATTGTATTCCTACTCAAATGCAAATAAGAGTTGCTACTGTCAGTGCTTGACTTGGGCAGTACCGGCACCTCACTTTTAATTTTTTTACTGCTTGAGCTCCTGTTCCTCTTATAGAATATTAGCTAAAAAGTATTGTGGAGCACCTGTTCCTCTTATAGAATATTAGCTAAACAAGTCTTGTGGAGCTCCTGCACCTAATGTTAAAACAGTACTGGCACCCAAAATGAGTACCGGCACTTATTTCAGTCCAAGTCAAGCACTAGCTATTGTCTCATTAAGTGTATTTGTAAATGCCCATCTATCTAGAGGCCCCAGCTGAAAGTGAATAGAGAAGTAGATAGAATCCATCCACAATAATTTAACTTCAAACATAACCACCATGAGTGTCTCAGCTGCTTCCCACATCTCAATATCCATACCCTACACTGTACAGCCATACATCTCTCTAATCTCACTCTTTCATTCCATCTCTCTCCATATGTTAACTTGTTCAATCATACAGTATGACATGCTCTCCTAACCTAACTTATCTCCAGCTATCCACCTCTTCCTCTCTTCTCTCTCGCATTCCCTCTCTCTCTCTGAGGTGCATTACTGCCATCTACTGTTTGGTCTTTGATAAACAGAGAAGAGATAAAGACACAATCACATCTGTATACAATTTCTTCGGAAAGTATTCAGACCCCATGACTTTTTGCACATTTAGTTACATTATAGCCTTATTCGAAAATGTATTAAATACTCATCAATTTACACACAATACCCCATACTGACAAAGTAAAAACTGTTTTTAGAAATGTTTGCAAATTTATAAATATAAAAAGTTGAAATATGACATTTACATAAGTATTCAGACCCTTTAATCAGTACTTTTTTTGATGCACCTTTGACAGCGATTACAGCCTCAAGTCTTCTTGGTTATGACGCCAAAAGCTTGACACACCTGTATTTGAGGAGTTTCTCCCATTCTTCTCTGCAGATCCTCTCAAGCTCTGTCAGGTTGGATGGGGAGCATCGCTGCACAGCTAATTTCAGGCTGGGCCACTCAAGGACATTCAGAGACTTCTCCCAAAGCCTTATGTTGTCTTGGCTGTGTTCTTAGGTTTGTTGTCCTGTCGGAAGGTGAACCTTAACCCCAGTCTGAGGTCCTGAGCGCTCTGGAGCAGGTTTTCATGAAGGATCTCTCTGTACTTTGCTCCATTCATATTTTCTTCGATCCTGACTAGTCTCCCAGTCCCTGCCGCAGAAAAACATCCCCACTGCATGATGCTGCCACACCAATGCTTCACCATAGGGATGGTGCCAGGTTTCCTCCAGACGTGACACTTGGCATTCAGGATAAAGAGTTCAATCTGGTTTAATCAGACCAGAGAATCCTGTTTCTCAAGGTCTGAGAGTCCTTTAGGTGCCTTTTGGTAAACTCCAAACTCATGTGCCTTTGATGAGGAGTGCCTTCCCTCTGGCCACTCTTCCATAAACAGCCTGATTAGTGGAGTGCTGCGGAGAAGGTTGTCCTCCTGGAAGGTTCTCCCATCTCCAAAGAGGATCTCTGGAGCTCTGTCAGAGTGACCATCAGATTCTTGGTCAACTCCCCCGATTTCTCAGTTTGGCTGGGCAGCCAGCTCTAGGAAGAGTCTTGGTGGTTTCAAACTTCTTCCATTTAAGAATGATGGAGTCCACTGTGTTCTTTGGGACCTTCAATGCTGCAGAAATGTTTTGGTACCCTTCCCCAGATCTGTGCCGCAACACAATCCTGTCTTTGAGCTCTACGGACAATTCCTTCGAACTCACGGCGTGGTTTTTTCTCTGACATGCACTGTCAACTGTGGGACTTTATACAGACAGGTGTGTGCCTTTTCAAATCATGTCCAATCAATTGAAATAATGACAGGTGGACTCCAATCAAGTTGTAGGAACATTTAAAGGATGATCAAGGGAAACAGGATATACAGTTGAAGTCGGTAGTTTAGATTGGAGTCATTAAAACTCGTTTTTCAACCACTCCACAAATTTCTTGTTTACAAACTATGGTTTTGGCAAGTCGGTTTTGGACATCTACTTTGTGAATGACAAGTAATTTTTCCAGCAATTGTTTACAGACAGATTATTTCACTTATAATTCACTGTATCACAATTCCAGTAGGTCAAATGTTTACATACACTAAATTGGTTGTGCCTTTAAACAGCTTAAAAAATTCCAGAAAATTATGTCATGGCTTTAGAAGCTTCTGATTGGCTAATTGACATCATTTGAGTCAATTGGAGGTGGACCTGTGGATGTATTTCAAGGCCTACCTTCAAACTCAGTGCCTCTTTGCTTGACATCATGGGGAAATCAAAAGAAATCAGTCAAGACGTCAGAAAAAAAATTGTAGACCTCCACAAGTCCGGTTCATCCTTGGGAGCAATTTCCAAATGCCTGAAGGTACCACGTATAAACACCATGGGACCATGTAGCCGTCATACCGCTCAGGAAGGAGATGCGTTCTGTCTCCTAGAGATGAACGTACTTTGGTGTGAAAAGTGCAAATCAATCCCAGAACAACAGCAAAGGACTTTGTGAAGATGCTGGAGGAAACAGGCACAAAAGTATCTATATCCACAGTAAAACGAGTCCTATGTCAACATAACCTGAAAGGTCGCTCAGAAAGTAAGAAGCCACTGCTCCAAAACCGCCATAGAAAAGTTTGCAACTGCACAATGGGGACTAAGATTGTACTTTTTGGATAAATGTCCTCTGGTCTGATGAAACAAAAATAGAACTGTTTGGCCATAATGACCAGTGTTATGTTTGGAGGAAAAAGGGGGAGGCTTGCAAGCCAAAGGACACCATCCCAACCGTGAAGCATGGGGGTGGCAGCATCATGTTGTGGGGGTGCTTTGCTGCTGTAGGGACTGGTGCACTTCACAAAATAGATGGCATCATGAGGAGCAAAATTATGTGGATATATTGAAGCAACATCTCAAGACATCAGTCAGGAAGTTAAAGCTTGGTCGCAAATGGGTCTTCCAAATGGACAATGACGCCAAGCATACTACCAAAGTTGTGGCAAAATGGCTTAAGGACAACAAAATCAAGGTATTGGAGTGGCCATCACAAAGCCATGACCTCAATCCTATCGAAAATGTGTGGGCAGAACTGAAAAAGCGTGTGCGAGCAAAGTGACCTACAAACCTGACTCAGTTACACCAGCTCTATCAGGAGGAATGGGCCAATAATCACCCAACTTATTGTGGGAAGCTTGTGGAAGGCTACCCAAAACGTTTGACCCAAGTTAATAAATTTAAAGACAATGCTACCAAATACTAATTTAGCGTATGTAAACTTCTAACCCACTGGGAATGTGATGAAAGAAATAAAAGCTGAAATAAATCAGACTCTCTAATATTATTCTGACATTTCACATTCTTAAAATAAAGTGGAGTTCTAACTTACCTAAAACAGGGACATTTTACTTGCATTAAATGACAGGAATTGTGAAAACTGAGTTTAAATGTATTTGGCTAAGGTGAATGTAAACCTCCGACTTCAACTGTACCTGAGACCTGTATCTAGTCTCATAGCAAAGGGGCTGAATACTTATGTAAATAATGTATTTCTATTTTTTTATACATTTGCAAAAATTTCTGTTTTCACTTAGTCATTAGGGGTATTGTGTGTAGATTGATGAGGAACATTTTTGAATAAGGCTGTAACGTAACAAAATGTGGAAAAAGTCAAGGGGTCTGATTACTTTCTGAATGTACTGTATATACGTGCTACCTGTCCCAGACCTGCTGTTTTCAACTCTCTGGAGACTGCAGGAGCGGTAGAGATACTCTGAATGATCGGCTATCAAAAGCCAACTGACATTTCCTCCTGAGGTGCTGACCTGTTGCACCCTTGACAACCACTATGATTATTATTATTTGACCCTGCTGGTCATCTATGAACATTTGAACATCTTGGCCATGTTCTATTATAATCTCTACCCGGCACAGCCAGAAGAGGACTGGCCACCTCTCACAGCCTGGTTCCTCTCTTGGTTTCTTCCTAGGTTCTGGCCTTTCAAGGGAGTTTTTCTAAGCCACCGTGCTTCTACACCTGCATTGCTTGCTGTTTGGGGTTTTAGGCTGGGTTTCTGTACAGCACTTTGTGAAATCAGCTGATGTAAGAAGGGCTTTATAAATAGATTTGATTGATATACAGTACCAGTCAAAAGTCGGACACACCTACTCATTCAACGGTTTTTCTTCATTTTTACTGTTTTCTAAATTGTAGAATAATAGTGAAGACATCAAAACTATTTAAGAGCACATAAGGAATCATGTCAAAAAAAGTGTTAAACGTATCAAAATATATTTTAGATTTAAGGTTCTTCAAAGTAGCCACCCTTTGCCTTGATGACAGCTTTGCACACTGTTGGCATTCTCTCAACCAGCTTCATGCATTTCAATTAACAGATGTGCCTTGTTAAAAGTTCATTTGTGGAATGTCTTTCCTTCTTAATGCATTTGAGCCAATCAGTTGTGTTGTGGCAAGGAAGGGTTGGTATACAGAAGATAGTCCTATTTGATAAAAGACCAAGTCCATATTATGGCAAGAACAGCTCAAATAAGCAAGGAGAAACAACAATCCATCATTACTTCAAGACATGAATGTCAGTCAATACAGTTGCAAAAACCATCAAGCGCTATTATGAAACTGGCTCTCATGAGGACCGCCACAGGAAAGGAAGTCCCAGAGTTACCTCTGCTGCAGAAGGTAAGTTAATTAGAGTTACCAGCCTCAGAAATTTCAGGCCAAATAAATGCTTCACAGAGTTCAAGCAAAAGACACATCTCAACCACAGCTGTTCAGTGGAGAATGCGTGAATCAGGCCTTCGTGGTCAAATTGCTGCAAAGAAACCACTACTAAAGGACACCAATAATAAGAAGAGACGTGCATGGGCCAAGAAACACGAGCAATGAACATTAGACCAGTGGAAATCTGTCCATTGGTCTGAGGAGTCCAAATTTGAGATTTTTGGTTCTAACTGACATGTCTTTGTGAGTCGCAGAGTAGGTGACTGGATGATCTCTGCATGTGGGGTTCCCAACGTGAAGCATGGAGAAGGAAGTGTGACGGTGTGCTTGTGCTTTGCTGGTGACACTGTCGGTGATTTATTTAGAAGTCAAGGCTAACTTAACCAGCATGGCTACCACAGCATTCTGCAATGATATGCCATCCCATCTGGTTTGCGCTTAGTGGAACTATAATTTGTTTTTCAACAGGACAATGACCCAACACACCTCCAGGCTGTATAAGGGTTATTTGACCAAGAAGGAGCGTGATGGAGTGCTGCATCAGATGACTAGGCCTCCACAATCACCCGACCTCAACCAAATTGACATGGTCCCCCTCAGGAGACTGAAAATATTTTACAGATGCACCATCGAGAGCATCCTGACGTATGGCAACTGCTCAGCCTCCAACCACAAGGCACTACAGAGGGTAGTGCGTACGGCTCAGTACATCACCAGGGCCAAGAGGCTTCTAAACAGCTTCTACCCCCAAGCCATAAACTTCTGACTCCTGAACAGCTAATCAAATGGCTGCCCAGACTATTTGCACACCCCCCCCCCTCCCCTACTCTGCTGCTACTCTCTGTTATTACCTATGCATAGCCACTTTAACAACCCTACCTGCATATACATATTTATCTCAAATTCCCCGCCACCGGTGCCCCCACTCATTGACACATTGACTCTGCACCGGTACCCCTTGTATATAGCCCAGCTATTGTTATTTACTGCTGCTCTTTAATTATTTGTTTTTCTTATCTCTTTCTTTTTTTAAACTTTTTTTATAGGTATTTTCTTAACTGCATCATTGGTTTGTAAGTAAGCATTTCACTGTAAGGTCTACCTGTTGTATTCGGCGCATGTGACTAATTAAATTGGATTTGATTTGAGTTGGATCGCAGATTGAAGGGAAAGCAGTCATCAAGTGTTCAGCATATGTTGGGATTCCTTCAAGGCTGTTGAAAAAGCATTCCAGGTGAAGCTGGTTGAGAGAATGCCAAGTGTGCAAAGCTGTCATCAAGGCAAAGGGTGGCTACATTGAAGAATCAAAAATCTAACATACATGTTTATTTGTTTAACACTGTTTTGGTTACTACATGGTTCCATATGTGTTATTTCATAGTTTTGATGATATCACTATTATAGTAAAAATAGTCCAAAATAAAGAAAAACCCTTGAATGAGTAGGTGTGTCCAAACTTTTGACTGGTACCATATATATACAAATATTTCGGACTATGACATTGATCATTCTGATATTTATTAATGTATTACCATTTTACATGTTGGATTATGTGTGAATTGTTTTGTATTGCTAGATATTACTGAACTGTTGGAGCTAGGTACACAAACATTTCACTGCATCTGCGATAAAATGTGCAAATCTGTGTACACAACTAATAAACTTTGATTTGATTTTGAATCACGTTACATTATAATTGCACTACTTTGGACAATGTTTCAAGTGGATTAAATGTTATTCCAACCCCATTTTTATAGTTCACAATCCAAAACATGACTCAGCCTCATAGAATTATGTTATGGTACCTGCATCACACAGTAAATTTCTGGAAGAACGACAAAACAAGTCTCAGTGGATAGGAGTTGGAGGGAAAAGACACTCTGCAATCCAAATAAAACATTGAATAATGTTTAACTTTCCGATATAGAATCGCTCCCCAATGCCAGCGTTAAATGAATACACGTTTGTACACATTTCAATTTAGTTATATTTTATTAGTTGCTTGCACTGTAGGTTAGTAACACTTGATTCATGGGAGAGAATTTACAATATTGTATCGTTATAGTTTCAAGATGATTATCTGGCCTGTTACAGGATTTGGCTCGGTTACTGTTCTCACTTCTCTTTTGCTTACTGAATGTCTCGTTGGGATGTTTTGTTTTGATTGTGTATGTGCGCCTGTATCTCTGTGTGCTTCCGACCAGAACGAAACCATCTCGAAGTGGTGAATCACAGTGAAACATGATATATTTGGATACACACGTGACGGTTTCTATCTGTGAACGTGGTGTTTCCTGGAAGCTACGTTTCCCACTGTGACACACACCTCTCACAACACGCCTCTCACGTCTTCAATAGTGTTTGAGGAGGTAACGTGACACGATAAAACATTTCCATTCGAAGCAGAACTGTTTACATGGCGGCACAGTTACTGGCACGGCTGCTAATTTCCTCAGCATATAGGTTTTAATGTCAATATTACTGAGGTAGATGATGATACCCAGTGTATCAATTACATCTCTCCATTCCACATTTTAATCGGTGTAATAAATGATCCTGTATTCCAATATGGAAACTGTAAAAAGACTGTTCCATGGGGTTGAGGACTGGAATAAGCAAGTTGTAAATGGCAAAAGACATGAAGAAACTATGTAGCTCTCTAGTCAATGTACTTACTTATGTTAAGGTTGTGGGAAATGTGGGCAGCAATGTATGGTAAATGGTGTCACTCACTGGTGGGAAATAAAGGCATAGCAGAACATTTCTGTCAACATACTCACATGCAAATATACCTACACCATTACACTCATTCACACACATTCAGGAAACTCTGTAGTCATCATTTGCAACCCTTACTGACTCTGCTTCTGAGTTGGGAAGTCCTGTGAAAAACATGTGACTAAGGAATCACAGAAGCAGAGGCAGAGAAAACCTGTCGCCTCCTTGTGCCCGTCTGCCGGGTGACATCAGAGAGACACTGTCTGGAGCCAGGGAGGGTTTGAGGAAATCAGCCCAGTGTTACGCCCTGACCGTAGATTGCGTTGTGTGTTTCTATTTTTTGTTTAGTCAGGGTGTGATGTGGGTGGGCATTCTATGTCTAGGTTGTGTATTTCTATGTTTTGGCCGGGTATGGTTCTCAATCAGGGACAGCTGTCTTTCGTTGTCTCTGATTGAGAACAATACTTAGGTAGCCTGTTTTCTGTTTAGTGTTTGTTGCACCTGTCAGAACTGTTTTGGCTATTCTTTTTGTTAGTTTGTATTCAGTGTTCAGTCAGAATAAATAATATGAACACGTACCACACTGCACCTTCTTCTAATGAATGCCATTACAGAACCACCACCACCAAAGGACCAAGCACAGGCTGGGGAGTATCGCCGTACGCAGGACGAACTGCAGGCAGCTAAGGCTGAACGGCAACACTACGAGGAGTTAGCACGGCAGTGCAACAAGCACGAGAGGCAGCCCCCCAAAATAATTTTGGGGGGGGCACACGGGGGGATTGGCGGAGTCAGGCGAGAGACCTGAGCCAACTCCCCGTGCTTACCGGAAGCCGCGTGGTACTGGTCAGACACCGTGTTATGCGATGAAGTGCACGGTGTCGCCAGTGCACGCTCATAGCCCAGAGGGCTATATGCCATGCGAGAGTGGGCATCCAGCCAGGGCGGATTGTGCCAGCTCAGCGCGTTTGGTCACCAGTACGCCATTTCGGTCCAGGGTATCCTGGGTGCAGGAGGATGCGGCCGGAGTCCGCTCCTGTAGGGGGGGGGACTGTCACGCCCTGACCCTAGATTGCTTTGTATGTTTCTATTGTTTTGTTTGGTCAGGGTGTGATGTGGATGGGAATTCTATTCTATGTTTGTATGTCTAGGTTGTGTATTTCTATGTTTTGGCCCGGTATGGTTCTCAATCATGGACAGCTGTCTTTCGTTGTCTCTGATTGAGAACCATACTTGGGTAGCCTGTTTTCCCACTGTAAGTTGTCGGTGGTAATTTTCTGTTTAGTGTTTGTTGCACCTGTCAGAACTGTTTCGGCTATTCTTTTTGTAATTTTGTATTCAGTGTTCAGTCAGACTAAATAATATGAACACGTACCACACTGCACCTTGGTCTTCACCTTCACCTAATGAATGCTGTTACACCCAGGCCATCAGTCACCACAGAGGTTATTGCGGGCCATCCACTGCAACAAAAGGGAATAACCAGTGGAGGTTTTGCCATACATGCTGTGTCCTGTGGCTGTCTCATTGCAATGACATCCTCAAAAGAGATATTAAGGTTTCTTGGGAAAACATGTAAAACTGTGCACAACCTAATATTGGCACACAAATAAAATCTCAACTTTGCTCTGGGAGATTCATAAAGCTATATAATATGTTCTGGGAGGAAGACTGTGATGCTTCCTAATGATACACTGGTTAACAGCTCTACCTCTTTCTCCACCCACAACCCCACTCCCCAAAACATTGCATCTGTGTAAAACCTACAGCACGTCGGTGCAATAGTGACACACTTCCCAAGTGCTTGTTTACGTGAAATGTGTGATCAAAAAGTATACTGAAAAAACAAGAATCCACATCTGATAATGGAAGGGGATTACACAATATTGCAGAGGTGGCACAATACTTCCCAGCCCAATATCTCTGGTTTACAGGGAAACCGAGGTTCCTGGAGGAGTGCGCATTATATTCAAAATGTAATTTGGCTCTCAGAGAACATCTCTGTGGGCAGGGGAAGTGATGTATACTGTGATACACTGAGTTATTAGGTAACCAGGGGACCTCATTCTGTTTTTTTACATGAAGTGGAATTATCAGGTACTGGTTCGTCTGGTTGTGTTTCCTCATATGCTAGAAAACTTTCCATTAGTTCCTTTATGCTACATGTGGTCTTACAGAAATAACTAGAATATCTCACAAAAAGCCAAGTCATCACACACAATGATGGTGCAAGTGAGTTGGTGGGCAACACATTCTGATGGTTTCTTTCTATATAAGAATCACATTTGAAGTGTTATGATAATTAGGATGAAGACAAAACCTGTACTGACTGGAGTGGGAACAAGATTTACCGTTGGATTTACCATGTATGTAGTGACGGAAGTTTGGCTCTTTTTACTGACTCTGCTCTTTTCGACTCGTTCAGTCCAAAGATTGAATCGTTTGAAAAATGTTGTTCATTTGAGTCAGCAATGCCCAGAGCAGGCAGGTCTTCCTACCGGCAAACAATGAACTGAGAACTCAAATGAGTCTGGTCTATATGAGCCTCTCGTTCATTATAGGAGAATGTTGGAGCCGTCATTTGTGATTTAGACTTGTAAACATAAACTTGTATAAGAAAAAAAACAAATACAATAATTTATCTTGTCTCTCTGTATTTTCATAATTTTCCTTCAATTCGCAAGAGGCTGAATGTATCTCACCGAGAAAGCATCGAAGCAAGTGAAACCCCCTGCCCTCTGTCTCTGTATGAGTAGGCCATCTATCTGACTCTGTCTGGTCAAAAAGAGTATGACATTGTTGCCGCCAGTAGTGAAGCCAGCGAGCCTTTGGCCTCCCTTGATAAAAAAAAGAATAAAATAATAGCCAAATTATTGTTGCGCTAAACTGAGATAGCTCAACTGTGAATGGTCCTGACGCACGACAACTAAAGTGTCAAGGGAAGCCAGTATGGATTTGGCTTCACTCCTATCACATCGCATCGAGAGAATAATGTCATTGACAGAAAGAACTTTCTGTTGCATCTCGTTGCGTTGTTGTCCTCTGGTGGCTAGCTAGCTAAAATTGGCCTTTTCCTAAATTAGCCATGAATGGAAATCGGGATTTGGTTTTACTTAGTTCTCCATACTGACCAATGAATATAACAGCGATTCTGATCCTACCATAAATTCATACATTATGCCTCTGAACTGAGGTGATGGGAGTTCAATACGGAGCTAGATGTAGGAGGCAAACGTTATCTAGCTAACGTTGCCCATGAAAGGAAGTTAGGCTAGGGAGCAAGCTTTTTAGCCAGGTAGCATACGAAAACAAAAAATAAAGTCATAGACCATTTGGTCAACATGAAAGAGAGGAGGATGGCATTGGCGTTTCTCTACAAGTATTGTGAGTCTACATGTTTTTTTTCTACTTGTACGAACGCACGCAAACACACACACACAAATCAGAACCATTGACAGCCACATTATAGATTATGTTGATTGGACTATATTTTTAGTTGATTGGATTCAAATGTTTTTGCTACCTTTCTGTTGTCACTGTGTTAGACTAAGCATATGTGATCTGATCAAGTTTAAAAGTTGAAGTTGAAATCGTGCTGGAATAGTGGAGGCACCTCCTGTGTTCTTTGCGACTTGCGGTAACTCCAGAAGCTGTTCAGAGATAGATGGGAGGGGTTGAGTGGAGCTGAAGGATGGGACTAAAAACAAACAAAAGATAACTATTGTAAAAGATAGTGTCCATAAAATGTATATATTATGTGTAAACTGGAAGTAAAAGCGTAAAAATAAAAAAAAAGTAAAAGTGTTTTTGTCCATTAGTTTACTCCAATTAGGGGAGGAATGGTAGGGTTAGGCGAAAATAATAAAGACAAATATATTAAAATATATTTATATATACATATTTTTATATATGGGGAATTAAAAATAATGCCGACAATTACAGTGATGGAAGCCACAATCTATCTGCAATATTAAAGCTGATTTACCCCCCCCAAACAATTTGTTTGGTAAGCAGAGGCTGTACATATGTTTTGATTCTACAAAGCTGTGTCCATTCAACAATCAATTAATTGCAGTCATTCTTGCACCATGAGATCAATTATTACATGACTTCTTCTCTATGCCCGTGACCTATTTTCCTGCTGTAGTACTCATTGTGGCCTGCACTAGAAGGTCAAATGAATGACAAAAGTGAACGAGTCACTCCGAAAAACAAATAACGACTCTCGAGTCAGTAAAAAGAACAAATTATTTAGCGAAATGCACATCACCAGCATGCTGATTCACAGACCAGTGTTGGACTTTGACTGCGTTCTCCACCAGGTGGCATCACAACAGAAGAGACCCTTTGCACTTCCTCTTCTCAATGTATCTCTATTAGAATGGATTTGAAGCATGTTGGTATAGAACAATTTTACCCTAAACACTGTGTTAGGGGCTACATGCAATGTTAGGATTTAGGGAGCGTAAACTGATCCTATACATTATGTTCAGTTGAAGTTGCTTGATTTGATAAATAGGCTACCCTTGACAGAAATTACAAGATTGGGCAAGACTGTAAAGGCCATGACCGCCCTTACAGACATGGCATCATGTCACTGAACGGCATTCTACAAACATGAAGATCACAGAGGATCATAACTCATCAAGCCAATCGATCATTAAAGCTTACGGATTTGTTGCGCTTACATTGACCTCCATAGTTATTGTGACAGTGACAAATGTCGTTGTTTTGGGTCTGTCCACCAGCACTGTAGATAGAATGATCTGAAACACAACCAAAGTTTGTTTTCCAGAAATCAAGGATGTCTACAGATGTCTGAACCTGAATCATCTGAAGTCATCTTCGGGATAACCACACTCCTCCCCACACTCCCACTGCCCTGCCGGGAAGCAGTCAAAAAGTAGTGTGACGCGAGTGTGACTCAAGCTGTGAGAATTATGTAGATTCACTCTCCCCCCCAGGATAATGATGAACACAGGGGACTTAAATACAGGCTTGACTTGGCAGTAACCTATACACTAACTGCAAAATGGGCACACACGCAAGGATTTCATCAGTGAAACCGAGAGTATCTGAAACGTTTTTATGTTTGCACCACTCAGAGTATCCCCTCAGTTAAGAGGTTGGAGCCTCATGTTTGTGTGGCTCAGCAGAGACATATTATGTGTCTTCCTCTTGTACAACTGCACAGGTTTTGTACAACAGGCAGGTTCCTACCACTTGCCATATTAAACAGTCTGAATGCAAACTGAAGTGTATTTTCGTGTGCAGTACATGATTCTGTATATAGTAAATTTCAATCACAGATGAAGACAGTAGGTTAATTAAGACAGAAACGATAACCTTAACCCCTTAACTACTTAGCTATTGTAGCATGTTACCTAACCCTAACCCCTAACATTAGCCACCTAGTTAGCCTAGCTAACGTTAGCCAAAACAAATTGGAATTTGTGTAATGTACACGAATGCGTTGGACAACTACAAATACCTAGGTGTCTGGTTAGACTGTAAACTCTCCTTCCAGACTCACATTAAGCATCTCAAATCCAAAATTAAATCTAGAATCGGCTTCCTATTTCGCAACAAAGCATCCTTCACTCATGCTGCCAAACATACCCTCGTAAAACTGACCATCCTACCCATCCTCGATTTCAGCGATGTCATTTACAGAATAGCCTCCAACACTCTACTCAACAAATTGGATGCAGTCTATCACAGTGCCATCCGTTTTGTCACCAAAGCCCTATATACAACCCACCACTGCAACCTGTACGCTCTCATTGGCTGGCCCTCGCTTCATACTTGTCGCCAAACCCACAGGCTCCAGGTCATCTACAAGTCTTTGCTAGGTAAAGCCCTGCTTTATCTGGCACGTTCCACTTGCGGAAGTGCTTTCATGTAACCTTAGCAGGCATAGTGAAAAGCATATAATATCAGTTGTCAACAAACATCCAGTAGTCTTTAGTCACGTGAGGTCGTATAGCACGCGCTCCAGCAGGTACATTTCACTGGACACCCCCAAAGCCAATTCCCCCTTTGGCCGCCTTTCCTTCCACTTATCTGCTGTCTATGACTGGAACGAACTGCAAAAATCACTGAAGCTGTAGACTCATATCTCCCTCACTAACTTGAAGCACCAGCTGTCAGAGCAGCTCACATATCACTGCACCTGTACATAGTCCATCTGTAATTACCCCATCCAACTACCTCATCCCCATACTGTATTTATTTATTTATCCTGCTCCTTTGCACCCCAGTATCTCTACTTGCACATTCATCTTCTGCACATCTATCACTCCAGTGTATAATTGCTATATTGTAATTATTTCACCAACAATGGCCAATTTATTGCCTTACCTCCCTTATCTTACCTTTGCACACACTGTATATAGACTTTTTCTACTCTATTATTGATTGTATGTTTGTTTATTCCATGTGTAACTGTGTTGTTGTACGTGTCAAACTGCTTTGCTTTATCTTGGCCAGGTCGCAGTTGTATATGAGAACTTGTTCTCAACTAGCCGACCTGGTTAAATAAAAGTGAAAGAAACAAAGAAAGAATAAATAAATAAAATCGTGTAATGCACACAAAATGAAATTTGTGTAATTCCGATTAAGTTATTTGTGTCTATTTTACAATAAGCTTTGATTGTGTGTCGGTTTTTAGGGTTGCATTACTGGGCAGGTAAAATGCTCCAAAAATGCAGGATATTTTATATAATCTAAACCCAAAGTCAAGTAAATGTCATATTATACATTTATGGCATTCAAGTAAATGTGATATGCTGTACATTTATGGCATGCAGACTATTTATTCAGTTGCAGTATTCCCGACAAACCTGTGTTGGTTAGAATAGGTCAAATAGCTTCGAATGTCGGCCTGAGATGTATAAAATGTGTTGACGACCCCACGTGACTAAAGACTACTGGATGTTTGTTGACAACTGATATTATATGCTTTTCACTATGCCTGCTAAGGTTACATGAAAGCACTTCCGCAAGTGGAACGTGCCAGACCCCCCTGTAGCAAGCACCCTTTACATTTTTTTTTCATGTTCAGGAGTGTGGTTTCCATATCCTGTGGTTGCGTGGTAGAGACATCTGCCATTAAAATCATCAACATTGTCACTATAATTGTTGGTGACTCCTCTCATCTCATGTTGTCCCGCTGTATATTGGTGTGAAAGTTTGGACATTGTGATGTTCCAACAGGCCTACTTAATACATCACACTGCTCAGACCTACTCTCTGACATCTCTCTCTCTTCTTTTCACTCAGGCTCTTTTTGAGCTCAGCTAATGAGGTATTTCACTGGGGGCAAAATAATTAACCAAGTCCCTGGAATTTGTGTAGTCAGGAGTCTTACATGTGTGTTTTCCCATGATCATCTCTCCATGGGCCGGCCTCAGGAAGCTCAGGTGCTAAAAATACCACATGTCTACCGCTCCATTGGCAGTCGTCGCAGGAAACAATGCGCCACACCACCTGAAATGACAAAACCTGATCCAACACCAACAGCCTCTGAACTGAGAGGGGCGGTGGGGCTACTCAGAGGGGTCTCATGAAAACCTTTTGCTTTGACTGCTTGGGTGAGTTATTCGTATTTCTCGCGCTGTCGCTGCACTTTAACCCTCAAGGCAATCTAAACAGTGTTTGGATTGGATGACCAAAGGCATTTAGAAGTTCCTAGGCCTGGCTAGAAAGCCTGTCACATTAGCTGACATCTATTTCTTTGAAACAGAAAATAAACACTGGCTCTCTATGTTTGAAATGCTTATGTATGTGGGGTGTCTGAGACACATCGCAAGGACAGGTGATCCTGAAGTAGCAGAGGTGAAATGACTGCCTCTTGATTCTCAATAAACCTTAAGGAATGACTAGAATAGCAATAAGGTGACTATTAACACAAGTAAACCATATACACGACTGTTCAAAGGTTGGGGCCACATAGAAATGTCCTTTGTTTCTTAAAGAAAATATAATTTTTTGGTCCATTAAATAACATCAAATTGATCAGAAATACAGTGTATACGTTGTTAATGTTGTAAATGACTATTGTAACTGGAAATGTCAGATTTGTAAAGGAATATCTATATAGGCGCACGGAGGCCCATTATCAGCAACCATCACTCCTGTGTTCCAATGGCACGTTGTGTTAGCTAATCAAAGTTTATCATTTGAAAAGGCTAATTGATCATTAGAAAACCCTTTTGCTATTATGTTAGCACAGCTGAAAACTGTTGTTCTGATTAAAGAAGCAATAAAACTGGCCTTCTTTAGACTAGTTGAGTATCTGGAACATCAGCATTTGTGGGTTCGATTACAGGCTCAAAATGGCCAGAAACAAAGAACTTTCTTCTGAAACTCGTCAGTCTATTCTTGTTCTAAGAAATTAGGGCTATTCCATGTGAGAAATTGCCAAGAAACTGAAGATCTCGTACAACGCTGTGTACTACTCCCTTCACAGCACAGCCCATACTAGCTCTAACCAGAATAGAAATAGGAGTGGGAAGCCCCAGTGCACAACCGAGCAAGAGGACAAGTACATTAGAGTGTCTAGTTAGAGAAACAGATGCCTCACAAGTTCTCAACTGGCAGCTTCATTAATAAATAGTACCCGCAAAACACCAGTCTCAACGTAAAGAGTGAAGAGGCGACTCTGGGATGCTGGCCTTCTAGGCAGAGTTCCTCTGTCCAGTGTCTGTTATTTTGCCCATCTTAATCTATTATTTTTATTGGCCAGTCTGAGACATGGCTTTTTCTTTGCAACTCTGCCTAGATGGCCAGCATCCCGGAGTATCCCCTTCACTGGTGACTGAAACACAGTCAAAATTGTAGATAGAGTATGATGGTGGCCCTGTTGTGACTTTATAGATTCGTTCAGTTGAAGGGCCTCATTAGGAGGTTGGTTTGACGTTATTTTGAGGCTCTTACAGATGCAATGTCATATTCAAACTGAGAATACAATGTGCGGTGAGCTCTATCAGTACAACTATATGAGTTGCGTTACAGTATCACATTCTTTTCAGTATCACTTCACAGCCATGCAAATGTGGTCTTGAGAAGTTGTACGTTATGTTAACAGTTCATCTGAAGTGGAAATAGCAGACAATCAAAAGGCACCACCAATGGTGACTTATGTTGTTCAATCGATCAATTTTTTGATTACCCAGAAGCATGTCTTACACCAACTGTCTTTCTATTGCATACTTTGAGGAGAAAGAAGTGGGACTGCATGTGTGACTAGACTTCACAACGGAATACTTTCAGACCTACTGTTCCGTATTCAGACCATCTTTTGAATAAAATCTCTTTTTGGAGCCATGCCTGTCAGAAATAAACCCCATCAAACACTTTGATCTGTATGAAAATGTTGGTGTAAAAAAAAAGAAGCCAGGCTTGAGAGTGGAAACGGTTAACCCCACCTGTTATTTTTAGCCATGAAAGCCCCCAGACGGAGAGACAAAGCAGAGGCGATGGAAACAGAACCCCTGCTCTGTGGTGTTGAACGATTACATCTAGAATACTTATCAGCCCCATCACACTCTACTGTACATTACGTAAAGGTCAAAGAGGAAGAAGTTAATAGGGGCTTGGTTTTACCACGTAGAGTTAAAGTTCACATGTTGTAAAATGGTGTGTTCGTGGATAAGAGGGAAATCAAATGTCACTGATCGAAGTGTGGTGACAGTTCTCTTGATATACTACTGACAGGCCTAGAACATTAAGCTGGTGACATTTGTAAGGGAAATCTACTAAAATGTCAAAGGAAGTGCTCATGTTTTGATCTAAAAATATTTGTTTTATATTTAGTCTTTACTGTGTGTGTGTGTGTGTGTGTGTGTATACCCGTTCAAATGTTGTTTTGTATATTGAGTACCATTTGTTATTTGTTAATGAGCCCTTGTCTCATTTTGAGGAGTTAACTTTTCAAAACAGCTCCGTCTTCTTTTTTGGGGGAAACACATTTTTTCCCAGAAATGCAAAAGCATAACTTACAGAATAAACCATTTGAGGTGAGTCTTTAATGAGATGTACAAGTCATGTAGAGGTGGCATAGTGTAACAGAATTCCTCTTCTTCAGAGGAGGAGTAGCAAGGATCAGACCAATGTGCAGCATGGTAAGTGTCCATAATGATATATTTAATAAATCAACAGAACACTGAACAAAATAAAATAACAAAAGTACTAACAAACAACCGAAACAGTCCCGTATGGTGAAAACACTAACACAGGATAATACCACCCACAAAACACAATAGAAAACAGGCTACATAAATATGGCTCCAAATCAGAGACAACGACTGACACCTGCCTCTGATTGAGAACCATACTAGGCCAAACACATAGAAATATAACAACAGAACAAAACATAGAAAAACAACATAGAATGCCCATCCCAACTCACGCCCTGACTAACTAAAATAAAGACATGAAAAAGGAACTAAGTTCAGAAAGTGACACAGAGGATGAAATTGACAGACAGACACTGTTTTCCTACTACACCCCCCATATACAGTTATAAGAACCTCAGAGTAGGGCAGGGGCGTAGACAAAACTCACACCTTTACAGTCGGCAGGCGTTAGCTGTGGGATGGGTGGTGATGTTACTAAGCTCAGATTGTGGATAGCGTAGTTTGTTTTATAACTGCCTTTTGACATTTGACTTCTCAGAAGCGGTTATGTGTTTTTGAAGCCGGGGACAAAGGCGATAAGCCATTTCTCTACCAGCACAGTTGAACATGCTGTTGTAGACAGACAGAGATGACTGTGATAGCACTGTACTGCTCTCAGAACAGATAGACTCAAGACTCTCTGCAAAGCAATACACCTCTGCACTTTCTAATCAGTGAGGAAATCTAAAGCGTGGCTGCTTCTGAATCTGTGCAAACGACATGATGAAGATATCTAACTGAACTATGAGTGGTCGTTATACAGTCTAGTAAGGACAGTTGCGGAGAGAGCAAAGGGCATGTCCATGCCACTAATAAAGTGGCTGCTATACGGGTTAATATATGGCCAGGGCCGGAGTTATGGGCGTTATGGCCCTGTCCCGCACTACCATACCTCCTTTCCCGTCCAAATCAAATATTGAAATGTTGATCATTTATTTGACCGAGACGTGCGCCTACAGAAAGACACATTATTCTCGGATAAAGCATCCGAGTAAGCGAAACAGCTGTCTCAGTATGCGTAGACCATGTACCTGATGCTGTCTGGACCAAAAGAGTATGGTTTGTCATACTATTTCTGGCCAGACAGCATCAGAGACACGGGCTACATATAGTAAGACAGAGGGATGCTGTTTCGCTCACTCTGATGTTTTGTCCGGTGAGAGATTTTCAGCAGAGAGGAAGAGGCGAAAAGCGAGAGGGCTCACTCTCGCCAAAATCTGTCCATAATAAGCCCAATGCGTTTCTATAGGCATAATATGCAGACCTAAGCTTGACGCCTGCCTTCCCGACCTTTGGGACAATGACTCCCATTATTAGGGTGGAAACATGAGCATCTCGTCATCGCATACAGATCTCTGGTTTCAGCCTCTTGCAAATTGGAAAGGAAAGTTGGTTTGTAAGTCGATTTTTTTTTTGCCAAAATTATATAATTACGTCTGTTTACATTTAAACTTTCCAAATACTTCACCAACGTAGCCACAGAGGAACATTAACTTCTTTAAAAAAATATATGGATTCTTTCAAATCACAAGTGTGTAGGCCTATGGGCAGCTGATTGAGTTGCGTCCCGTCAGTGAAAAGCATCTAAAATCAAGTGTGGAAAATAATGTGTCTTGAAATGTTGCAACAAGAAGAAGGGGAGGGGTGTGCAGCGAAGATATGGCTCGTCTCTCTCCAGAATGCATGCACTCAGCTCTCCGGAATGTGATCAGCTGTCTCCTGTCAATTCTTGCACCATTCATTGTTTCATTCTGTGAATTGTTTGCCCTTTGAATGTTTATTTTGTATTAATTCCCCATTACATACTGTATGTCACCAGTAGGCCTGGAAAATGTACAATTTTATCCCAGTGGTGGAAAAAGAACCCAGTTGCCATACCTGAGTAAAAGTAAAGAAACGTTAATAGAAAATGACTCAAGGAAAAGTGAAGGTCACCCAGTGAAATACTACTTAAGTAAAAGTCTATAAGTGCCTGGTTTTAAATATACTTAAGTATCAAAAGTAAAAGTACAAGTATAAATAATTTAATGATTTAATACAAGGATGGACTTTACTAGTCATAGCTCAATTCAAGACAGATAAAAAGGGAGGCTGAGTAGGCTGAGTAGAGAGATGAATGTGATTGAAAAAAACGGAATGTTCATCAGGATATTTTCTACTGTTTTTATTTGTTGACTTTAGGACTATGTCTTTTACTTAGTTGTTGATGGAAGTTACAGGCCACTGCTTCATTGGCATACAGGCTATCTCTGAGTTCTATGTGCTCATTTCTTTAGCCGCCAATATACCACAGTGTTGCAATGTTCCCGTATGGCAGAGCATGGTGCTCTCTTCTTAGTAGAATTTTACTTCAGATTTTTATGACTGACCACATGACAATGATTTGGACAAACTCAAACGTTATTACTGAAATGAAACTGTTCCACGAAAATGCACATGTCAAAATAATCATACTTGTCACACAGAAATGGTAGTATAAATTGTAAGCTTCCCCAAACTTGAAACTCAAGAGCTGCCTATGGTCTTTACTATAACACCCATTTAAAAAAATGGTGAACGCACCAGCGCATGCACACATAGGAGGTTTGGTGAAACGAAACGTGCCCGCCTATGAAGTCATACAAAAAGTTTTGTGGTGATTCCTATGTTGTTGATGTAAAGAATATCAGTTAGTCTGTGGTGTGTAATGAGGAGCAAGATGCATCGAGGAGCAAGATGCTTCAAATAACACATTTGTGAAATTGCTTATTCCAGTTACTAATAAGCATGCTCCCATTGAGAAAATGACCGTAAAAACAATTAAATCCATGTGACTATACTGAATAAAAATAAGAATAAATTATAACATGAAACAAAGATAAATTATGTAAAGAATGACAGTAAAAAAGCTCTGGGACACCTTAAATGACATTTTGGGCAAAAGGCCAAAACTCAGCTCCATCATTCATTGAATCAGATGGCTCATTCATCACAAAACCCACTGATATTGCCAATTACTTTAATGATGGGGTAGCCTATTGGTTAGAGCGTTGGACTAGTAACCGGAAGGTTGCAAGTTCAAAACCCCTGAGCTGACAAGGTACGAATCTGTCGTTCTGCCCCTGAACAGGCAGTTAACCCACTGTTCCTAGGCCATCATTGAAAATAAGAATTTGTTCTTAACTGACTTGCCTAGTAAAATAAATGTTTTCATTGGCAAGATTAGCAAACCTAGGCATGTTCTTTAATGGAAGCCTCTCCAACATAATCCAGGTAGAATCAGGAATTCCCCAGGGCTGCTGTCTAGGCACCTTATATTTTTCAATCTTTACTAATGACATGCCTCTGGCTTTGAGTAAAGCCAGTTTGTCAATGTTTGCAGATGACTCAACACTATACACGTCAATTACTACAGCAACTGAAATGACTCCAACACTTAAGAGCTGCAGTTAGTTTCAGAATGGGTGGCAAGGAATAACAGTCCTAAATATTTCAAAACTAAAAGCACTGTATTTGGGACAAATCATTCACTAAACCATAAACTAAATTGTGTAATGAATAATGTGGAAATTGAGCAAGTTGAGTTGACTAAATTGCTTGAAGTAACCCTGGATTGTAAACTGTCATGGTCAAAACATGTTGAAACAATAATAGCTAAGATGGGGAGAAGTCTGTCCATAATAAAGTGCTGCTCTGCCTTTTTAACAACACCATCAAAAAAGAAGGCCCTAGTTTTGTCACACCTGGACTACTGTTCACTTGTGTGGTCAGGTGTCACAAAGAGGGACTTTATAATTGGAAAATTATAATTGGCTCAGAACTGATCAGCGCTGCTGGCCCTTCAATGCACACAGAGATATAACATTAATGATATGCATGTCAATTTCTCATGGGTCAAAGTGGAGGTTCATCACTGCTTGTTTTTGTAAGAAGTGTTGACATGCTGAATGCACCAAGCTGTCTGTTTAAACTAATAGCATACAGCTCGGATGCCCATGCATACCCCACAAGACATGCCACCAGACATCCCAAGTCCAGAACTATGGGAGGTGCAGAGAACTACATAGAGCCACGACTAAATGGAACTCTATTCCACTTTAGGTAACTGATGCAAGCAGTAGAATCAGATTTTTTTTTAAACTGATAAAATACAACTTATGGAACAGTGTGGACTGTGAAGAGACACACAACCACAGGCACAGACACACGCATACGCACACAGGCGCTAGCACACGCACTCTACACACATGTACATTGTGGTATTGTTGCATTGTGGTATCGTGCATTTTGTGTGGTGGATATCTAGTGGTGTAGTGATGTTATATGATGTACGGTTTTATCTTTTGTTTAATGTGTCTTGATGCGTTAGGACCACAGGAAGAGTAGCTGCTACCTTGGCAACAACTAATGGGAATCCCTAATAAAACACAAAAAGACCCGTCCAACTGATTTGTGCTGGCACCAGTCCTGTATATGGCACTAGCACTAGCCTATGGCCTTTACCTCCTGTCCTGGTCCCTCCTCCAGATCTGATCTCCTCCTAGCTTGGCGTGGACCGCCGTTCAGGAAATGCTCAGATCATTCGCTGTTAGCCTAGTTAAATAAAGGTAAAATAAAAAAAATGTATAGAACAAATTCACAGTAGTAGAGATGCTCCAAGAACACGATGATCATGTGGGAATGTGGGAGCACGGCCAAAGACACGTGTCCATCCGCTGAATTCCTCAGCAAGTCAGAGCGGCTGGCTAACGCGGCTCAGTGGCAGAAAACGACACAAGGTGGTCGTTCCTCTTAAAAGAGTGGGAAAAAAACATATGTAAACACATAATTACTTTTTAGAAAGAAATTACTGAGGACAGGAATAGGTTTAAGACTCCCAAGAGTTCTCTAGTAGACTGGTAGGCTATCTCCACCCCATTTGTTCATTTTGTGGAGGTAGCCAAGTTGATCACCAGTCTACCAACTAGCCCCGAGCATAGGGGCTTTTACTAATCTTGTGAGAAAACACAACAATAATTATTGTCATCAACTATACCAATCAAAAGACCACATCCTACAAATAAAAAGTATATGTTTAGTTACATGGAGAGTTCCACAGGTGTTCTACAGGTCAATAATTATTTAAAAAAAAACATAGGCATGTAGACACACTTTCCGAGCTTTGGCACATTTAATAAGAGCTTTGGAAATGGTTTCTAAGCGGAGTTATTCAGCCTCTTACAACTAACCCGTGTTACATTTAGTACCGGTCCCCCCCATAGCTGTTGTGAATATATCTAATTTGGTTGAAATTTCTCTGTAAGGGTTAACTACAGGGGCGCAACTTTCACTGGGGACGGGGGGGGGGGACATGTCCACACATTTTGAATGAAATTTTTGCCCCCCCCACTTTTATCTTTGGAATGTGATACAAAATGTGGCATCGTGGGCTTTAGGACCACGCGGACGTCTCCGAGTGGTCGGGTAGGCTGTTTGGAGTGTTTATTCAACTGGATAAAAAAATATATTATAATAATTATAACCCCCCCACTTCTAACACCAAAGTTGTACCCTGGTTAACTAACTAAGTAATTTAGAATTACATTCACTTGTATTTTCAGCTTTTCATAAAAACGTTTTATGGCGACGTGAACTTAGCTGCTCTACAGCCACATCGAAACGAGTGCGTCCACTCTCTTTCTCCATAGGGCACCATATGCAATTTGAACTCTGACAAATGGAGGCTTACAGAGTGCACTTTGCCGCACACATATTTGTTTGTGCTACTAATGACTAATACGTAAAGACTTCATGAACAACTTCGTGTTAAATCATTGTGAGAATTGATTGTATCTTCTAAACAAAGTTAGGAGCCTACATTTAATTTTCAAACCGTGTTTGTGTTCGCCTTCTCCTCTTGGTGCACACCATAGAGATAGATAGAGGACTCGTCATGAATATAACCCATTTTTACCCATTTTAACATTGTCAATGAGGGCTTCCACCAATTTAAAGTAGTCAACTGGGTGGGGATTCCTATGATTTGGGAGCAATCAGCCAATATAGAAGACAATTGACTATTTTAATATGGAGATAGCTTCAATGGCGCTGCCCATGCTGCCACAGACACTATAAAGTCACATATACAAAGATGAGTACTCTAACAATCTCTATGGTGCGCACTCGCTTCACTTCCTCATTACATTGTGTCGGGGACTCCAAGAATTTATTTGGTTTATTCCGTTTTGGATAAGTAGGCTATTGTGGCTCCCGAGTGGTGCAGCGGTCTAAGGCATTGAATTACAGTGCTAGAGGTTCGACTCTGGTTCGATCCTGGGCTGTAACACAACCGGCCATGATCGGGAGTCCCATAGAGCGGCGCACAATTGGCTTAGAGTCGTCCGGGTTTGGCCCAGGGTAGGCCGTCATTGTAAATCAGAATTTGTTCTTAACTGACTTGCCTACTTAATTAAAGGTTAAATAAGTAAAAAATAAATTGTAATAGGCTACTGAAAATATGAACACCTGCTATCGTCAGTGACTGCAGTATCATCATTGATGTTGTCTGTTGTTTAAATGTGTGTCTATTTATTTTGGTAGGCCTATGTCTATTTGACCTGTTTAGGCCTACATAACCTTTGCCTCATATTCATTGTTCAAGAGAACTGCTAATACAACGTGTGTTGCGAAGCTCTCTTGAAAAAACTCAGTTGGGGGAGTGTTTTTTGCATTTTTGAGCTGTCAAGCAACTTGTACATACTGTTGAACTTTTTATTAAAGTTAACTGTAAATAAAACCTGTATTGTAATATATTTTTATTCTCTGGTTTCCTTTGTTTGCTCAAACGCTCCAAACTGAACTACAAGAACCTGGTATATCTTTACACATACACTATATAAGTATGTGGACACCTCTTCAAATTAGTAAATTTGGCTATTTCAGCCCCACCCATTGCTGACAGGTGTATACAATCAAGCACGAGCTCAGTGATTTTCAACGTGGCATCGTCATAGGATGCCACCTTTCCAACAAGTCAGTTCATCAAATTTCTGCCCTGCTATAGCTGCCCCGGTCAACTGTAAGTTCTGTTATTGTGAAGTGGGAACATCTATGAGCAACAACGGCTCAGCCGCAAAGTTGTAGGCCACACAAGCCCACAGAACGGGACCGCCAAGTGCTGAATTGTCTGTCCTCGGTTGCAACACTCACTGCTGAGTTCCAAACTGCCTCTGGAAGCAACATCAGCACAATAACTGTTAGTCGGGAGCTTCATGAAATGGGTGTCCATGGCAAAGCAGCCGCACACAAGCCTAAGATCACCATGCGCAGTGCCAAGCGTCGGCTGGAGTGGTGTAAAGCTCACCCCCATTGGACTCTGGAGCAGTGGAAACGCGTTCTCTGGAGTGATGAATCACGCTTCACCATCTTGCAGTCCAATGGACAAATCTGGGTTTGGTGGATGCCAGGAATACGCTACCTGCCCCAATGCATAGTGCCAACTGTACAGTTTGGTGGAGGAGGAATACTGGTCTGGGGCTGTTTTTCATGGTTTGGTCTAGGCCCCTTAGTTCCAGTGAAGGGAAATCTTAACGCTACAGCGTACAATGACATTCTAAACGATTCTGTGCTTCCAACTTTGTAGCAACAGTTTGGGGAAGGCTGTTTCCAATTTCAGACTGACAATACCCCCATGCACAAAGGGAAGTGGTTTGTCGAAATGAAATGGTTTGTCGAGATCTGTGTGGAAAAATTTGACTGGCCTGCGCAGAGCCCTGATCTCAACTCCATCGAACACCTTTGGGATGAATTGGAACACCAACTGCGAGCCAGGCCTAATCGCCTAACACCAATGCCCGACCTCACTAATGCTCCTGTGGCTGAATGGAAGCAAGTATCCGCAGCAATTTACCAACATCTAGTGGAAAACCTTCCCAGAAGAGTGCAGGCTGTTGTAGCAGCAAAGGGGGGACCAACTCCAAATTAACGCCCATGATTTTGGAATGAGATGTTCGACGAACACCTGTCCACATACTTTTGGTCATGTAGTGTATGTCCTTTCTGATACATAATGGGCTATTTGACCTCTGAGACAAAGATACATAATGAGATTATTTGGTTGCAGAAGCCAATGCCAAAATAAATACAGCTTGCAGTCATCTGTTGAAGCCCTCGTCTTTGACTTAAACAGTCAGATATTTGGGTGAACTTCACTCAGTCAGGCCAATAGTCCACCCACTGTCCTTGAGTTTGCACAATCGGACCTTGAAGGAAAGACATTCCTCGGAGATTAGGTCAACATGACCCTCCACCCCCGACACCAGAAAAAGCCCCTGCAGTATCTAACCCCAACTGGACTAAAGGGCTCCCCCTATGCGTCAGATCACAACCCACCCAATTCCTTCACTCAGCCCCTGTGTTCATAAGCAATGACATTGAGAGTGAGCAAGTCAACCTACACCACCAACCCACACCACCCCTCACTCCATCTCAACCCTCTGGAACACATTCATTGCCACTAACCATCCACTATTTGCTGATTAAACATGTGTAACATCTTCTATTGCATGACATTCTGGAACCGAGGGAGCTGCTTCTTGAGAAGGGGCAGAGGGAATGAGGATATAATGCCACGAGCTGACCGCGACTTTGCCTAACAATAACATGTTTCCGTCCCTCAGACTACAGATGCTGGGTGTCCCTCTGAGGCGTGTGCGGCTAGTTGCTGGGTCATGAGAACTGTTGCTATGGAAAAAGGTAAGGAGCCAATCCAGACAAGTGACCAACTATACGTACACAAAGCCACTAATTCCTCGTGCTTTCTATGTACTAGAAAAGGGGACACACTTAATAGCAATCATATATAGGCTATAATTGCAGTGATAGGGAAGTGTATCACCTGAACATTAAAATATAAATGGTATTGCGTGGAATGAGTCACCAGTTAGAAGTTAACTACAACAATTATCCAATAGATAGTGAGTTTGATTCCTTGATAAAGCTTTGATAATGAACATGTATTATATGGGAAATGATTTGGTTGCTGTGTAGCCTATAGATCAGTCTAGAAGAATAGGTGTGAGGGTCAGATGATCATACGTTTGTGTTGTGTGAACATGCTGAGCGGGAAAGCACTTTGACTTTCCCGTTTCTAAGACACACGGTCTGTTAGACTGTGGTTGGTACAGTCACCCAGGCATGAACAATGCATGTGTACAGGCTTTCGCAACCTGCTCTACTTCCCACACTATGTGACCTTCACCCTGCACCTGATACAGTCATGTTCTCAGAAGTGATCAGACAGATGAAAAACATTTGCTCAACCAGTGCAAAGATGAACCATGTTCATACTGACCCAAATGGTGCTTGCTGACTCGCCAAAGCCAGCCATTATGACACTAAAAAGGGACCACCTTTACTTACTAAACTCACATACCGGTATTACCATCGTTTAAGGGGGACTAAAAGAGATCCAAATCAAACCATCAAAATAGAGTCAAACCCATGCTGCGTGTAAGGACTTTTCTGTTCTCATTTTCTGTTCTCATTTCGCATGCAGTTAACACTCCCACGCGTCTTATTAGCATGCCTAAAATCAGCAGCCGCCCCTCTGCACAGCTCCGCGAGCAGTCAACAGCAGTCTGCATGGACAGGATGTTGTGGTTGTGCTGGTAACGTGCACTTCACACCGACAGGCGAGAATGGAGACACCATGACGTAGAGGTAAGAAGAAGAAAAAACAAAGGCACCGCTATGAGGGTGTGCTGTTTCCACCCGGGCCCAGGCCAGCTTTGACCAGCGCAGTGTAAATAGTGGCCATGTCTAGATACTGTGTAGCCAGCATACGTCTTTAATCAAAGCTCAGTTGAAGTTTAAGCAGTCACGTTCGTCACAATTATGAATGAGAACATTTCCCATTTTTAGATGGTCCCCGCGTCTAGGATGAAAGAAAAGACTGATCGATCAACACTGAATTATTTCAGTCTGCCATAAAAAGGTTTTAGTGCCGTTATACTATAATACAATACGGAGTACCACAGGCTAACCACAACGCAAGAATACAGAGGAAGTGTGCAGTTCCTCCTCTACACAGTCCAAAGGCTGTTTGCCTAACAGTATTCAGGCCAAGCACAGACATTGACGTCAGAGAGCCTTTACAGTACAGCGGGCAGAGTGTACAGACCTAATAAAAGGTACAATAAAGTGAGAAATTGAGTCCTACGTCCATTAGAATGAGGGCAGCCTGAGGTTGTCTGGGCTACTAAACATTAACCACTGACTTGGGTTACAAATCAATTGCACTACCAGCTTAAGCCATAAAAGACACAGACCTATTGGTAGAAGGAGTAGTATCTTCATATGCACACATGGCAGATAAGCTTGCCCACACAGCAACTGGCCTAGAACTACAGAGGTGTAAAACAATGTATTTCGATGAGCTGTCACTTGTCCCATAGGTTTTTTTGTTAACATTGGCAAGCTTACACCTAGCCACCTGCACATTGTCAAATCAGGTGAGCGTTAGCAATGCCTATATTGATTGTCTCTGAATTACGTCAATCTATACATTATTTTGTCGGTGGAAACGCCTAAAGAACCATGTCGCCTTTTTGAGACAGAACTTTCATTCAGGAAGTGTCTTTCCCTCCTTCTGTGGTAAAACATTACTCTGGTCCTAAGATTGTTTTATGGTTGAAGGGTAAAGTCTGCAAATCTCCTTCACTGATACGACGCATGAGCTAAAAATGACCATTGATAAGGATCAATTGATATTTAACTGAGTTCCTTTGTCTGCTCTTTGTTAATCTGTACGGCATCATTACTAGCATGGCTTCCCCTTTGGCTATGTTGTGTTATTATAACAGGTACTGCACTGAGAACCTTTTCCTGTGTTATTCTTCTTTCTACTATAGATCTACTCCTGCTTGTGTAGTATGTATTTAGCATACACAAGCACAACATCCAGGGCTCTGACACAACCTTACATGTATAGAAACCTCCCCATCCCCACCCCCTTACAACAATCTCTGCCCACAGCTCTCTCCTTTCAGCCAGCTGTGATACTGGCCACATTTAGAAATCTGAGGGCTGTTATTACTAACAGGCAGAAACACAAACTCACTCTGCAAACACTTGGCCAAAGGCCTGGGAAAACAGAGTCAGAAGAAATGTTGGACAATGTTTGTCCCCGAAGGGTGGGAAATAAGGCTTGTGAGGAGGTTTGGTTGGTGAATGGTGAACAACACCCTAGTAGCTCACAGCTGTGGGAGACTTACACCACAAACCACTCCTTGAACAACCTGCAGAGCCGCCTCTGCTCTTCCCTCACCTACATTACGTTGCAAACAAACACTTCACAGAGAAGGCTTTTCATGAGGTAACGGCTCAATCTTTAAAGCTACAAAGTATGAACGGTCGTCTATGAGTATGTGTGAGGTTGTACGTGTGTGTATGGGTGAGAGGCAGAGGGAAAGCGAGAGACAGAGAGTCGGACACGTAGTTAAGACATGTGGCCCGCAGAGCAGGTTAAGTGAAACAAGTCGACTGAAACTTTCTAATGGCAGTCAACATTGTAACCTAGCACTAGCTAGTGCACACTCAAATGTTTAGTACGTCCCCTTTTGTATTGTGTCTGACATATACTGAGTATACCAAACGTTAGGAACACCTTCCTAATATTGAGTTGCACCCCCCCCCCCCCATTTTGCCCTCAGAACAGCCTCAATATGTCGGGGCATGGACCTTACAAGGTGTCGAAAGCATTACACAGGGATGCTGGCCCATGTTGACTCCAATGGTTCCCACAGTTGCGTCAAGTTGGCTGGATGTCCATTGGGTGGTGTGGACCATTTTTTGATACACACGGGAAACTGTTGAGCGTGGAAAACCCAGCAGCGTGGAAGTTCTTGACACAAATCGGTGTGCCTGGCACCTACTACCATAAATCGTTCAAAGGCACTCTTTTTCAAAGGCAATCTTTTGTGTTGCCCATTCACCCCCTGAATGGCACACATACGCAATCCATGTCTTATTTGTCTCAAGGCTTAAAAATCCTTCTTTAACCTGTTTCCTCTCTTTCACCTACTCTGATTAAAGTGAATTGAACAAGTGACATCAATAGCTTCCTCCTGGATTCATCTGGTCAGTCTATGTCATGGAAAGAGCGTGTTTTGTATACTCAGTGTATATACCTTACAAATATTTTACCATTATTTATATACACCGTATTTCGGGCTGGGAATGCAAGATTTACAGTAAGCTAAGCTTGTCTTTCCAGTTTTCTAAATATCAGTGACTGGATGGGACAATCTATTTAAAATAGGGTGCGGGTTCTCTGAATAGACAACAGACAGAGACATGGAATAAACCACGGTCACCCAGCAAAAAGGCAGAACTTTAGTCACTTAGTCCACTTGACCTTACTATTCAACATTTCCATGTAATCATTTGTTGCCTTATGTAAAGGGGCCTTGAGGCAAGAATTCATGTGAACAGGTTGGCTTCAAAATGCAAGTCACTGGAGTATACGTAGATTCATTCTTTCCAGGAATGGTAGTAATGCTGACATAATTATTTAATGGATTCATATTTTTTTTTGTTACTGAGAGAAAACATTGCCGGCGTAAAGGTCAGTTGTTTGTGCTCGTGCGTGTTTGTCTGTGTGTGTCTGTGTCTGTGTGTTATTACCTGCATGAAGCCTCTGCTTCAACCCCACCATTCACTATCCTGACCTGAAATGTGTGAGTGGTTCAAAAGAGTGTGCTAGGTCTTGACGGCTATTTTAACTCAGTCACAGAGTTCAATATTTGAAAATAGTATGACAAGGAATGCTTCTCCCACTATTGTTGAGGGACAGTGAATTGTGACACATGACATAAAAAACGACATTCCGCAAATTTGTGAACTTTTCCATTGGAACAATGTAGTAATCTGCAAGGTTTCATCATTCTTAGGTTGAGTACTCTAGATTGTATATCACATTTTGACAGGCAATTCATTGTTGTCCTGTGGATTTTGTGTCATGTGGGGCCTCGTCCCTACCAGTGCCCCACCCGGACTTCCAGGTAAAACTGTGATGTGTTCTGTCCCTGCTGTGGGACAGTATAACCTGTTTCACCAGCTCAGAGACTTGCCCAATCAAAGACAGCTCCATAAATCAGTACTGTCTCATGGCACAACACACGCCTAGGGGTAAGGCTGTAAACCAGGGACTCACACGGGCCATTGTTCCACCAATCAGATGATATCGTATGATGTCATTATTTATGACGCTACTTATAAATCTACCAATCAGGTGCCTGCTCTGTGTTGTATTAACCAATTGCTCCTCAGGTTTACTCAGGTTGGTCCTATTTCATTGTGTTATGGAAATGTTATCTATCATATTTGAGGATGAGATAAAGATGTGTGTCTTATCGTCAATAGCAAATGGAAAAAACAAGGCTTAATTTCCCACCAAAGAATTGTGATGACTACAGCAAACTTCTGTCACACTGGCCCTTGTTCCACTAATCAGCTTTGTGATGACATGATATGTGGTGCACTCTTTCAAATGTTTTTTAATCTAGAACCTTAAAGGAAAAATCAACTACATTTGCCACCAAAGAATTGTGATGACTACAGCAAACCGCGCCGGGCAAATATTTGTAGTTTGGTTGACCACAAGGGTTATTTTTTTCCCTTTAAGAGCTGAAAAGGGCCCAATATTGGCTCTGTACCAAAATCTTACTCATAATCTTACTCTAGGCCTTGTTCTCACTTTTCACGTGTGGGAACGGTATGAACCTGTATCCTAATCAAAATCAAGATTCGTTCTTGGTCCATATTCTTATACTCCACGACACAACTCATGGCACTTTCGAGAAGTGGTAAACCAAGTTCTCAGAATGTGAAGTTATGTGCAGAAATAGTTGTGAATGTAGAGAAGAATGAGTATTTGTCTCAGAGCTAGCGGGTGGGTAAATTGGGTCCTCTAGGCCTGAGTCATTGTAGCTTATGACTAGGCCTCCGTGTTCACTCGTTGCTCATTCCACCTCATGTGACTCTGTTTCACTGTGGTTTAGGTGCTGCAGATGGATTCATCTGTGAGGGAACAAAAGAAGACACACGGATTGACTTAATGTTAGTGACAACATGGCAGACAATCAAAACAATGAAAATGCTCAGATGCTGTGAATGAGAGCACGCTTTGTGGGGTGTTATTCTTTTAAATAACTTCCTTCTGTCTCAAGTGCCCATTTGACAAAGAAGCACTGTTGATAGGCAGAATAAGCAATACCGTGACAACACAGCGAAGGAATGGCAGACAACCTGATTTACAGCAGTGAGTCAGTAGATAGCAACAACAAGTAGTTATAGGAGGGGGGGAGGGGGGGTGGGGGGGTTAAGTTTTGTCACAAACACTGGTCATGCAAGCTTTGGGTTCTTCCACAATATGAGCATAAAAAGAACACAGGCTGAAAAGTCCACTTGTAAATGACGTAATAAATCAAAAGATGTCAAAAGTTTCACATTTACCGGTTCAAATCAAACATTACAGTCACACCCGTCAATGCCAGAACATTGGCAGACTGAGTTAGCGTTAGCAGTGGTATGTTTCTGGATGTTTTTGCCAGTAAAGCTTCTAATGTACATCCAGTGGAAACAAAGTGGTGAACTTGTGAAGAAACAAGGTCAGGTTGAAAAGAGATCACCCGCCCCCTTGATTTTAAGCTGCCAGTCATTTTTTAGACTGTGGGAACCTAAGGTTTAGAATCACAAAATATTTCTCGTTAAGAGGGTAATTAGTGAGCGGTGTTACAGCAAGTGTGTTAATCACTCTTTCTTGGAATTGTCAGAATTCTTAGAAACCTGTGGAGGTACTCTTGGCCACGCTGGCTGTTTTATGCTCTTGGCAGCTTGATTGAAAAGAAAAGCAACCAATCAAGCAGCAGATCTCTCCTCCAATGGACGTCACCTCCACAGGGCAAGAATGCAGCTCTCACCTTCCTCCTCACCGATCTAGGACTACAGATGTTTTGCTTTAGTCCTAGGCTCTTCATAGTTCTTCATGATAAGAGCTGAGGATAGCGTGGGTGCGGAGCCGAACAGCATCGTTTGAAAGGCATCTCCCTGGAGACGTTTTCAACACATGCCCTGAGCTTTCAGCCAGAGGAATGAGCTGAAGGAATTGTGATATGGTCTCTGGGGGATGGAAAACTTTCATTGTTTTTTTTTGCTGACTACAAATGCTGACTTTACAAACATAATAGAAACCAGGAATGTTCTGTTACATGTGGGAAGGTTTCAAAGACAGCACATTTCTAATAGAAATGTATAAATACACATTTAAAATATAAATCATGTATGCAAAGTCGGTAACCACACAATTTGTTCAGCAGATTATTTCATTCAGCAGACATACATTAGGTGTGACTAAACTTTGTGACAGTCTGACAGTAGAGTGCCCCTTGTTGAAACCACTTTGTTAAAATTAGCTAAGAATGTAATAATACACCATTTTATTTCACTTCCGTAACCCTAATGACTAATTACATAAATTGGAGCAGAGTAAGACTGAATCATTCCCTCCATTACTACCTCACCCCTCCATAGGCCCAGGCCCAAGCCTTTATAGGCCCAGGCCCAAGCCCATTATCATACACCCCCAGTAGGCTAAACGCACAACATTTAGTCCACTACCACACCCCTCCATATGGTAGGCCCAAGCCTAGGGTCTTGGTCCGCCTCCTCTCCCAACATCTGGCGATTGTTTGACAGGACCCACTGCGCGACGTCTCCCAGAGTCTCCAGTTGCTCCAACTGGGCCTGTGACTAACACCGCTCAGCTATATTTCACTAACAAATGAGAAGGGCTTCCAGATGACGGGCAGAGAAGAAAAAACAAGGAAGGAAATGAAAAACATGTGGGAAAGCCTGGACTGCATTTCATACGGAAAAGGATACTCCAAGAAAAGTCTGAACATTCCCCAGACCCCTTCCTCCCTTTTAAGAGGGGCTTGAACCTCTCATGAAAGCTCTCTCAGTATGAAAGGCTTGATGATCTTAACAGAAAGTGATAAAATATTGTTAAGCATTCGCCTGATGACTGAAGGTACATAATTACACCTAAGGGGACTCCGGGATGCTGGCCATCTAGGCAGAGTTGCAAAGAAAAAGCCATATCTCAGACTGGACAATGAAAAGAAAAGATGAATATGGGCAAAAGAACACAGACACTGGACAGAGGAATTCTGCCTAGAAGGCCAGCATCCCGGAGTCACCTCTTCACTGCTGATGTTGAGACTGGTGCTTTGCTGGTACTATTAAATGAAGCTGCCAGTTGAGGACTTGTGAGAAGTCTGTTTCTCAAACTAGACACTCTAATGTACTTGTCCTCTTGTTCAGATGTACACCGGGGCCTCCCAGTCCTCTTTCTCTTCTGGTTAGAGCCAGTTTGGGCTGTTCTGTGAAGGGAGTAGTACACAGCGTTGTGCTTTTCTTTCAAAAACAAGGACAATTCTAAGTTACCCCAAAATGTTGAATGGTAGTGTATATGGGCATACAAATAGGGTTTTACTGTCATAACATTAAGAGGTAAATAGGTTGTTAAAAAAGCATGACATGGGTGACTAAAAAAAGCCAAACATTTGTCATTTGTTCATATGCAGGTTATTATCAACCTCAAAACTATGCAGGGAATTCTGGGTTAAACATAAGCATCAGTCAAAGCTATCTGGTTCTGAAGACATTAATCAACCTGTTTAAAACGGTGTACCAAATCAGTGTGACTGAAGGGGGATAAAGAGAAGGGCAGAGGGGGGGAATTCTCTGGCAGTGAGGGAGTCAAACCTAAACCTCTCTCTCAGCTAGAGTCCATATGCAGCCAGCCCAGAGGCGGCCATCTTGCAGCCTGCATTGCGTGCATTCCTATGACTTAAGGCAGCAGGGTGAGTCACTTTGTTCGGTGCAAATGTGGCCTCTGATTCACACCCAAGTGACTAAGCCCCCGAACGGGCCCCACTGAGAGACGAGGAGAGAGGAAAGGAAAGGAGAAGCCTCTATCTATCTCTCTTGCCAGCCAAAACCAAGGAGACCTGATAAGTGGACAAAATGCAAGGCATTTCTTTTCAAAGGAAATTCTCACTTGCCCAAAAAAATGGTTTTTGGTTGACCTCAAAGTATATCATGAGTCACTTCCCTAGTTGGCCCAAGTCTTCAGTATACAAATGTTTATAGTGACACGTCATTGCTAAGATTGTTTAGTATATATTTTCTCTCAATAATTCCCAAAGAATTTGTACCAGACCAGTATAAAACTGAGAAGATGTCAGAAACCATTTCTAACCTAAATTACCCTGCAAATTAGCTAACTCAGCACACATACCACTTTCAATGCATCATGATTTGAATTATCAGACCTTTTCACTTTTCTTACAGCTCATTAAATGTACAAAATAGACAACGTGACATGTAACCTCACGGCTCGACTCATCTAGCTAGGGATATTAGAGGCTCATCTGTTTTCTCTAAAACTGGTTAAAGAAGAGTGAAGACAGCCAAACAGCAAGAAACATCCATACTCTTTTTCTTTCTCTCTCTCTCTCTCTCCCCCTCTCTCTCTCTCTCTCCCTCTCTCTGCCAACTGTGTGACTTCCTGCTTGCTGCCAACAGAAACAGGTTGCACCTGCTATGTGACATCATAAAATATATTTCCTCCATCATATCCTTACATGGTCTCTCCTATCATTGTTATTCAGATGACACTCAACTACTTTTCTCCTTCCCTCCTTCTGACACCCAGGTTGCGACACGCATCTCTGCGTGCCTGGCAAATATCTCAGCTTGGATGTTGGCCCACCACCTCAAGCTCAACCTCGACAAGACAGAGCTGCTCTTCCTCCCGGGGAAAGCCAGCCCGCTCCATGACCTCTCTATCACGGATGACAACTCCACGGAGTCCCCCTCCCAGAGTGCAAAGAACCGTGGCAACACCCTGTCATTCTCTGCAAATATAAAAGCAGTGACTCGACCCTACCTCACACAGGAAGAGGTGCAGGTCCTAATCCAGGCACTTGTCATCTCCCATCTGGACTACTGCGACTCACTATTGGCTGGGCTCCCCACTTGTGCCTTCAATCCCATGCAATGTATCCAGAACGCTGCAGCCCACCTGTTGTTCAACCTTCCCAAGTTTTCCCATGTCACCCCGCTCCTCCACACACTCCACTGGCTTCCAGCCGAAGCTCGCATCTACAACTTACCTTAAAGCTATGCTCAAACCCTACACCCCAACCCAAGTACTCCGTTCTGTCACCTCTGGTCTCTTTGCCCACCTCAATGGTGGAACCAACTTCCCCCTGAAGCTAGGACAGCAGAGTTCCTGCCAATCTTACCGAAAACATGAAACCCTAACTTTTCTTAGGGGATTTGTTTCCCCGTATCACCATCGACTTTGCTAATTTGCTCATTTGAGGAAAAATGTACTTACTATGACTGTGATATGTGGTTGTCCCATCTGGCTATCTTAAGATGAACTGTAAGTCGTTCTGGATAAGAGAGTCGGTTAAATGATTCAAATGGAAAATGTAATAATGTTGGCATGTGGTTTTTGCTCAATGGACGACACACCTCAATATTCCTTCTAGATGTTTCCATACTCCCGTTTTCAACGACGGATACAAAGACATAAAACCTCACACGCAGATTACATAATCATGCTATATTGAAAGTCAAGTAAGGTTTTGATCAAAAGATGAAATGCATTGCTCATCTAATTGAAATAATTACACCTCATGAAGTTGTCACTTAAAAAAAGAGATTCCTTTGTATGTCAGATGGTACAATGCCGTGTGGTGTGAAGGGCGAGTTGAAAAAGTCTGTGATCCACACATTTCAACCTGGGCATTTTTAAGCTCACTGTTGAAAGATATGACCTACATACCAAGACAAAGAAAGTTTTAGACTTTGTAACAATTCAGAAAATATGCGTAGGTGGAAGATCATTTACACCACATCAAAGGGCCAAACAGACATTTTCCAGTACCCTATCTGAAAAAGTCAGATGTACTCACATTGAGAAGAACTGATGTGAACAGGTTGTCAGAGCTACTCAATTCTAGTACTGTTGTTTGCCATCCAAAACAACAGAGATTGGCCTGTTCAAACACATGGATTAACTGTGCAGATATCACCCATTAACACAACCGCAGCCTGCGTCACAGCATTACTCCGATGCTCTTTGGCTTCTTGCTTATTACCCTTCCTGACCCTGATAACTCCCCTTTTAAATCCTCACAAACTTTAAGAGCAGCTCAAAACTAAAGCCTCCAGAGCGGTCCGACGCATTTCTTCCATGCGTGCCATGACATTAACTTCTCTGATAACGTAGAACTGACTCAAGTGTAATACAATCTTATCCCAGATAGAGTTGATTACATATGTCCCTTTTCCGGACCTCTCTATAGCGTTCTACTCGGATGGCTTGGCTTGCCAAGGTTTGGACTCCGGCAGGCCTGAGTTTTGGTTTGGGTTCAGGAGATGTCACTCTCACAGAACTACGTACAACCCAAGCACAGCCAAAACAATCGGGCTGACTTGTGAGGTTTACCTTCTTAAGGAGGATTTCATCAGAAATAATCCCAGGATTTTGGGTCTCTCTCACGTGGCCCGGGACGTTTGATGTGTGGATTATTGCTCAGATTAACCCTCCCCTTTTAAAAAAAAGAGGCATATTCAGTAAGGGGTTTGATGTAGTGCTGAAAACACACCGGTGCCCTGCTTTGATGTAGAAGCCCTTGAATCTGAACTCACACCAGGCCTGACATAAACCCAAGGCTATGACCTTTGAGGGTAGAGTGTATTTTACAGAGCAATATTTGCACTTCACAATCATGGATAAACTCTAGTGTCCATGGGCACTGGGAGTAGAAGTCATTGGTAGATGGATAAGAGGAGTGGACTGTATCCAAGTTTCGAAGAAGGGAAATGTTTATGCATGGAATCGGATAGGTTTAGATTCTGAATTGATTGCTGCCCCTGAAAAATAACCTGTTCTTAAATTAGGGAATTGCAAGAGAGGGACAATGTCAGCTGAATGTAAATGTCTCAGTTATAAAAGTAATTGTGTCAGATTTGAGTTTTTCTATCAGTACATACCAGAGGCGGTCAGCGCCGTTTAAGATGGAGGACAGTATTTTTTAAATGAGCATGGCCTTATTTCTATTACAGCATATTGGATGACTGTCATTCATATTCCATTCACCCAGATCAATGTAACATCAATAGGTTTAGTTTACTACATGACGCTCAAATTTCCCTATACCCATCATGAGGTTGCTATACTGGTCGAGAGAAAATGTTATCCAGACAGTAATACATTCAATAACGCCTTGCACACTGTTGCCTGCATCTTGCTGATCTAGGGTGTAATCATTAGTCCAACAGTTGCAAACAAGAGTTTTTATTGGACAAATTCAGGTATGCTTATCCCCATTTAATTCCGTCTTCTTCCGTTTTAAGAAAAGTTTTTCAACAGAATTGGCGGAATGAATGTACCCCTGATCACCGCAATCACAGTTCACTTTCATAGCAGCCACATACAAACAGTATGATCATTTGCTCGTTGTATGATTCCTTCTCGCATCTACACGCTTTCCAGTGGTAGAAAAAGTATTCAATTGTCATACTTGAGTAAAAGTAAAGATGGCTTAATAGAAAGTGAAAGTCACCCAGTAAAATATATATTATATAAGTCTTAAATGTACTTAAGTATCAAAAGTAAATGTAATTGCTAAAATATTCTTTAGTATCAAAGTATATAAATCCTTTCAAATTCCTTATATTAAGCAAAACGGAAGGCACCCTTTTATATGTTTTATTTTTATTTATGGATAGCCATGGGCACACTCCACCAGATCTGAGGCAGTAGGGATGACCAGGCATGTTTTATTGATAAGTGAATGAATTGGAGGATTTTACAGTCCTGCTAAACAATCAAAATGTAATGAGTACTTTTGAGTGTCAAGGAAAATGTATGGAGTAAAAGGTTTTAAAAAATCTGTATGAATATAGTGAAGTAAAACTAGTCAAAAATAGAAATAGTAAACTACAGATACCCATAAAACTACTTAAGTAGTACTTTAAAGTATGTTTACTTAAGTACTTTACACCACTGGTGCTCTCCTCCTCTCCCCTTTTCCCTTTGTTGCTTGTGGACTTCAGTGCACAATACAAGCACTGTCTGTGACCAGGTGACAAAACCTTTCCAAGCCAAACCTTCATAACATAACCGTTAACCACTACACACAGCATACCTCAATGTCAGCTAATGTCATAGTCAACATAGCTATCTACTAGAACTAACAAGTTAATAAACCAGCTACAATCAATGCAGTACAGTGAACAGCATGCAGTTTAGCAGTTACACCAGAGGGCCCCAGTGGCTATCAACTAATATATAAAACCAAAAGCTTACCTTGACTTTGAAGAGTTCCAGTGTTGGATAGTCATAGCCAGCTAGCTAACATAGCATCCTTCTCTGTTTGAGCCAGGTGTTTGAGTAGGCTAAACTAGCTAGCTGCATTCACTAGCTAGGTAAATATATATATATATATATATATATATATATATATATATATATATATATATATATATATATATATATATATATATATATATATATATATATATATATATATATATATATATACACACAGTGCCTTCAGAAAGTACTTAGACCCCTTGACTTTCTAAATGTTGTTAGGTTACAGCCTTCTTCTAAAACTGATTAAATAGATTTCTTTCCCTCATCAATCCACACACAATACCCCATAATGACAATTCAGAAACAGGTTTAGAAAATATGACATTCACATAAGTATTCAGACCCTTTACTAAGTACTTTGTTGAAGCACCTATGGAGACTAATTCACGGAAATATGACATTCACATAAGCAGACCCTTTACTAAGTACTTTGTTGAAGCACCTATGGAAGCGATTATACCTCTTCTTGGGTATGATTCTACAAGCTTGGCACACCTGTATTTGGGGAGTTTCTCCCATTCTTCTCTGCAGATCCTCTCAAGCTCTGTCAGGTTGGATGGGGAAAACTAGTTTCAGGTGTCTCCAGAGATGCTCCATTGGGTTCAAGTTCTAGCTCTGGCTGGGCCACTCAAGGACATTCAGAGACTTGTCCTGAAGCCACTCCTGCGTTGTCTTGGCTGTGTGCTTTGGGCCATTGTCCTGTTGGAATGTTGAACCTTCGCCCCAGTCTGAGGTCCTGAGCGCTCTGTAACAGGTTTTCATCAAAGATCTCTCTATACTTTGCTCTGGTATCTTTACCTCAATCCTGACTAGTCTCCAGGTCCCTGCCACTGAAAACATCCCCACAGCATGATGCTGCCTCCACCATGCTTCACAGTAGGGATGGTGCCAGGTTTCCTCCAGACGTGATGTATGGTATTCAGGCAAAATAGTTCAATCTTGGTTTCATCAGACGAGAGAATCTTGTTTCTCATGGTCTGAGAGTCCATGGGTGCCTTTTGGCAAACTCCAAGCGGGCTGTCATGTGCCTCTTACTGAGGAGTGGCTTCCGTCTGGCCACTCTACCATAAAGGCCTGATTGACGTAGTGCTTCAGAGATGGTTGTCCTTCTGTAAGATTCTCCCATCTCCACAGAGGAATTCTAGAACTCTGTTAGAGTGACCATCAGGTTCTTGGTCACCTCCCTGACCAAGGCCCTTCTCCCCCAATTTCTCAGTTTGGCCAAGCGGCCAGCTCTAGGAAGAGTCTTGGTGTTTCCAAACTTCTTCCATTTAAGAATGGAGGCCACTGTGTTCTTGGGGACCTTCAATGTTGCAGAAATTTTTGGTACCCTTCCCCTGATCTGTGCCTCGACACAATCCTGTCATGGAGCTCTATGGACAATTCCTTCGACCTCATGGCTTGTTTTTTGCTCTGGCATGCACTGTCAACATTGAGACCTTAAATAGACGTGTGTGCCTAGCCAAATCATGTCCAATGGATTTAATTCAAGTTAACATCAAGGATGATCAATGGAAACAGGATGCATCTGAGCTCAATTTCGAGTCTCATAGCAAAGGTTTTGATTACTTATGTAAATAAGGTATTTCCGTTGTTTTTTGTTTTTTTTTGCAAAAGAAATGTTTTAAAAAACGCTTTTTTGCTTTGTCATTATGGGGTATTGTGTGTAGATTGCTGAGTTTAAAAAACACTTTCCGAAGGCACTGTATATTTATAGAGAGATATAGATAGCTCTCTCTCTCTCTCACTCTCACTCTCTCACTCTCACTCTCACTCTCTCTCGGGCTTCTTAATTTTTTAAGAAATACATTTCTTCAGAACTGTTCAACTATTGTCTTTCTCTCACTTTGAGTCAACGACTCGCCACATTTCATGCACCGCAGTGCTAGCTATCTGTAGCTTAAGCATTCAGTACTTGATTAATTATCTGATTCTTTGATTGGGTGGACAACATTTCAGTTCACACTGCAAGAGCTATGATAGGTTGGAGGATGTCCTCCGGAAGTTGTCATAATTACTGTGTAAGTCTATGGAAGAGGGTGAAAACCAATATACCCAGAGGAGGTCAGAAACTAACTGTCCTCCAGCAACACAATGGTGCTACCCCAGAGATTGCTGTTGAGACTACTGTAGACCAATTTTGCAAAACAGTTTGTTTTAAACAATTATTTGGTGATTTGCAAAGCATGAACATGACCTAAATGTTTTCACCCTCCTCACAAGGTTCCCTTTGAAAGTCTGAGGGACTGTGTGTGTGTGTGTGTGTGTGTGTGTGTGTGTGTGTGTGTGTCCATGGGTGCATGTGTGCACGTACATGTGCACTCATTTGCTGTTATTGCTTAGCCTTGCACTTCTTTCTGCTTTGAGTGTCAATAGTGCCATGGTGGCAAATACAGAGCATACGTGAGAGCACGGCAGAATGGAGAAGCCTCCTTCAGCAGACAGAGGAACTACACAGGCAGGAATAGGGGTAACACACATACGCTCCTAGGAGACATACAAAGCGGTGTGTGAGATATCAGAAAGGTGTTGCACGGTACCTTTGGCCTACTTTTATATGAGAGAACATTCATAGGGAGACACATTGGCTAAAGATCTGATTGGTGAAAGGGATACACCAACAAGGTTTGCGTTTCCCCTGTACTTAAATTTGAAGGTATTATCTAAACTATTTGCGGATTGAAATGTGACTACAGAGAAATGTTCAGCAGACATGACCTTTCAGAAAAGTATGGGGAAGTTACAGTACATTCGGAAAGTATTCAGAACCCTTGACTTTTTCCACATTGTGTTATTTTACAGCCTTATTAAAAAAAAATCAATTGACACACAATACCTCATAATGAAAACAGTGAAAACAGGTTTTTAGAATATGTATAGAAAATGTATAAAACATAAATAAAAATAAGTATTCTGACCATTTTCTATGAGACTCGAAATTCAGCTCTTTGTTTCCATTGATCATCCTTGAGATGTTTCTTCAACTTGATTGGAGTCAACCTGTGGTAAATTCAATTGTTTGGACATGATTTGGAAACGCACACACCTGTCTATTTGACAAGGTCCCTGTCACGACTTCCACCGCAGGTTGCTCCTCGCCCTGTTCGGGCGGCGCTCGGCGGTCGTCGTCGCCGGTCTACTAGCTGCCACCGATCCTTTTTCCTTTTCTTTTGGTTATGTCTGTTTTGTGTTTCACCTGGTTTCCTTTTGGTTAATTAGGGGGGGGGGGGTATTTAATTCGACATTTCCTTTGGGGTTTTGTGCGGGATTGTTTTCGTTTGAACTGTCAGTGAGTTTGGGTTTCGTTTTTATTAGCTCATGTTTTACAGGTGTTTTTCCCTAGACTGTGTCTGAGTGGGGGTGTTCGTGGCTATTGCTGTAGTCCGGTCTTCCTGTTTGTTTTTTTGAGCTAGTTAAATGAAACGCCCTTTTCTTTTGAACTCGTTTCTCCTGTGCCTGACTCCACACCCACATCTCCTTGGGGAGATCTGACAGTCCCACAGTTGACAGTGCATGTCAGAGCAAAAACCAACCCAGGAGGTTGAAGGAATTGTACGTAGAGTTTTGATACAGGATTGTGTGAAGGAACAGATCTGGGGAAGGGTACCAAAAAAATTCTGCAGCATTGAAGGTCCCCAAGAATACAGTCATTCTTAAATGGAAAAAGTCTGGAACCACCAATACTCTTCCTATAGCTGGCCGCCCGGCCAAACTGGTGAATCGGGGGAGAAGGGCCTTGGTCAGAGAGGAGACCAAGATCTTCATGGTCACTCTGACAGAGCTCCAGAGTTATTCTGTGGAGATGGGAGAACCTTCCAGTAGGACAACCATCTCTGCATCACTCCACCAATTAGACCTTTATGGTAGAGTGGAAAAAAAACAATTTAATCCATTTTAGAATAAGGCTGTAACGTAACAAAATGTGGAAAAAGTCAAAGGGTCTGAATACTTTCCAAATGCACTGTATGGCATGGAACGTGTCCACACAACGTGTCCACACCACCATTTGTATGTACTACTGCTGTTCTGATTATTGTTGTTATGATCATTTATTATATTTCCACATTTCTCCAATTAGACATGGCTGACCAAGACCAGACGGAGAGCACACATTGCACCTGTTTTAAGGTCTCTGCACCGGCTGACTGTGAGTTTTAGAATTCATTTTAAGTTTATGCTATTGGTTCTTAAATCAATCCACGATTGTGCACCCCAATACATGTCAGACATGCTTTGAATTTATGTACCAAGTAGGTCTCTCAGGTCCTCTGGCACTGACCTTTTAACCATCTTTCCCTTTATCCCAAAGCCTTGGACCAAGAGATTATGCCCCCAGCATCTGGAATAGCCTGCCAAAGAACCTGAGGGGGGCCGAAACTGTGGCCAAATATAAAAAAAAGATATTAAAACATATTTTTACTAAAACATACTTTTCTACTAAAAGTATATAAAACATACTTTTCCTTTGGCTGCTGTTTGTCATTGTTTCGTTTTTTTATCTTGTGTTTGTTGTGTCGTAAATATTTCAGCGTTTATTTTCCTTGTTTTTTTGTGCTTTTTTCCCCCTGCAAAGCACATTGCATTGCATCCCATGTCTTAAATGTGCTGTATAAATAAATCTGGATTTGATTTGATTTGAATGGCCTGAGTCAGGCACTAGAGTGTCAGTTATTATTCAACATGACACCCACAGGACGGCAGCACAAATCACTGAAACTCTCTCCTCATACGTCAAACTTTACGCTGCGAATTTTGCCTACCCTAGAGGGAAATACTTTTGCCAGTGGTCTAAGGCACTGCGTCTCAGTGCAAGAGGTATCGCTACAGTCTCTGGTTTGAATCCAGGCCGTATCACATCTGGCCGTGATTGGGAGTCCCACAGGGCGGCGCACAATTGGCCCAGCGTCGTCCAGGCTTGGCCGGGGTAGGCCGTTATTGTAAATAAGAATTTGATCTTAACTGACTGAAATATAAAAATATAAAAATGAGAGAGAGAGAGAGAGAGAGTCTGTTTTCAATGGAGTTGGGAGAGAGAGAGAGAGAGAGAGACATATAGAGAGAGAGAGACATAGAGAAGGAGAGAGAGAGAGAGAGAGAGAGAGAGACATAGAGAGGGAGAGAGAGAGAGAGAGAGAGAGAGACTGTTTTCAATAGAGTTTGGACAGAGAGAGAGAGAGAGAGAGAGAGAGGCTGTTTTCAATAGAGTTTGGACAGAGAGAGAGAGAGAGAGAGAGAGAGAGAGAGGCTGTTTTCAATAGAGTTTGGAGAGAGAGAGAGGGAGGAGAGAGAGAAGTAGGGCCTGTTATCAGTGGAGTGGGGAATGTTGATAGGCGGTATGGTGCAGAGATAGCGCCTGCACATCAGCCCTGGCGTGACGCACGGCAGACTCCCACGCCCACTCCCTCCCTCCCTCCATCCCCCTCTCCTTCTAACCATTTCTTGCCCTTTTTTAAAAAACTTTCCTTCCCTTCCAGTCTGACAATGTTTCATTACCTCTTCCATCTTTCATAAAATAATGCTATCCTCCCATAGCAATCAAAGGTTTTGGAACACACTCCATTCCCCTTATTATATTGCCGGTCTCATTTGAGTTCACATGCCTGTGTTTCCCTCTACAGTATTTACAGGCACTGATGGTGTTATGAAACATTTAGGGGAAGCTGCCTCCCTTGGTTTCCCAATCGCTCTTATGTGCTTTCTTTTATCTCCACTAGACCAGCGAAAGAAAAAAGTCTGCTGTTGCGGAACCACTGTCAGAGAGCACAGGACGTTTTGTTTCATTTTCCTACTTCTGCTTCCCGTCTCTCCCGCCCCTCAACCTCCTGCTAGGCTACGCTGGCCCCACATCCTTGAGTGGGGGAAGAATGTAGAAATATGATAGGGAGCGAGGGAGAGGCAAATAGGGGGGATGGGGAAGGGGGAAAAAATGAGAAAGCATATTACAACTTCAGATTCTCATATTACTGAGGAACCAGGGAGAGACTTTCAGAAGGTTTGAAAAGAGAGCGCCAATGAGAGAGAGAGAGAGAAAGAGGGAAAGTAATACAGAGACCAGGAGGGGTGTTGACATGCCGCTAAATTACAGAGGGGCGTTCAAATAAGCACGGCCCATAGGGATTAGTATCTGCTATACAGTATGTGGTAATCCACAAAGTACTCAGGACTTCAAGCCTGTAAAATATCCACATGAAAACCAATCCAACACTGGAACTCCATTGATATTACTGAAACTGAACAATACTGGTCATGACGTTTGAAACCTCATCTTGAGGAAATGTATTATTTCCACAGGTGTGACCATGGATGACATAGAGGTCTTACTATTGCTATTCTTTGCATTGATTTTGTTCTTTGCCACTGACAACGCATCGGTTTTACTGCGTCCGTATAAAGAAGTCATCAGTAGTCAGACAGAATCAACTGAAGACTCCCCAACCTAATATGCCGTACAGTCCACTACAGTAAAGGACGAGAGGTTGTGTATGACCCCTCATTACTGGCAAGCCAGACAGAGAGAGAAAATCACATGACAGTCACGTAACAGGTAGACAGTGTCAAAAAGTTCAGGGGTCGTTCCTGTCAACTGTGAGGTCCCGAAGCTGGTGGGAAAACACCTCAAAAAGGGTGTGAGGCTGAGTCATAGTTTTACTGAACAGTCGGTCCACAACTGCACAGTCGTCATCTAGCGGTACGGCACCTGACCTTGAACACCGCTATGAGTGAAAATTCAGAAAAGGGAGTGTGTGCGCTTGGCCATAGCCTAACGAGATCTCACATATACAGTATTAGACTTGAAAGCCTAATGCATATTATGAATAGATACATGTCAAAAATACAAAAGCTTTGCAGAACATACGGTAACTATTTCACATGGACAAAAAAAAAACTGTCTTCTGGCAGTGTCTGACCCTTTTGTCACAAGGCGTCCCCACCCTGGACAGAGCTAAATGGTTCACTGACAACACTGTTCCCTACTTTTAACTGAGAGAGAGAGAGCATGAGAGAGAGAGCACAAGAGAGAGAGAGCGCGCGCGCGAGAGAGAGAGAGAGCGAGAGAGAGCGAGAGAGAGCGAGAGAGAGCGAGAGAGAGAGCGAGAGAGAGCGAGAGAGAGAGAGCGAGAGAGCGAGAGAAAGAGAGAGAGAGAGAGAGCACAAGAGAGAGAGAGCGCGAGAGAGAGAGAGACTATGAGAGCTGTGCTTCTGCAGAGTGAGTAGTACTTCATATCTAGCTCAGGACTGGCAGATTCTGCACTCAGCTTTGACTGCCATATCAAGAGTGCCTGTGAGGGGTTGGTTCAATCATTCCCACGGCGGCTGGCCATTCGGACCTAGGATCAGCCATATTATTAACAAGAATAGGCTAGCACTGCGTTTAGCAACACCTACCCACCTCACAAGACAGTTTCCAGTATTCTTTTTTATTACCCCCTCCACCACAAATGGTCAAATCTGAGATGGCACCATCCACCAATTGTGAATATTATCATAGAATGTCACTACATGGGATATCACACATGTAGTCAAAATGTAGCTACATGTTGTGTGATGATATCGCACCTGTAAAGCAGTGATATGTGTATGGACTGTATTGAGAAGGGAAATGCCGCACTGAGTTACAAGTAATACATAACAAAATCTGTAATTCACATGCTGGATTCTTCCAAGACTATCAGGTTCTCCACGCATTCTTGAACCTTGTGTACATTCCCTGGGAAAAATATTCCACTGCATTCATTCCCCGACAGGCTACTGATCTTATCTCCAACCTCTGCTCAGTGTGAAAATAATGCATCAGAAATTTGACCTAGATAAAGATGGACAATGAAGCCCAGCGTCACTGGCACTGCGGGGTGTTGTCACTGTGCGCTTGGCCACGATATTCAGTGACCGGTGCATGCAAACATTAAGGAATACGGTTTCACGCTTGGATTGACAAACAAGCGTCCACGTTTCAACTGGCACAAAGCAAGTGGGTTACGTGTCTCGGTTTTGATGTTCATTGATAGCCCATTTTCTGTTACAGGGAAACAGGGTACGGTAGCCTATGTATACTGGCATCCAGTCAGGTTTTCCAGGTACAGTAGACAGTGCTGTGTTTAAGTGGGGTTGGGTAAATAGAGGGGAGTACAGCATCAACTCACAGAGCCAGTGTGTGAAAGACGAGGGGTGGTATTCCATATATAAGACCACGTTTGTTCTTCTGGGAATATTTCACACTGCCAAAATGTGTTTCGGAGGGAAGTGTAAAAACTACACCACCCAAGTGAAAACAAAGTGGCACAAATGCAATCTCTCTGAGGACCTCAACAATAAACTACCGCCTTGACTTGCTGAGGTCATTCTACAAAATCAGACATACAGTACCTGGAAAAGTCTGTGTACCAAAGGTTCAAAGGTGAGTTTGACAGAAAAATAATAATATTGGTAAAACAAAAGGCAATAGAGGAAAATGTCTATCACACAAACATTACAATCAATGCAGAGCAATATGTAGCTACTGTAAAGAACTTAGGCCTACTATACAGCACAAGTGCTCATATGCAGTACACCTATTTCACAAAGACGCACTGATTACAAACAAAGGATAAGAACACAGAAACAACTCTTGAAGAAATAAGAGCCCCTGTATTTCTGTTTCAAATATTTTTTATTAAACACACACAAGACAGGTGTGTCAATTCTTATCTAAACATAAAAGAGCATACAGGAACAACAAGACCCAGAGTTCTGGGTGCAAAACAAATAATACAAAACACGACATACAAAACAAGGACATGTAGAAAGAAAGAGGGTTAGATGTCCCCCCCCCCCCCCCCCCCCCACCTATTCCCCCCCATTTTCAAGACGATTTAAGTTAAAACAGTAACTAGGCCACTAGTAACTAGGCCACAACTAGGAACATTCAATGTCGTCTTGGTAAGCAACTCCAGTGTATATTTGTCCTTGTGTTTTAGGTTATTGTCCTGCTGAAAGGTGAATTTGTCTCCCAGTGTTTGTTGGAAAGGAGACTGAACCAGGTTTTCCTCTAGGATTTTGCCTGTGCTTAGCTCTATTCCGTTTATTTTTCACCCCCCCCCCCCCCCCCAAAAAAAAAAAATCCTTAGTAATTGCCGATGCTTGCTGTTTGGGGGGATAAAAATAAACGGAATACACGCACCATGCTTGAAATTATGAAGAGTGGTACTCAGTGATGTGTTGTGTTGGATAGTGCCTTCTTATTGCAAATAGGATTCATGTTTTGGAATATTTGTAGTCTGCACACGCTTCCTTCTTTTCACTCTTTCATTTAGGTTAGTAATTGTGGAGTAACTAGAATGTTGTTGATCCATCAGCAGTTTTCTCCTGTCACTGCCATTAAACTCTAACTGTTTTAAAGTCACCTTTGGCCGCATGGTTTCCTTCCTCTCCGGCAACTGAGTTAGGAAAGACGCCTGTATCTTTGTAGTGACTGGGTGAATTGATACACTATCCAAAGTAAAAATGAATTACTTTACCAATTCTCAAAGGGATATTCAACATCTGCTTTTTTTACCCATCTACCCATAGGTGCCCTTCTTTGCGAATCATTGGAAAACCTCACTGGTCTTGGAGGTTGAATCTGTGTTTGAAATTCACTGCTCGACAGATAATTCTGTGTGCAGTACAGAGAGTCATTCAAAAATCATGTTAAACACTATTATTGCACACAGAGTGAGTCCATGCAATTAATTATGTGACTTGTTAATCACATTTTTTTTCTCCTGAACATATTTAGGCTTGCCATAACAAAGAGTTTGAATATTTATTGATAATAGTTTTTTATTATTATTTGTAAACATTTCTAAAAACATAATTCCACTTGGACATTAACGGCTTTTGTAGGCCAGGGACACAAAATCTCAATTGAATCCATTTTAAATTCAGGCTGTAACACAACAAAATGTGGAAAATGTCAAGGAGTGTGTATACTTTATGAAGGCACTGTCAGATTTTTCACCATAAGTTTTTGTGAAAATGTCCCTAATTCATACAACAGCCACCCCACCCCATGCACATATGTCAGCATGAGTGTTCATAAGGGGGTTCCTGCCTAAACATGCCTATTGGTATGCCTGTAAGTCTACAAACGGCACCTTTGCCAAGACAGGAAAGCTCGAATGGAAAGCTTGGCGTATTGCACATCGTTGCTCACCATAGAATATCCCTTAGGGCTTAGCTAGTATGTATATTTGTGTGAGCACGTGTGTATGAGCAAGTATGCCGCGCCCCTCCACAACTCACTAGGAGCGACTTTCCATACTCTCAGGACCGGTGCCAGAAAAGAAACTTGGAGAAAATGCACACCAACTGCACAGCTTGAGAAACCAAACCGGTGGATTGGGAAACAAAATAGAAATAAAAAGGAAAGGGAGAGAGGAAGGGGTGAAATATTTTCCTTTTCTCATTAAGCATTTTTAAAATAGAATTTCCAACCAAATTTGACAAGGTAGTGGAAGCCTGGGGTTATTTTTAACTGGACATGAGTAGGCATGCCTGCCTTGCATGCTCCTGTGGCCCGGGAGTTATTACGCTGCCTGCGACTGATGAAACCTGAGCTTTTCAGGGCCCCTGGTGGACGAGTCCCACTGCTGTTGGGATAATGGCATAAAGTGAAAAGGTACACTGTGACCACTATGGTGGGAAACTGACACAATATGTCTTGGGAGGGAGGGAGGGACAAGTTTGTGTTCCCGTTTCACATCCAACCCTTGGCTATATAGACCATGAGGAGTTGGCTTACTGCAATATGTATACAGCAGTTACTACACATCATGTAAGGCCAGTCTCTGCACCCATTTCCCCTCACGTTGTCTCCATAATACGACCTTAATAGTGAGATAAATAGAGGCGTTAAAGCTTAGGACACAACCAGATAATGCAAAAACACTCCTAAGTGTGGATCCTTATCCAGCAAAAGCGGTGCTGAAGTCATTATGTAAGCATTTTAGGGTGTGACAGGGTTCAAGTAAAATGAGCAGTTTCCTCGAACACTGAAATAGTGCCCCTTCTGCCATTAGGTAGTTTTGCAATCAATTGACTCAACTGACAGAGCTCAAAGCCCATCCAAGTGTAATCATTTCAAAGTAAATATATGACTTTCTGTCACACTGCCTTGTCAGACTTATGAACTGTGTGATGACAAACCCAAAGGACAAATAGAGATACCTCTAAGAACTGTAGATCAAATCAACATGGCCCAGTCGATCCATGGGACACTGTCACTGGATCGATTTTGACTGGATAGATTTTAAACCCTCTCCACTACTTCAACTTGACACTATTTACATAAGCAAATATAGCACAACTAATGTACAAAATACTCTCTGAATATAGTCCACTAATCAAGACAAAGAGTTGGTTACTCCTCCCTTTGAAATCTGGCCATTCTTGCACATTCTTGCTTTATTGTTGTTGGAAGGTGGATAGCTGCTGAGTTAATGCCTCGTGACTTCAGTATTTAGCCACACAAATTCAGATGCGTTTCTCACGTGTGTGAAAATTGCTATGTCAGGCAAGAGATAGACCCAAGGGTTTCATTATTGGTTAAATAGCAGAAACAGAAACATATTTTCGTTATCCAAGAGTTTCCTGCTATTGAGGGACGAGTAATCACATTGCCTGTTTATACTTGGGCTACCGGTAACACAGATGGAAGAAGTCACATAACCTAATTCAGCCTACATGATATCACAAATAGAAACTAAACCATATCCTGAAAAACCCTGCGTTTGAAGTCTAGACTGATTACTGGATAATGTTGTTTGTTGCAGTAAGATCGTACTAAAGTATTTTACCTACCTGGATTCATATCAAGTGTTTTTACGTTGTCATAACGCACATGAGCATATTTGCGTCTACAGCCTAAGGAAATATATATAAATAAATGTATTCTCCCCCCTTAGAGAGACAGCCTATAACTGTTGGAAAATGAATGTAAAGACTGGAAATTATATTAAAGACAGATGTTCTACAAAAAAAACAGAGAGCGGGTGTCACGCATAGAAACCAACGAGGAAAAAGTCTGGGGTGATTCTGGTAACAGCCTTGGGGAAAATGTGTCCGGCGACGAAGTAGTTAATCATAGCCTACTACCACAAAACTAGTCGTCATCGTGATTGAAAATCTAATGAACATAGGCAAATTATGTACAAGTGTGTCAATATTTGTGGGCGTATTATGTTGTTGACCTACGAAGCCTAGTCAGTACGACGCGTTTATGTTCGAATGTTGGTGAAACTGAAACATTTCACAGCTGACTAAAAATACAAAAACAAAGCAACCTTGGTTGGTTGAGTTGTGTATGAAACTTTATGGGAGTGGTGTCCGGGAAAATAGCACAGGAAACCCCGCCTGCCTGCAGCCCAGACACACTATAAAAAGGCTGGCACTGCATTAACAGCGCAGCGCAATCGCCCGTGTCTTGCAGCTGAAAGTGACAGGCGAACTGAAACGTTTCAAAGGACAAGAACACGTAGAAGCATGTCCGATATGATCGACGATATTATCACGAGGGTAAGGTTTATTCACTGTGGTTATATGTATGTTTTTGTTCAGTTACATAAGCTTAGGTTATGCTTTTGGTTCCTTAAAAAAAACTACAACTACAACTATTGTATAAGTTGTAGGCTACTTTCAACTTTGATTACATGTTGAAATATTCACAAAACATATTTAACATAATTAAAAGCTTAATGGGGAACTGGGCATAGGCTACAATTCTGCATCCTGGGTAGTCTATAGGATGGGCATAACGTGATCATTTATTGACAGTCATATTTCTCTCCACAGAATCTGATCAATCTTGGTTTAGATGAACCATTCATCCAGCAACAAATTCAACCAATGGCACCTCGTCTCAACAGTTCAACTTCGTTCTTCTCACCAAAGAGACATAGTCTAAGCTCTGAGCAACTGAACGATGATACCCCCTGGCCACTTGACATTTGGAGCAAGATGGCTCCAAGTAAACAACAAGTTTCCTTCAGACCTGACCGCTCCATGAGTCTAACCGAATCCAATATCCTCTCCTTCGGTAAAATGAAGACCCTGGATGAAGTGCCTCCACCGCCTGGATTTCCTCCCCTGAACAACCCTACACCTCTCCCTTCCAACCGTTACAAAACCGAACTGTGCCGTAGCTTCCAGGAGAACGGAAGCTGTAAATATGGGAGCAAGTGTCAGTTTGCCCATGGAGAGCCTGAGCTGCGCGGTTTGTACAGGCACCCAAAATACAAAACGGAGGCCTGTCGCACCTTTTACAACTTTGGCTACTGCCCATATGGAGCCCGCTGTCACTTCATTCACGAAGAGAAACTCACCCCCTTGACCCAAAAGTTCCACAACCAAGCACTTGCTGATCAGAACCCACGTCAGCTCCGTCAGAGCGTCAGTTTCGCAGGTTTCATGGGATCACGCAGCTCTCCTCCCCCTGCGCTCCACGACCCCCTTGGCTTCACCCGTGCGCCCTCGGTGTCACCACCCCCTGCGGACATTCTCTCCCCAGTGTTCAATGACACCCAACGCAGCACATTTCAGTTTTGTCAGAGCCGACCCAGTGTTGGTGACATCCACAACATCCCTATGATAGTTGAGCCACAGAAGCCCTCACGCTGCGTTTGTGGCCACGGAAATAACTTCCCAAACACTCTGAACAAATCTTACGCTATGGAGGACCGCAACAATGTCTACATCACCCAGCCAAACCTCCAGCGCTTCTCTTCTGAAGATTCCCTCTCAGATCGGGATAGTTACACCAGCACAGGCAGCACCAGCGGGTCAGAGTCCCCCACCTTTGATGGGGCTGGCAACAAGCGCCTCACCGTCTTTGCGCGACTGTCACTCTCTGACTAGGCACCCAAACCACACAGAGACAATCCAAATCACGAACCTCGATCAATTGTGAAGGTTCTGCTTACAGAAATCAGAAATCCTATCAATATGATGCGCATCAACACTTTATACTGTTGTTTATTTATTAGTAGATTACTTGCTCAGTGAAATTTATTTGGTACTCAAACTTATCAAAATCTGTATATTTTTTTATACTTATGTATATTTTCATTTAACTTTTCATCTTGTCTTCCATTAATTACTTTCTTTAAAAATGACCTTGATGGTTATGACAGTAACAGACGTTTTAAGTGCCTTTACCTGTCTCAATCAATATGAGAAGGGCCTAGTAGCCTTACTTTAGCTGGATTACTTCGATTAGTCCTTCAAATATATGATCATATGAAACAAAAGACTCCCCTCCATTTAGTAAGCTGCCAGAACTATTTGTCAGATCTGTTCATACTGTTGGTATTCATGTGTATACCAAAAAAACTGTTGAAAATATTCAAACCATCAATGTGACTTGAAAAATGACAAGACATTCTCTCACTGTGATATGCACTTTAAAATAGGTATTGGGAGACTAGTCTCTCTATGTAGCATTTAACCAAAGCTTTATACTTACTTTTTTACACTTGCTACATTCTTTGTGTAAGAGCAGTTTTTCCATTTATTTGTAATTTTTTGGGGGGCGTCCATCATATTTTAACACATCTGTGACAAAAGTGAGAAGGTGCTAGTACGCCGTCTGTGTATGTCACAGATCTAGGAGGGGGTATTTGTGTAGCCTTTGCCATTTATTGAGAGACCTGTTTTGTTCCATAATGTTTTGACAACCCTGGTTGGGTCTTTACTCAACTGTAGTAGGTGACTTCTATTTCATCAGGGACTGTAACATCACAGTATTTCCATAGACGATCGGTTGACTTATTTGCCTTTTTGTAATTGTATAGACTTAACTAATATATTTATTATGATATTTATTGTGTTAATACCAATGCATTTTGTACTTATTTATCAAGAACATGTCAGGGTCTGTGAAAACGATGTGTGAATTATTAAGAAAAAAAGTATGAATTTATTTTTTTGATCGCCTGAACAGGAGAAATAAATGAAAATGATAAAGAAATGTAATTCCTTGCATTGAATGGTCTTTTTGTCCGTTTTCAGCTTGCTTCAAGTTTGATTCAATAAGGCAAACATTCCTTACTACTTGATGACAACACAAACCGAGGCTATATGAGGGCAGAATACATGGTTTATGCAAAGATACACACAACACACAACTTATGATATTATCAAACTGTATTTTGTGCTTAAATAATACAAAAATAGAAACAGCATATACCCTCGTTTTCTCGCTGTGAGAAACCAGTCTATATCTATCTATAGATGGCTGCTATGTCAACACAAATGGGTGATATTGTATTTGGCCCCAAATACTGTCAGTCACTGAAGGCATTTGACCCAAAACAACAACTTAGTCCTTATCCTGCATGCATTGAGCTCAGTTTCATAACTAGCCATGTGGATATACTGAAGTTGGTGTGTTGACCATTAGATAGGGAGCTGAGCTGTAACCTAGCTGTGTGGTCAAGTGCCTGTGCATATTTGACATTCCTCTCTTAGGACGCCCTGTGCTCACCCTTGTGTTTACTCACTGGCAAGGTTGCCATGGTTACCTGTCTTTCCTCTGCTCTGTATACACTTGAGTGTGCACCAATACTTGCCATTCTTATCCCCAAATGGGTATCCATTTTTATGATGTCAGATGTGACTCGATTGCATCAGAAAGGCCTTGTATTACAAGTGAACTCCAGAAATCTCCTTTTGCAATTTGTCCCTTCATGTAAGGATAGCTGACGAGGTTTTATGGAGAAGTTTTTAATATATGGACACAGGATGAACACAAAGAGCAATGCAAACACTTCCTTAAACCGTGTATTTGAAATGTGAGGTTTATAGTGTTAAGTCAACCTCACTACTTCAATAGCCTACTTTTCCTCAATCCAGTAAGGCCTTCAAAAGTCTATACGCTGCACATTTCTGATGGGATCATCTGAAATTCCTTCTCCAAGAATAAGGAAGGGGTCAAAAAGCAAACCTGAACGCAGACGTGCTACTAACGTTAAAAAGGTTGGGTATATTACTGGAAACTTTAGAATTTCTGTATCTTTCAAGGATTTTATGTACTCTATCAAAAGACATCTAGTGGCCCTTTTGAGTTTTTCAGATTTCCACGTGTCTGTAATAATCTCTGGCCCTCTGTGTCGGCCTTATTGCATGTAAAATATGTGAAATAATTAAATGAGATGATTTTAAAATGTAAAAAAAGAATGGAAAAGCTGTAAAACATTATGCTAAATCGAAGCAATCAACTTGAATACCATTGGTGATTCATATGAGAGTTTCAGCATGAAATGCCCTTTTTAATTCTAAATAAAAAATGTTTACAAACATTTATTTTACTATGTCAATATGTAGTTGTCAATGCTTTGGCGTCAAACTGGTGGCAGTTGTGAAAAAAGTCAATAGTTGACAGAGTTGCAGAGTTAATTGAAAACGAAGCCCTTGTTAATTAGATTATTTTTCCATTATTTAGGCTATTTTCGCTTGAACCATATGGTCTATCAACTAGAAACTCATGGACAATATGTACACACAGATATAATACAGTTATGCTGGATTGCCATCATTTTCTGTTAATTACTAAAATGACTGAATATTAAGGTAACTTTGGTAAATTACCAGTAGCTTTGTAACCCTATATGCTACCAAGTTCATATGCTTTTCAGTTTGCCATTTACTCTAAATGATAGGTGGCTGGGAATAGCCTACTAATACAAATCAGGCTACGCCTATGGATTGGATATGCTATCTTCTCACTGTCAATGCAATCGGCAGTGAAGAAACAGTGCTAAAGGCTAACACTTCCAGATAAACCTGTCCTGAGATCAGTTATCTATGCATGTACGTACATAGCCCTAATCCATCTGTAGGGAAAACACAACCTTTGAACAGGTCACCAATACAGACAGATCAATAGCTGCAACAATTTGTCCACATAGACATACATTGCCCGCATACTATAGAATGAGAGCAAAAGCTATTGTTATTTGATAAGGTAATGTAATCGTGCATGGTGCTGCTAGAGTGGTTTTCACTTCTAGCTTAAGGAAAGTGACCCCCACTCAGTGGTTGATGCACGAGATAAACAGCGTTGTTGAAACCGCAGCGTATCTAATTGTGACAGCTACAAGTGAGGTAAAGGATATGACAAATTCACACCATCTATTCATTTGTTGCCTTTCCCACTTCCCCTTTCCTCTTCTGTTCTTCCTCAAGATGGGTAGTCGAGGTGTCAGTTGACAATGAGGAAGTTCATGTTTGATCTGAAGAACAGAACATCTTTCTGTCAATACAGATGATCTTGCCATTACATTTTCTCTGTATTTCAACCAAGACTTCAGAATGCAGGACCAGAGGACCCCTCACAACACTCCTAGGAAGACCATGCCGTTACACAAAAACACCTACCATAGGGGAACTGTGATTGCAGGCCATCAGTCACATCAATAAAGAAATCAATTCACAGTCCATTTAGTTTCTCTTGTCCTTTAAGTCAGTACAGATACAGGATGCGTTGCCATAACAACAGACGCCGTCCAGTAAAATCAAATGACCAACACAGAGCACAAAACGGGCAGTGTGTTTTCTCTAGGTTTGGCATGGCCTCACACTGCAAACATAGACAGCTGGTGGACCATGCATTGCGGTTTGGACCGCAACAGTGTAATGCCGCATATAGTGTGTTTCTTTAGTTTATTTTTGCCTTTTATCTATTGGAATGGATAGTGAAATCCCTATCTTTAGTTGGCATTTTGAGGAATTGTTAATGTGAGCATCATGCTAGTTTATATATGTTTTGTAGATTCCTGCCAAGGAGGATATATTTACTGTCTATGATAAACTCCATCACACCTTGTGTAATGGACCCAGTTCTGTAGAAATGGTCACATGTTGAGTCACAAATGAATCCCAAATGCTCTACTCCGATCTGATTCCAAGTCTCAACAGTTATACCTTAGTACAGATTTATTTTTTTTTGTATCCAGAATAACTGATAAAGTAATATTATAGTGAGCGTTACTAATGCTGTCTTTTTGTAGGCACTAACTCCAACATGGCTTGTTGGCCAAAGCCTATGGGGAAATTAATGTTTTTTGGGTGGATAAACACCAAAAATAAGGTCTGTAGTTCACACAGGCCTAGGAGATTTATTACATTTTGTTTTATGAGATAATCTTCATCAGCGAACTTAACTTTTGGTGAACTTTGAAGCATTTCTGTATTCAAAACAAGCATCTAAAGCACATAAAGGCTTCATAATTTATAAAGGCCATGTTAACTGACTGATATTATCTGATAGAACAAACTTAGAAGATGGGATCCTAAGCCTGTGTTTACCTCAGACCTCATTTTCAGGGTTTATGACAAAACCCTATTCTTTCCCCATAGGAATGGCTGAACGAACCAGTCGTGACTCATTTCATTTTTTATGGACTACAAGCTGGCAAGCTCTGGGGCTATCTATTCTGGACTGACAGTATGATGATTTATTAGCATGGCAAACTGATCCAACCCCCATTCCTTCTTGCAATGCCTTTAGAAACCTCTAGGGGTCTGCAATAACTCACTTTGCCTTGTGGCCTAAACCCAAAAGAATAACTGTTCTAACAGAACCTCGTAATGTGGACAGAGGAAGGACAACGGGATCAGAAAAGTCTTATTTTAAGCATAAGGTTTCCTCTGGCAGAGTGGGTTTTACCTGTGCCCTGGCAAGGTTGTCTCAGTGCAGACAAGCAGATCCATAATCAGAGGCCAAAACCCCTCCCAACATCAATGTTTAACCGCTAGAAAGAGATAAAATATAAACAAAATACATTACTCCATCAGCGTCATTGTGGACCGTCAAGACCCACCCCCACAAGCAAACAGGAAATAGTAGGCCTAATAGACAGTCTACTATTAGCAAACAGTGAAGCCTTACAAAACCAAAAAATCATTTGAATAATACATTTGCTAGTGTGGACATTGTTTTGTTTGGCAGACAGGGCATCGAAAAACACGTATGACTAAAGTATGACTAAAAGCAATGTTTTGAACAAGGTATCTACTGTTTTTCCATTTAAAAAAAAGACATCCCTAAAACACATCCTTCTACGTACAGTAACAAACACGAACAGGCAAACTTTCTTTACAAACATGAGCGACACTAGGAAAGTTCATTCAGGAGCACCGCAATGTGAACCGTTTGAGAGCAGTCAGTTTGAACCACTCTCTATCAACGTTTGCTGAGAGGTGGTTGCTAGAGCAGCAGTTCAAAGGTAGAACTGGTCTATTTGCACAAGTTACTGAGGCAAGACAAGATTAATTGCAAAAGCCTCTTGAAACAGGCGTGCTCAGCGTCATGGAAACAAGTCTGGTTTCTATTCTGCCGATGCAAGTCAGTGTCAAATCCTATCAAGACTCCTCCGGCCAAGAACAACACAGAGGGAGAATTCTTACATATCTAATGTGGAGCATGTGGGCACAGCAATATGAGCTATGGAGAAGTTATTGCAACAGTCACATTTATTAAGCACTGCTACAGTTTTGTATTTGGAGTCAGGCACGTTCAAGGTTGAACGGTGCACTCCCTATGCTATTATAATCATTCAGGGCTGTCTATAAAACTTCACCCAAGTCAAATCAAAGGTACTTTATATGAACGTGTATTTTGGCAGGTGTGTGTATAGGCAGTTGGCACATCTTTGAGCCAAGTGTTTAAGCTAAACAAATACCTGAACAATGGGGGAAATTGACTAAAGAACCAGAGAGTTAGGAAATAGGCTTTAAATGTGTTTGGCTTTATGAATCAAGTTAATCTGAGGGAGCTCCATTGAAGTCTTTGGACTTTGTGGTGTGTTGACTTCATTCACTGGGTGTTATGCGGGAAGTCAGGCCATGGGATACAGGCTATTGTATGGGACAGATTGAAATGTAGTGGTGGGGGAGGGGGGGGGGGGGGGTCCAACTCAAGGTGTCACCAACGTAAAAAAAATATATTAAAAAATCTGCATGACCCTCCCTTTGTCTGTAAAATAAATTGAACACCCTCCCCCATCATAGAATTAACTAAAAATATTTTTTACGACCAAAAACAACAACTGTAGCAACCCTGTGTTTTATAAATATGGATATCGACTTTGCCACTTCAACATGCCATTGTGGCAGTGTTGATACCATGCAGGGGTATGGGCCAGAAGGTTCGCCGACCACCACCGATGAGCTCACTCTCCCTGCCTGTCTCATTACACTATGATCAAAGCCAGCTGGCAGACAATGATCAGCTAGGGGGGAAATCAGACTTTCAACATTTTGATGCCATATTTATAATTGTATAAAATATATGAAAGGAATTTTCCACCAACAGGTTTCCATGCCAATGCACCAACACAACCAATAAACAAAGAATACCGCCTTCAGGCACTTCAAAATCATGGTTTGCATTTTCAACAACCACAATAAAAAAAAAAGACTATGTCAATTTTGACAAACAGAAAACACATCCCTTGTCACGTTCTGACCATAGTTCTTTTGTGTTTTCCTTGTTTAGGTATTGGTCAGGACGTGAGCTGGGTTGGCTCACGTCTAGTTGCATGTTAGCACTATGTTTCATTAGCAGTCACGTTGGTTTGTTGTTTTGTTTGTTTACGTCGTGTTTTTCGTCATTCAATAAAATAATGCATTCATACCACGCTGCACTTTGGTCCGCTTCATACGACGATCGTGACATCCCTCCCTACCTTGTAGGCTTCCCCAGTATCGAAGGCTTGGCTTGACAATCTCCGAATGTCATTCAACTTTTTGGCCTTTTGTGACGGACGTCTCTTTCCGTTCATAAATTGCACCGTTTGAATTGATTGATTGATTGATTTTATTTGTCAGTAAAAACAAATACATAAATACATAAAGATTTTCTTCAGTGACCGAGATTGAGCAATAAATTCAGGGACTTATTTTCATTGCGTGTCACGTTCTGACCTTAGTTCCTTTGTTTTTGTCTTTGGCTTAGTATGGTCAGGGCATGAGTTGGGGTGAGCAGTCTGTTTGTTTTTCTATGTTGGTTTTTGAGTTCGGCCTAGTATGGTTCTCAATCAGAGACAGCTGTCAATTGTTGTCCCTGATTGAGAATCATACTTAGGTAGCCTGGGTTTCAGTTTTGGGTTGTGGGTGTTTGTCTTCCGTGTCAGTGTTTGTCGCCACACTGGACTGTTTCATTCATTTCACGTTTATTGTTTTGTATTTCGTAGAGTTCAGTTTATGTTTTAAAATAAACAGTATGGACACTTACCACGCTGCGTTTTGGTCCTCCGATCCTTCTCGCTTCTCCTCCTCCTCAGAGGAGGACGAGATCCCTTACATTGTGGTCCCTATGTTTTGCATGAACACATAAACAATTACATAGATACAAGACACATTACAGAGATCGAGGTAAAAAAAAAATCTCAATCTCGAGATGAGTGTGAGGGGGGACTTTAGGTACAATTCTTCCAAGCTTGTTTGGCTGGTAGCTTATTCTTTAGATGTTTGGGGCTGTTGGTGAACCATGATGTGCAGGCATACGAACTTGCCAGAGCATTTAGGGTGTCTATAGCTAGGTTCCCATCCAATTGGAGACAGATTTTCATGCAAATATTCTAAAATCTTAATAAAAACCCATATTTCATTGGTGCCGGAAAACATGACAGGGAAGATTTTAATTGACCAGACATTTAAGACATTTTACAGACGTCCATATGCATTCAGATGCGGCCAGGCACAGCCAGCACAAATCAATAAAAGAGGGATGTTGGCCAAATGAGCCCCATTTACATGTCCTTAAAAACAGCCTGTAACAAATGATAAAAGGTTGGATGCAGTAAAAAGCAGCAGGCCCGACTAGACAGGGCACAGAAGAGGGCCTTGAGGCTCATCCCCAGAGGTGGAGCAGCCCAACCATGGTCCCCGCCACTGCAGAGCAGGCGAGAGCAGTCTGCGGTGCGCCCGGTGAAGGACATGCACACCCTTGACCATCCACTGAGAGACCAGCTCCCTCCAAAAAGAGGTAACTGCACCACCAGGCTCCTGAGAAACACCCACGACCTGTCCTGTATAACCGCCCGTACGAACTGCCTGCGAAATGCCAATCTACCCGCTGCTGTCAGACTGTATGTTACGTTCGTCGTCGGAATGAGACCAAAGCGCGGCGTGGAAAGTGTACATCTTTCTTTATTTTAGATGAACACCAAAAAACAACAAAAGATCAACGAACATAAAGTTCTGCGGGGCTAATACAGCAACTATGCAAAAACAGGATCCCACAAACTCAGGTGGAAAATAGGCTGCCTAAGTAAATCAAATCAAATCAAATGTTATTTGTCACATACACATGGTTAGCAGATGTTAATGCGAGTGTAGCGAAATGCTTGTGCTTCTAGTTCCGACAATGCAGTAATAACCAACAAGTAATCTAGCTAACAATTCCAAAATGACTACCTTATAGACACAAGTGTAAGGGGATAAAGAATATGTACATAAAGATATATGAATGAGTGATGGTACAGAGCGGCATAGGCAAGATACAGTAGATGGTATTGAGTGCAGTATATACATATGAGATGAGTATGTAAACAAAGTGGCATAGTTAAAGTGGCTAGTGATACATGTATTACATAAAGATGCAGTAGATGATATAGAGTACAGTATATACATATACATATGAGATGAATAATGTAGGGTATGTAAACATTATATTAGGTAGCATTGTTTAAAGTGTCTAGTGATATATTTCACATCATTTCCCATCAATTCCCATTATTAAAGTGGCTGGAGTTGAGTCAGTGTGTTGGCAGCAGCCACTCAATGTTAGTGGTGGCTGTTTAACAGTTTGATGGCCTTGAGATAGAAGCTGTTTTTCAGTCTCTCGGTCCCAGCTTTGATGCACCTGTACTGACCTCGCCTTCTGGATGATAGCGGGGTGAACAGGCAGTGGCTCGGGTGGTTGTTGTCCTTGATGATCTTTATGGCCTTCCTGTGACATCGGGTGGTGTAGGTGTCCTGGAGGGCAGGTAGTTTGCCCCCGGTGATGCGTTGTGCAGACCTCACTACCCTCTGGAGAGCCTTACGGTTGTGGGCGGAGCACTTGCCGTACCAGGCGGTGATACAGCCCGACAGGATGCTCTCGATTGTGCATCTGTAGAAGTTTGTGAGTGCTTTTGGTGACAAGCCAAATTTCTTCAGCCTCCTGAGGTTGAAGAGGCGCTGCTGCGCCTTCTTCACGATGCTGTCTGTGTGGGTGGACCAATTCAGTTTGTCTGTGATGTGTACGCCGAGGAACTTAAAACTTACTACCCTCTCCACTACTGTTCCATCGATGTGGATAGGGGGGTGTTCCCTCTGCTGTTTCCTGAAGTCCACAATCATCTCCTTAGTTTTGTTGACGTTGAGTGTGAGGTTATTTTCTTGACACCACACTCCGAGGGCCCTCACCTCCTCCCTGTAGGCCGTCTCTTCGTTGTTGGTAATCAAGCCTACCACTGTTGTGTCGTCCGCAAACTTGATGATTGAGTTGGAGGCGTGCGTGGCCACGCAGTCGTGGGTGAACAGGGAGTACAGGAGAGGGCTCAGAACGCAACCTTGTGGGGCCCCAGTGTCGAGGATCAGCGGGGTGGAAATGTTGTTGCCTACCCTCACCACCTGGGACGGCCCGTCAGGAAGTCCAGTACCCAGTTGCACAGGGCGGGGTCGAGACCCAGGGTCTCGAGCTTGATGACGAGCTTGGAGGGCACTATGGTGTTAAATGCCGAGCTGTAGTCGATGAACAGCATTCTCACATAGGTATTCCTCTTGTCCAGATGGGTTAGGGCAGTGTGCAGTGTGGTTGAGATTGCATCGTCTGTGTACCTATTTGGGTGGTAAGCAAATTGGAGTGGGTCTAGGGTGTCAGGTAGGGTGGAGGTGATATGGTCCTTGACTAGTCTCTCAAAGCACTTCATGATGACGGAAGTGAGTGCTACGGGGCGGTAGTCGTTTAGCTCAGTTACCTTAGCTTTCTTGGGAACAGGAACAATGGTGGCCCTCTTGAAGCATGTGGGAACAACAGACTGGGATAGGGATTGATTGAATATGTCTGTAAACACACCAGCCAGCTGGTCTGCGCATGCTCTGAGGGCGCGGCTGGGGATGCCGTCTGGGCCTGCAGCCTTGCGAGGGTTGACACGTTTAAATGTTTTCCTCACGTCGACTGCAGTGAAGGAGAGTCCGCATGTTTTAGTTGTGGGCCGTGTCAGTGGCACTCTATTGTCCTCAAAGCGGGCAAAAAAGTTATTTAGTCTGCCTGGGAGCAAGACATCCTGGTCCGTGACAGGGCTGGTTTTCTTTTTGTAATCCGTGATTGACTGTAGACCCTGCCACATACCTCTTGTGTCTGAGCCGTTGAATTGAGATTCTACTTTGTCTCTATACTGACGCTTAGCTTGTTTGATTGCCTTGCGGAGGGAATAGCTGCACTGTTTGTATTCGGTCATGTTTCCGGTCACCTTGCCCTGATTAAAAGCAGTGGTTCGGGCTTTCAGTTTCACGCGAATGCTGCCATCAATCCACGGTTTCTGGTTTGGGAATGTTTTAATCGTTGCTATGGGAACGACATCTTCAACGCACGTTCTAATGAACTCGCTCACCGAATCAGCGTATTCGTCAATGTTGTTGTCTGACGCAATACGAAACATATCCCAGTCCACGTGATGGCAGCAGTCTTGGAGTGTGGAATCAGATTGGTCGGACCAGCGTTGAACAGACCTCAGCGCGGGAGCTTCTTGTTTTAGTTTCTGTCTCTAGGCAGGGATCAACAAAATGGAGTCGTGGTCAGCTTTTCCGAAAGGAGGGCGGGGCATGGCCTTATATGCGTCGCGGAAGTTAGAATAGCAGTGATCCAAGGTTTTTCCAGCCCTGGTTGCGCAATCGATATGCTGATAAAATTTAGGGAGTCTTGTTTTCAGATTAGCCTTGTTAAAATCCCCAGCTACAATGAATGCAGCCTCCGGATAAATGGATTCCAGTTTGCAAAGAGTCAAATAAAGTTCGTTCAGAGCCATCGATGTGTTTGCTTGGGGGGGGAATATATACGGCTGTGATTATAATCGAAGAGAATTCCCTTGGTAGATAATGCGGTCGACATTTGATTGTGAGGAATTCTAAATCAGGTGAACAGAAGGACTTGAGTACCTGTATGTTGTTATGATCACACCACGTCACGTTAACCATAAAGCATACGCCCCCCGCCCCTCTTCTTACCAGAAAGATGTTTGTTTCTGTCTGCGCGATGCGTGGAGAAACCAGTTGGCTGCACCGACTCCGATAGCGTCTCTCCAGTGAGCCATGTTTCCGTGAAGCAAAGAACGTTACAGTCTCTGATGTCCCTCTGGAATGCTACCCTTGCTCGGATTTCATCAACCTTCTTGTCAAGAGAAGAATGCTAGGGAGTGGTGCACGATGTGCCCGTCTCCGGAGTCTGACCAGAAGACCGCTCCGTTTCCCCCTTTTACGAAGTCGTTCTTTTGGGTCGCCGGCTGGGATCCATTCCGTTGTCCTGGGTGAAAGGCAGAACACAGGATCCACTTCACGAAAGTCATATTCTTGGTCGTACTGATGGTGAGTATGATTCCCAATCAGAGACAACGATAGACAGCTAGCTGCCTCTGATTGGGAACCATACCCGGCCAACAAAGAAATAGAAAACTAGAATGCCCACCCAAATCACACCCTGACCTAACCAAATAGAGAAATAAACAGGCTCTCTAAGGTCAGGGTGTGACACTGTATAATAACTCTAGCTCTTAAATGGTTTTTGCAAACATTTAATTTTTTACAATCACATTTTAACATTTCAATTTCCACCATGAAAAATATCCTGTAATGTTTCTGTATTCTATTTAAAGTCCATTCGGAAAGTATTCAGGTCTTTGGCACTATCCTCTGTAGAGCAACAGCTTGGCATCCGACCGTAAGGCGCTACAGAGGGGAGTGCGTACGGCCCAGTACATCACGGGGCCAAGCTTCCTGCCATCCAGGACCTATATACTTGGTGACTGTCAAACACTCCAGTCACCCAAGTCACAGACTGCTCTCTATGCTACCGCACGGCAAGCAGTACCGGAGCGCCAAATCTAGGTCCAAAAGGCTCCCTATAACAGCTTCAACCCCCAAGCCATAAGACTGCTGAACAATTAATCAAATGGCAACCCAGACTATTTACATTGACCCCCCCCCCCCCCCCCCCACTCGCTGTTTGTTATCTATACATAGTCACTTTACCCATACCTACATGTACAAATTACCTCTACAAACCTGTACCTCCGGTCAATGACTCGGTACCGGTAACCCTTGTATATAGCCTCGTTGTTGTTCATTTATTTTTTACTTCAGTTTATTTAGTAAATATTTTCTTTAACTGCATTGTTGGTTTAGGGCTTGAAAGTAAGCATTTCACGGTAAGGTCTTCACCTGTTGTACTCAGCGCATGTGACATACAATTTGATTTGATCTAATTACAGCCTCAACCCTTCTTGCGTATGACACTACAAGCATGGCACACCTGTATTTGGGGAGTTTCTCCCATTCTTCTCTGCAGATCCTCTCAAGCACTGTCAGGTTGGATGGGGAGCGTCGCTGTACAGCTATTTTAAGGTCTCTCTAGAGATGTTTGATCGGATTCAAGTCCGGGCTCTGACTGGGCCACTCAAGGACATTCAGAGACTTGTTCCGAAGCCACTCCTGCGTTGTCTTGGCTGTGTGCTTAGGGTTGTTGTTCTGTTGGTAGTTGAACCTTCTCCTCAGTCTGAGGTCCGGAGCACTCTGGAGCAGGTTTTCATCAAGGATCTCTCTGTACTTTGCTCTGTTCATCTGTCCCTCGATCCTGACTAGTCTCCCAGTCCCTGCCACTGAAAAACATCCCCACAGCATGATGCTGCCACCACCATGCTTCCCTGTAGGGATGGTGCCCGGTTTCCTCCAGACGTGATGTTTGGCATTCAGGGCAAAGAGTTCATTCTTTGTTTCATCAGACCAGAGAATCTTGTTTCTCATGGTCTGAGTGTCCTTTAAGTGCCTTTTGGACAATTCCTTTGACAACATGGCTTGGGTTTTGCTCTGACATGCACTGTCAACTGTGGGAATTACAGTGCCTTGCGAAAGTATTCGGCCCCCTTGAACTTTGCGACCTTTTGCCACATTTCAGGCTTCAAACATAAAGATATAAAACTGTATTTTTTTGTGAAGAATCAACAACAAGTGGGACACAATCATGAAGTGGAACGACATTTATTGGATATTTCAAACTTTTTTAACAAATCAAAAACTGAAAAATTGGGCGTGCAAAATTATTCAGCCCCTTTACTTTCAGTGCAGCAAACTCTCTCCAGAAGTTCAGTGAGGATCTCTGAATGATCCAATGTTGACCTAAATGACTAATGATGATAAATACAATCCGCCTGTGTGTAATCAAGTCTCCGTATAAATGCACCTGCACTGTGATAGTCTCAGAGGTCCGTTAAAAGCGCAGAGAGCATCATGAAGAACAAGGAACACACCAGGCAGGTCCGAGATACTGTTGTGAAGAAGTTTAAAGCCGGATTTGGATACAAAAAGATTTCCCAAGCTTTAAACATCCCAAGGAGCACTGTGCAAGCGATAATATTGAAATGGAAGGAGTATCAGACCACTGCAAATCTACCAAAACCTGGCCGTCCCTCTAAACTTTCAGCTCATACAAGGAGAAGACTGATCAGAGATGCAGCCAAGAGGCCCATGATCACTCTGGATGAACTGCAGAGATCTACAGCTGAGGTGGGAGACTCTGTCCATAGGACAACAATCAGTCCTATATTGCACAAATCTGGCCTTTATGGAAGTGTGGCAAGAAGAAAGCCATTTCTTAAAGATATCCATAAAAAGTGTTGTTTAAAGTTTGCCACAAGCCACCTGGGAGACACACCAAACATGTGGAAGAAGGTGCTATGGTCAGATGAAACCAAAATTGAACTTTTTGGCAACAATTTAAAACGTTATGTTTGGCGTAAAAGCAACACAGCTCATCACCCTGAACACACCATCCCCACTGTCAAACATGGTGGTGGCAGCATCATGGTTTGGGCCTGCTTTTCTTCAGCAGGGACAGGGAAGATGGTTAAAATTGATGGGAAGATGGATGGAGCCAAATACAGGACCATTCTGGAAGAAAACCTGATGGAGTCTGCAAAAGACCTGAGACTGGGACAGAGATTTGTCTTCCAACAAGACAATGATCCAAAACATAAAGCAAAATCTACAATGGAATGGTTAAAAAATAAACATATCCAGGTGTTAGAATGGCCAAGTCAAAGTCCAGACCTGAATCCAATCGAGAATCTGTGGAAAGAACTGAAAACTGCTGTTCACAAATGCTCTCCATCCAACCTCACTGAGCTCGAGCTGTTTTGCAAGGAGGAATGGGAAAAACTGTCAGTCTCTCGATGTGCAAAACTGATAGAGACATACCCCAAGCGACTTACAGCTGTAATCACAGCAAAAGGTGGCGCTACAAAGTATTAACTTAAGGGGGCTGAATAATTTTGCACGCCCAATTTTTCAGTTTTTGATTTGTTAAAAAAGTTTGAAATATCCAATAAATGTCGTTCCACTTCATGATTGTGTCCCACTTGTTGTTGATTCTTCACAAAAAAATACAGTTTTATATCTTTATGTTTGAAGCCTGAAATGTGGCAAAAGGTCGCAAAGTTCAAGGGGGCCGAATACTTTCGCAAGGCACTGTATATAGACAGGTGTGTGCCTCTCCAAATCATGTCCAATAAATTGAATTTAACACAGGTGGACTCCAATCAAATTATAGAACCATCTCAAAAATGATCAAAGGAAACCTTAATTTCGAGTCTCACAGCAAAGGGTCTGAATACTTTTGTTTTTATAATTAGTAAATATATTGTAGGAAAAAAGGCTGTAACGTAACAAAATGTGGAAAAAGGGAAGGTGTCTGAATACTTTCCGAATGCGCTGTATATCACATTTTGTGTGTTTTTAATTAGTGTTTTGCCATTCTTATTTATGTAAATTCTACATTTCTTCAGTTGTATCTGTGAGCAAGAATAAATCAACTGAAAAACACCATTCCTTGTGTTTCGATGTGTAGGTTATACAAAACTTTATTATTTTATTGCTTTTCAGGCAACTTTCTTTAAACAATAATTGTCCACCTCTCAGTTCAGCTGTCAGATATTTGAGCACTAAATGCATCAAGGCACTGCATGCATAGGCCTATAGCCTTAGGTGTCCACTTAATTTTTTAATAAAATATATAGTCTATATAAAAGGAAGAGAAGCTTAAGGCCTAACCCCAGAGAGAGCGAGAGAGCGAGAGATATGCCAGTGGCATGCAACGACACCGATATGCATTTCTTTATGTCAGATGGCTACTGCATCTGCTATGCAGATATAGGTGACCAGAACATTTTTTTTATAAAGATTATATTGTTTGATTATAGGAGTAACAGTCTTCCTCAACTCCACTTCAGCTGTTGGAGTAAGTTGGAGAGCTTCCTTCATATCAAAGGCCTACAGTAGCGAAAACGTAATAATAGCCATACCATACCAAACCTTCACATTCTTTTCGAAATGTATTAGGGTAACATCAAAGATAAGTCAAGCCATTGTTTATGGGGAAAATACCAGCAGATGAGTGAATGTAAACCAGGGAAAAAACACACTACCCTCCCCTGTGCCAAATAAAAAAAAGCACACAACCCTCCCCAAAGCAAAAAAAAAAAAAGAAGTTTGACAACCCTCCCTTATTTTGGACAACCCTCCCCTTCAAAAAATGTCGACCTGTCCCTAACAATTTAATACCGGGGCATGTGATTTGGCGTCATTCTGTGCCAAGGGGGGGAAGGGAAGAAAATGTTAAATCAGAAGAAAACAGAATATGTATTTCTGTATTTAACATTCTGTGCTTTCTACTAAATAAGAACCATCTTCTTCACGGTGTGAGTGCAATACGTCACGTTTTGACAATGCTGAACAGATTCAGTAGTAGTCCGAAGGCGTCTTCCTTGCCAAGTCTTAGTGTGACCTCAGTCCCTTCTAAAGTAAAAACGTGTCTTACATTTCCTCAAAGATAAGGAGCTTTGAGTTGATTGAGCCTGTCGAGTGAAAGTAAAAGCTTTGGGAGGGGGGATTTTTTTCATCCCTCACGGACCGGCATGTGCCAACTTCTCTCTTTCTCCCTATGTGTGCGTCACGGCCCTCTCCACTGCTCCTGTACGGAATGCAGAGAGAGAGCGAAAACGTGGCTATAAAAGGAGATCACTTCCACTCATGGGCGTTGACGTCAGAGGACAGTTATTTCCCTCTACTCTACTCACTTTAGTACAAGCAAAACTAAAGCAGCTCATTCTCTGCTCTGCAGCTACATTCAATGCGACGACTCTAAACCAGTTTAGAAGTTTGCCATTTTTGTCCTCACAGTCTCTGGCATGCCTTTCAATAAAACACACTTTAGCTTTCTAGGGTGGAAATGAGTAGTGCTCTTTGGAGGACGCCCTTGGTCACCGGAAATCAAATGATGGTTAACCCTAGAAAAATATATACGTATCGTACGGGAGTAAAAATATATTTGAATGATTCACCACTGTGACATATCATATCCCAAACTATGTTTCTTTGCCTTGTGCTTTTACTATTGAGCATGTAATATGAAGTGAAACAAGGGTCTAAATGGACACAAAAAAGGGAAACAGACATCAACCCCAAAGCAATGCTCTCACATAGTGAGGCCATCTCCTTTTGAACCCTGCCATTGGCTGATGATCTGCACACACCTTGTGTCACTCTCTTCTGCAAAATAAATACCCTGTCAGCCTGTTTCACATCTCCAGTTTAAAAAAAAAAAAAAAAAAAGACATCTTTCACAAACCGTGTGTTTAAAACCTGCAGAAGTTCAGACCGACGTTCCTGTTTGATGTTCCTTTGTGAAACCCTAGCCCTGGGTGGTCATTACCACATGCATATCAAAAAAGGCAAACACAATAAAATCACATTTCTGGCTCCATTTTCAACTTGACCTCAGATATCTTGCACCGTGAACCCTTCAAGTACTGTCCCAGAGTTCTTTCCACTCGCACAATAAGCATCCACTGAAATAGCACGTACACAATGGTGTCCTGAGGGAATTTGACTCCACACAGTCAGTTAAGAAATGCCTTGACAAAGCCATGCACGTTTGCAGGTGTTGGTTGCACAATGATAGTCACGCATAACAACAGCAAATAGGTTTACCTTATTATGGACTATGGGAATCCTGTGGGTGGGAATGGACCTCTGTTGAAGCTTGACAATCAGATGGCATAGACTCAATAGTAATGTGCGTCTGAAGCTTTCATTGCAGCTTTATGATGTTTCTATTGTCATGTCAATTTAACGAAACTGGCAACCATTCATTCTTGTTCGTGACGATTCCCCCCAAAATACATATAGCCCCCCCCCAAGACAGGAACTGTCTTAGCATAGCACAGATGGTCATACTTCAAATAGGTCATTACAATTATGTGTATTTGTTAGGTATAAAATAAGCACTGGTTAGTGCTTGGAAATACAGCACATGACATTGCAATTACATGGTAGCTGACAGTGGTGTAAAGTACTTGAGTAAAAACACTTTAAAGTGCGTACTACTTAAGCAGTTTTTTTTTTTTTGGGGGGGGGGGGGGTATCTGTACTTCCCCTTTTTTGGGACACTTTTACTTCACTACATTCCTAAAGAAAATGACATACTTTTACTCCCTACATTTTCCATGACATCCAAAAGTACTTGTTACATTTTGAATGCTTAACAGGACAGGTAAATTGTCCTATTCACACACTTATCAAGAGAACATCTTCTGGTCATCCCTGCTGCCTCTGATCTGGCTGACTCACTAAACACAAATGCATCTTTTGTAAATTATGTCTGAGTGTTGAGGTGTCCCCCTGGCTATCCGTACATTTTTAAAACAAGAAAACGGTTCCGTCTGCTTTAATATAAGTAATTTGAAATGATTTATACTTTTACTTTTGATACTGAAGTATCTTTAGAACCAAATACTTTTAGACTTTTACTCAAGTAGTATTTTACTGGGTGACTTCCACTTTTACTTGAGTAAACGTTCTATTAAAAGGTATCTATACTTTTACTCAAGTATGACAATTGGGTACTTTATCCACCACTGATAGCGGACAATTCTCCTTTTGTGGACAGGCTGGGTATTTGAACAGGTGTGTGAATTCTGTTAGGGTGGGATGTATAGTGCACTTTGAATGGTATATTACTGGCAGACCTCCCCAGGAATACTGTGGTAACTCGACTGCAGAGGACAGCAAAATTATTTCCTCTCTCAGTGAAAATAATCCATCATGGGAAAATGAAGCTAGAAAAAAAAAAGGATGGAAGAACAATGGAATGTTAGACATCTGTTTCCAGTAAACTTCCTCTCCATCCACCATTTCCTAACATCTCTCTGGACTTCAAGAATGTATCAATTTACATTTCTCTGGTTGATTAAACAGATTGTCAAGGACCCAGTGAAACATTGGAACTGTTCCGTGGAAGAATAACTGCCCTTGTGTGTTTTGAAAGTGGCCTGAGACTAAATTGCCGTCTTCAAGGCTTATTATTTGCCTAGCCTAGTCTCAGAGTATCAGCGGCCACTTCAAAAGTTGAGCACCAACTCCCAGCAACTCTTATCCTCCTGGGGAATGGGACACCTGTGCACTCACAACGTAACCCCCACTTTTCTCCCTCAGTTGGGCTTTATGATAGAGTCTACTGAAAAGCCTATTAGGACCATTCATAGTCGCTGAAGGTCTACATATTACCTTATTGGCAGAGCTGCCGGTCAGACTGGAATAGGGTCCAAAATATGCAGCCTTCGGAGCTTAGTGAGTGTTTGTTGACAACTTCAGACTTGATTAACCTACGGCTGGTAGTTACTGACGACCATAAAAGGGGAACTGATACTCATGCTGACGTGCTGTTTATGATTTGCTCAATAAGCTGTGGTTTTTGTCGTAAATGTTGAACTAAGATATAGCTTATTCTCAGTATAATGTAATAATCAAGTCTGGGCTTTTTACTTCAAATCAAATCAAACTTTATTTGTCACATGCGATGAATACAATGAGTGTAGACCTTACCGTGAAATGCTTACTTGCAAGCCCTTAACCAACAGTGCAGTTCATGAAGAGTTAAGAAAATATTGACCAAATAAACTAAAGTAAAAAATTTAAAATAATAAAAAGTAACACAATAACGAGGCTATTGGGTACCGGTACCTAGTCAGTGTGCAGGGGGACAGGTTAGTTGAGGTAATATGTACATGTAGTTAGGGGTGACGTGACTATGCATAGATAATAAACAGAGAGTAGCAGCAGTGTACAAAACAAATGGGGGGGGGGTTCATGTAAATAGTCCAGTGGCCATTTAATTAAATGTTCAGCAGTCTTATAGCTTGGGGGTAGAAGCTGTTGAGGAGCCTTTTGGTCCTAGACTTGGCGCTCCGGTACCACTTGCCGTGCGGTAGCCGAGAAAACAGTCTATGACTTGGGTGACTGGAGTCTCTGACAACTTTATGGGATTTCCTCTTGAGTTAGCGCTTTTTGCCCCTGAGCTTCTCGGTTCAAGGCATTAAATCTTGGGAAATCTTGGGCCACCGGGTGGCGCAGAGGTCTGCATCTTAGTGCTAGAGGCGTCACTAAAGACCCTGGTTCGATCCTGGGCTGTATCACAACCGGACATGATTGGGAGTCCCATAGGGCGGCGCACGGTTGGCCCAGTGTCGTTAGGGTTTGGTCGGGGTAGGCCGTCATTGAATTTGTTCTAAACTGACTTGCCTCGTTAAATAAAGGTTATATAAAATAAAAAAAATATTGGGAAATAGTTTCAGGCAAAAAAGTGTCTGCAAAGAAACGGTTTCGATGTTTCAACCTGTTAAAATAACAGAAAGACAACGGTAACACATTTTGGAATGCTATTGCCCTGCGGCCATTCAGACAGACAGATACAATCTTCCACATTAGCCTTAGGAAAGTAAAACAAGTTTACATGGAGACCGTGAGGGTTGCCAAGTGTTGATAAGTACAAGATCCACTTTCAGCGTCAACATTGGTTCTGGCAGTACGTCAACCTCTCCCAGACATTGCGAGTCGAACTGCTACTACCCGTTGTGTGTCCACGGAAGAGTTTGGTTACTCTGCTGATGTGGGCCGAACTGAGTACAGGGGACAACGATTGAGCTGTTTTTGTGAAAGCGTTTCATTTTCTATGGTAATACTGGAGGACATGACTGGGCAACACATAGGGCAATAGATGTGAGAAAAATCTATTATTGCCAGGTAGAAGACTGACATGACCAATGATGCTCGTTTGTGAAGAGAGTTGAACAGATATTATTTTTTTTGTTGTTGCCCTCATCCAGTCAAGATGCCTAGAACCTTAAGAAAAGTCGACAAACAACTAAGAGCGCCTTCCTAGTATTGAGTTGCATCCACTTTTGCCCCCAGAACAGCCTCAATATGTCGGGGAATTCACTGGGCTCTACAAGGTGTCGAAAAGCATTATACACAGGGATGCTGGCCCATGTTGACTCCAATGCTTCCCACACCTGCGTCAAGTTGGCTGGATGTCCTTTGGGGTGGTGGACCATTTTTTGATACACACGGTAAACCTTTGAGTGTGGAAAACCCAGGAGCGCTGCAGTTCTTGACACAAACATGTGCGCCTGGCATCTACTACTATATCCCGTTCAAAGGCACTTAAACGTTTTGTCCTGACCGTTCACCCTCTGAATGACACACATACACAATCCATGTCTCAAGTGTCTCAAGGTTTAAAAATCCTTCTTTAACCTGTTTCATCCTCTTCATCTACACTGATTGAAGTGGATTTAACTAATGACATGAATAATGGATCCTAGCTTTCGCCTGGATTCATCTGGTCAGTCTATGTCATGGAAAGAGCAGGTGTTCCTAATGCTTTGTACACTCAGTGTAATAACACTGTTACACCACAATACATGCATCCTCATGTTTTTGGGGGTTTTCATATTCTCAGTCTCATACCCATTCTGGGAATCAAGTGCAGTCTAGTAGAGCTTGCAGGGGGCGAGGATGGGAGTTGTGTTGGGTGTGAAGCTGAATGACGCATTCTACAGCCCGGGGGTGACGGAGGGAGAGCTGTAGGGTGCAGCAGGGGAACAGACATGCTTTGGTCTGCTGGGGAGACAAGCTCCTCCTTTTGAACCAGCAGGAACAAGGAAAATAATCAGAGGAAGGAGTGAAAAGGGGCGAAGGACGGGCTTGCTTCGATGGATGGTTTACCCATTTCACAATATGATTTGTAATTCTATAGAAACTAACAGAAACAGATGTGCAACGCACTTTTCACAAATGAGTCACCTCAACACGAGACGATGTTGCAGAGCGTTCTTGTAGCAACTTCTTTATTCTGACAAAATATTATTTTAAGATAACCCTTCGGGTAATCACTCAAATGGTTAAGTGGGAATATATTCTTTACTAAGCTGCTCAAGCCAGAGGACAGGATATTGCTCAAAACCCCTCAATCCCACCAACTGTCAATGAGACTATCCATCTCTGATTCAGATATTCATCGGACAAAGTGGTGTTCCGATGGGCACAAGGTTACTTTAGAGGCCAGAGAACTGTTAGCTGGCAGTGAGAGGGGAACCTTTTGAAGGAAGTGATTACAGGAAACAGTGTAGCCCAAAAACAATGTTCCCGACACACACACAGGGGTTGGAGTGTTAGGGGGATTTACCTGGAATTAATAGACTTGGGTATCTCGGTTCTCAGTGCAGAAATCACCAGGACAAAACCATTGTTAGTATAGACCGTACACATCATAAACTATTAAAGATAATCACTGGCTGTTTTGTGTATTGTAGGTTATTGTTCAAAATGTGGGACAGTCAAGTTAAGCTTCCAGCTTGTTATTCAGCACTCCTGCTTTGTACCTCTTGCACTGTGATTATGTGATATTTATCAAATGTCTATCGTTAGCGAACACATAATTACTCAGTTTAAGTATTGGCCTACTTGCGTGTCACACGGCAAATTTGCCACGACACGACGACATCCCTCAATACTAATTGAATTAGCTATTGGCTCCCTTTTTTCCAAGAGTTACTAAAGATCTTGTTAAATTAAGATGTTTGTCCCATGGGGCAGACAGTCCTATATTAGGTACGGGGAGACAATGATCACATGTCTGAAGGCTGTTCCCTCTACAAAGATGTTCCATTGGAATTGTCCATTCTGGTTCAATAATACATGAGAATACATGGTTAATGGCAATACTTAGTGAGGGACTCGAGACAAAGATAGTAAATCCTCTTTCGGAGGACAAACAAACAGAGAAAGATGTTAACCGACATGATAGTATATCAATATCCATGATCACGCTCAATATTTTGTACAGTTGCCTGGATACCCAGCATTGCATACACCCATTGAACACATTGCAAAGTAAATAGTAGACTGGTTGCGCACGCACAAGCGCTGTCACAACCTGTGACATACAGAGCATTCGGAAAGTATTCAGACCTCTTGACTTTTTACACATAAAAGAAATTCAATTGTTTTTGTTCCTCATCAAACTACACACAATACCCCATAATTACAAAGCAAAAACTGTTTTTTAGATTGTTTGTAAATGTATTAAAAAGTATCTTAAACATCCCATTGACATAAGTATTCAGACCCTTTACTCAGTACTTGGTTGAAGCACCTTTGGCAGCGATTACAGCATTGAGTCTTCTTGGGTATGACGCTACAGGCTTGGCACACCTGTATTTGGAGAGTTTCTACCATTCTTCTCTGCAGATCCTATCAAGCTCTGTCAGGTTGGATGGGGAGCGTTGCTGCACGGCTATTTTCAGGTCTCTCCAAATATGTTCAATCGGATTCGAGTCCGGGCACTGGTTGGGCCACTCGGAGACATTCAAAGGTTTGTCCTGAAGCCACTCCTGCATTGTCTTGGCTGTGTACTTTAGGTCGTTGTCCTGCTGGAAGGTGAACCTTCGACCCAGTCTGAGGCCTTGAGCACTCTGGAGCAGGTTCATCAAGGATCTCTCTGTACTTTTCTCTGTTCACCTTTGCCTCGATCCTGACTAGTCTCCCAGTCCCTGCCGCTGAAAAACATCCCCACAGCATGATGCTGCCACCACCATGCTTTACCCGTAGGGATGGTGCCAGGTTTCCTCCAGACGTGACTCTTGGCATTCAGGCCAAATAGTTCATATTTGGTTTCATCAGACCAGAGAATTATGTTTCTCATTGTCTGAGAGTCTTTTACGTGCCTTTTGGCAAACTCCAAGAGGGCTGTCATGTGTCTTTTACTGAGGAGTGGCTTCCGTCTGGCCACTCTACCGTAAAGGCCTGATTGGTGGAGTGCTGCGGAGGTTGTCCTTCTGGAAGGTTCTCCCATCTCCACAGAGGAACTCTAGAGCTCTGTCAGAGTGACCATTATATTCTTGGTCACCTCCCTGACAAAGGCCCTTCTCCCTCAATTTCTCAGTTTGGCCAGGCGGCCGGCTGTAGGAAAAGTATTGGTGGTTCCAAACTTCTTCCATTTAAGAATGTTGGAGGCCACTGTGTTCTTGGGGACATTCAATGCTGCAGATATTATTTTGGTACCCATCACCAGATCTGTGCCTCGACACAATCCTGTCTCTGAGCTCTACGGACAATTCTTTCAATCTCATGGCTTGGTTTTTGCTCTGACATGCACTGTCAACTGTGAGACCTTATATAGACAGGTGTGTGTCTTTCCAAATCATGTCCAATCAATTGAATCTCAAGGATGATCAATGGAAACAGGATGCACCTGAGCTTAATTTAAAGTCCCATAGATTTTTTTTATTTTTTATTTTTTTACATGTTTTCGCTTTGTCATTATGGTGTATGGCTGGATTAAAAATATATATACAGTGCCTTGCGAAAGTATTCGGCCCCATTGAACTTTGCGACCTTTTGCCACATTTCAGGCTTCAAACATAAAGATATAAAACTGTATTTTTTTGTGAAGAATCAACAAGTGGGACACAATCATGAAGTGGAACGACATTTATTGGATATTTCAAACTTTTTTAACAAATCAAAAACTGAAAAATTGGGCGTGCAAAATTATTCAGCCCCTTTACTTTCAGTGCAGCAAACTCTCTCCAGAAGTTCAGTGAGGATCTCTGAATGATCCAATGTTGACCTAAATGACTAATGATGATAAATACAATCCACCTGTGTGTAATCAAGTCTCCGTATAAATGCACCTGCACTGTGATAGTCTCAGAGGTCCGTTAAAAGCGCAGAGAGCATCACGAATAACAAGGAACACACCAGGCAGGTCCGAGATACTGTTGTGAAGAAGTTTAAAGCCGGATTTGGATACAAAAAGATTTCCCAAGCTTTAAACATCCCAAGGAGCACTGTGCAAGCGATAATATTGAAATGGAAGGAGTATCAGACCACTGCAAATCTACCAAAACCTGGCCGTCCCTCTAAACTTTCAGCTCATACAAGGAGAAGACTGATCAGAGATGCAGCCAAGAGGCCCATGATCACTCTGGATGAACTGCAGAGATCTACAGCTGAGGTGGGAGACTCTGTCCATAGGACAACAATCAGTCGTATATTGCACAAATCTGGCCTTTATGGAAGAGTGGCAAGAAGAAAGCCATTTCTTAAAGATATCCATAAAAAGTGTTGTTTAAAGTTTGCCACAAGCCACCTGGGAGACACACCAAACATGTGGAAGAAGGTGCTCTGGTCAGATGAAACCAAAATTGAACTTTTTGGCAACAATGCAAAATGTTATGTTTGGCGTAAAAGCAACACAGCTGAACACACCATCCCCACTGTCAAACATGGTGGTGGCAGCATCATGGTTTGGGCCTGCTTTTCTTCAGCAGGGACAGGGAAGATGGTTAAAATTGATGGGAAGATGGATGGAGCCAAATACAGGACCATTCTGGAAGAAAACCTGATGGAGTCTGCAAAAGACCTGGGACTGGGACGGAGATTTGTCTTCCAACAAGACAATGATCCAAAACATAAAGCAAAATCTACAATGGAATGGTTCAAAAATAAACATATCCAGGTGTTAGAATGGCCAAGTCAAAGTCCAGACCTGAATCCAATCGAGAATCTGTGGAAAGAACTGAAAACTGCTGTTCACAAATGCTCTCCATCCAACCTCACTGAGCTCGAGCTGTTTTGCAAGGAGGAATGGGGAAAAAAATTCAGTCTCTCGATGTGCAAAACTGATAGAGACATACCCCAAGCGACTTACAGCTGTAATCGCAGCAAAAGGTGGCGTTACAAAGTATTAACTTAAGGGGGCTGAATAATTTTGCACGCCCAATTTTTCAGTTTTTGATTTGTTAAAAAAGTTTGAAATATCCAATAAATGTCGTTCCACTTCATGATTGTGTCCCACTTGTTGATTCTTCACAAAAAAATACAGTTTTATATCTTTATGTTTGAAGCCTGAAATGTGGCAAAAGGTTGCAAAGTTCAAGGGGCCCGAATACTTTCGCAAGGCACTGTATATATATATCATCCATTTTAAAATAAGGCTGTAACGTAACAAAATGTGGGGGGAAAAGTCAAGGGGTCTGAATACTTCCCGAAGGCACTGTAGGTCTGTTATTTTACAGTAGGGTTAGCTAAAACCATGACTTGTTGTCAGGTTTGCAATGGCAGCAGTAGACAACTGAGCCTCACCGATAGTGCCCCTCCTGTTTTGGAAAATCACTGTTTTCTCACTAAACATCATGACCCAGACTGCTACTAAGGAGACGGATCAGCAAGAGCGCTCAGTGCTAAATGACTCTTTGACATGTTTCAGTTTATACAGTGACACACTCCTGTCCAAACAATACGTCTGCCCAGCCAAGCATAATTGCCTTTGCTAGGCAGTGTTAGACTTACATCACTGGCTTACACAACCCAGGCTAGCTTCGCAATGAACTAGGTGGTTTCCCTGTGCTGGAGAAGTCTCAAAGATACAATTGTTTTTGACACAATACATCATCACATACTGTCATGACCATGAAAGGTTGCTGCCAAATGGATATACATTTGTTATCTATTAGTTCATAAATGTATCATCGTCCAAGTCATTCCGATTGCCATGTAAGGACCGTAAGCCCAGGAGCCCATTTTAAAGGTCTGCCATCTCTAAATAAGGGCTACACGTTGAAATATTAAAGCCACATTTGTCCACACACACACACATTCACCCTTCCACACATCCAACTGCTGCCACTTTATTTCTCCAAGGTAACAAACATTGCCCGATAAAGGAGTTTGGTCGATTCATAAAAATATTTGCTGCAGTGCGTAAACTAGGATGAAACATTTGAAAAGAGTTTAAGTCTAGTATCTGGGCAATGTCTTCAAGATTTCACAGATGTTCTCAGGCTTGAACCACCCTAACTTTTGTTATCATTGGAGTTGAAAAAATGAACAGCCACATTCTAACCAAACAACCCACTGGGTAAAAACTGGTTGAATCAATGTTGTTTCCACATCATTTAAATCAAAAAATGTACTGTGATGACGCCGGATTAACGTGGAAAACTGGATTTGCAAAAATTCATCAACGTAAGGGAATTTACAATTTTTTTTCACCTGAAATGTTTGGTTGATTTCACGTTGAATTGACATTAGTTGACAACTCAACCAAATTCAAATCAAATCTAGATGTTGAACTGACGTCTGGGCCCAGTGGGAAACTTCCAGAGTTTGTGCTATCAGCCACTTGCTTTACAAAATACATTGGCCACCTCTATAGTAAACGCTAACAAATTACACTAGAGGATAAGGTTCACAAAACGGTTTATCCTCTTTTCATATATAAACAGTGTGGCACAAAATGTACCATCCTCCCAAATAAGAAATTCACCCCTTTTACAAACGGGCATGTTGACAAAATCCTCACATACATCCAGGTTACTGTGTACAGACATATCTTACACAACTGGGAAAAAGCAGTATGGGAGAGTTCGAACTGACTCAGGGATAAATCTAACTGACAACAACGTGTGTTGCAAAACCCACACGTGTTTTTAGAAGCATTTAGGGAACAAAAATGTGTTTGTTTTTTTCTCTTGTCAGAGTGCCTGCAGAAATGGGACAAATCCACACATGTAGTAAGAAGAGTCAGAGCCACAAAAACAGAAAGAAAAGCTGAGCTTTCCCCACTGCTCCCGCTCCAACCCCACCATCACCAGAGAGATGTAAACTCTAAGAGGCCTGTGGGAAATGGAGCTAGCATGAGAGAACCACAAAGGTGGCCATTCAGAACAGAGCTGCCCTGTGAGCCCCCGCTCTCGTAATCTCCTCACACACACACACTTTCATGCAAGAATACCCGCACGCACACACACACACACACACACACACACAAGCCTATCCCTAGCTGCATCTCTTAGGGCAAACTACGTGGGCAAGGTGAAAGTAAACTCCTGTAAGTTCTGGGAATGTTTTCAAGTACAGCACAGGTCATGGGTTGAAAAAGTTGACCCTAATGTGAGGATATTTCAAATCATGAATTTGTTACCCAAGACGAATGGCTCACACACCATTCCCGGCCACGTTGAATGGATCTGAGGGATCTGGTTATCCCTAATCTGCATCTTACAGTAAACACCCTCCTCTGAAGCAGAGGTTAGCCACTGAACCCTATCTACCCCCTTTGGCTATACACATCATTCAATAATAGAACGCTACACTGAGTGTACAAAACATTAGGAACACCTGCTCTTTCCTTGACATCGACTGACCAGGTGAATCCAGGTGAAAGCTAGGATCCACTTTAATCAGCGTAGATGAAGAGGAGGAGACAGGTTAAAGAAGGATTTTGAGGCCTTGACACAATTGAGACATGGATTGTGTATGTGGGCCATTCAGAGGGGGAATGTGCAAGACAAAAGATTTAAGTGCCTTTGAACGGGGGATGAGGAGGTGCCAGGTACACCGGTTTGTGTCAAGAACTTCAACGCTGCTGAGTTTTCCACGCTCAACAGTTTCCCGTGTGTATCAGGAATGGTTCACCACCCAAAGGACATCCCGCCAACTTGATACAACTGTGGGATGCATTGGAGTCAACATGGACCAGTGTCCCTCTGGAACACTTGACACCTTGTAGAGTCCAAGGCCCGACGAATTGAGGCTGTTCTAAGTCAATCTAATTCACTCGCTGTGAGTTTGCTGCCATTTCCGGCGGTGCTTGCACACACTGGCTAAAGTGGCTGTCTAAAATAATTGGAGAGTGACATGAGCGTGACTAACACAACATGGAAAGTTAACTCAAAAATGCATTATTTGGTTGATCTCAATTCACTACGACTTAATGTATCCCCAGTGGTAATTGCTGACAACAACATGTACCCCCTTCGTCCCATTAAATTCTCAGAACTGCAAATGTTTGCAAAAAAAAAAAGGTTTGCGTCACCCAGGAAGCTTCACTCACTTATCTATTAAAGTGGAGCATCGTCGAGTCCTGTGGAAAAAACATTTCCGTTTTCTCTCTGTATCAACAGGCCCGTTTTCCAGATCCTTCAGCTGATATTGATAAATGACCATGTCAACCAGATAACTGAGAATACTGACAAGATATTCCTTGGAAATGATATTCCTTAAGTATTTGTGCTCTCTCTACTTGGTTACAGTGAACACACTCATTGTAACAATCTTAGTCTTGGGAATCATTCAGCAATATGGATTTGCAATGAAAGATTCAACATTCCATTTTTTTCAGGCCCGAGAACATTACGAGAAACATACTTACCTCTTAAGGATCCGCCCCTTTAAAAAAAAAAATGTTTCCGCCTGAAATGACATAGCCAAATCTAACTGCCTGTAGCTCAGGCCCTGAAGCAAGGATATGCTTATTATTGATACCATTTGAAAGGAAACACTTTGACGTTTGTGGAAATGTGAAACAAATGTTGGAGAATAAAACACATTAGATCTGGTAATAGATAACACAAAGAAAAAAATAACTTTTTTTTTTGTATTTTTTTTGTACCATCACCTTTGAAATGCAAGAGAATGGTCATAATGAATTATTCTAGCCCAGGCGCAATTTAGACTTTGGCCTCTAGATGGCAGCACCGTATGTGCAAAGTTTTAGAGTGATCCAGTGAACTCTTGCACATCTATTCAAAATGTTGTATCAAGACTGCTCAAATGTGCCTAATTGGTTTATTCATACATTTTCAAGTTCATAATTGTGCTCTCTCCTCAAACAATAGCATGGTATTCTTTCACTGTAATAGCTACAGTAAATTGGACAGTGCAGTTAGATTAACAAGAATTTTAAGCTTTCTACACACATCTATGTACTGGGATTTTTGTTTGTTTCTTATAACCTCATGCTAATCATATTAGCCTACGTTAGCTCAACCGTCCCGCGGACGGGACACCGATCTGTAGAGATCCTTAATCCTCTTCGTTCCTATTCGGAACATAAGGCTTTCACAAGAAAGCGCCACTGCTGCTGATATTTTGACTTTTTTGGGATGTTTTTCCATGACAGGCCACTGCCCTTCATCTCATCTCCACAGTTGTTCACCAGGTTTCCTTTGGGTTACCAAATACAGTGACAAGTTCTGATGAAAGAAGAGAGAACCCAGTTAGCCACTCCATTTTAAACATAAACAGTAAATGATATAGCAATTTAAATACACGACAAGGTGATGTGGTCATTGACACTTTTGCTTCTTGAAAGTTCAATATCGTTAAAAATTGACAGCAAAACATTTTAGGACTGTATCAAGAGTTGACTAAGGAAAAAAAATCTGAAAATGTGGTTTTGACTGGAGTTTCCCTTTAAAGGCCCAGCGCAGTCCAAAACGTGATTTCCTGTGTTTTATATATATTTCCACACTATGAGGTTGGAATAATACTGCGAAATTTAAAAGATCATGATAATGCCTTTTTAGTGTAAGAGCTGTTTGAAAAGGCCGCCGGAAATTTCTTCCTGTTTTGATGGGGTGGAGTTTTGGCCTGCCTGGTGACATCACCAGGACGTAAATTAGTCATTAGACCAATAAGAAAGAAAGTTTCAAACCTCTGTCAATAACACCTAGTTTTCAGTTTCCCCTCCCCACTCAGACACTCCTAGAAAGTCCTGGCAAAATTCTTGCTTGAGAAATGCTCTTTGCTAAGAAGCTCTTTTTTTTTACCACTTTAATTGAAACCAATCACAGTAAGCTATTTAATTGTTACCCAAAACTGATTTGATATTGAGAAGTTGGATTCAAACCACTGCTGGGACCCCCATCTGAGTCTCTCCAAAGACTGCATTGGCATACATTTTAAATAAACATTTGTGAATTTGTCAAACTTAAATAAACACTGATAACCAAATTCAACCCATTCCTTCTCAGTACAATTGACCACACCACAAATATTTCCTCTCTCAAATGGTTGCCCTCATTCAAATAATGGACTTGTACATCAACACATTCTCTACATTTGACATTCAGTTGAAAGCTCTCACCTGAAGTGGTCTAAGGCATGATTTGTTTACCACTAATTAGGGTCCCAGGGGAAACACTGACCTAACTTTGGTTCCTACCCTGTTACATTATTTTCGAGGTGCAGAAAAAGGCCACACTTATTGACATCCGGTACACAAACTAACTTGGGAGGTGCCTCTGGTATTTGATTGGGAATACAGGAATAACACAAAAGGACAACTCAGAAAGAGGTAGACGACTCTAACCTCCAGCCATGACTACAGTGTGTTGACTGATGGTCTAAAACAGCATTTCGCTGCGAAGCCTGTATATCCTCTTGGTCTATAAAACCAAGGCATTGCAAATAGCTGAGCCAGAGACGGAAGACAAAGCGAGATATCCCACTCCCTCATTTTTTCTGTTTCAATGGAAGTCAATGAACTAAGTAGACCAGACCCAGCTGCTATCGCGTTTGGGGTCTATGGGAGAGACACCCTTTAAGAAGACAGGAACTGACATTTTTTTGCAGGGATACGACCTGAGTGAACTATCTTCATTTTTCCACCATCTTTGGCTGAGCTATGGCGATGACCTAGGCCACTTCCTCTTTTGTGAGCCTGTGGTGCGTGTCCGTGAGGGGAAGTGAGCAGAGCAGGAAGAGGAAGTGAAACTAAGGCAATGGGGTCTGTGAGCACCAGGCTGGCACCAACTGGACAGGGCTCAGAGGATCATTAACCGCCACCATACTGACCAATCATGTGATGGGAAGTGACAGGAAGTAGCAAAAAATACATATATGGCTAAAAGTCAGAGTCCGGGTGTTGCTTTAGTACCAGTCGTGCTTTACCCAAAGGTGAATTCCATTGGTGGAGCGTATGTACTGTTATAAAGGGGAACTGTGCGACTCTAGAGAGCACGTACAAAAGTGTTGGGTTGTGAGTAATTTCAACATTATATATTCTTTCAACATGCTTTACTAAAATAATTCCCTTTTAGATATTTAAATAATTTCAGAATGTGCCATAAACAGATCAAGAGATAACAGAAATACTATCCATGTGCAAAAATCCCCATAAATCAAAAACATACCTATGTGGGCATGTAAAGTTCACTGAACCACGACCAGCCGTGAGCAAATTATCATATATCAATTATATATACACAACAGTAAGTGTATGCTTTGCATTGGTGAACATGTAAATGCTGACCCCTAGATGCAGTTGATTTTCTCTTCAAGGCCCAAGGCACAGCAGAATCAGTAGCAGTGTAGATCAGACTAAACAAGCCTTTTACTGACCTCTGGTGGCGAACATCCTTACTGCTATTTTATGTGCAAAGAAGAATAAAATACATTTGAAAAAGTACAGTGAAATGCCTTTCTTGCAAGCTCCGAACTCAACAATGTAGTAATCAATATCAATGCAGCACTAAAAATAACACAGACATGCTGAGAACAGTGGAAAATAGTCTTGAGTAAAAATATAACAGGTGAAGCGCTTCCATGGCTTGGAACTATGCAGACGTTTCAGCTCACTTTCTGAGCACGTCAATAGGGTGCCGAGTAACGTTACAAGCTATTGTGACCAGGAGGCTTTTCCCGCAATGAAACACCACAAGTAAAGTAGCAGTAACAGAAAATAACTTTTCCCAGCAACAACAAAAAAAAACAGCAGCATCCACAAGGATACACCAGGCCTTTCGGGGTGAGCCACTGGAAAACTTTCTGTATTAATTCATGTTTAGGACTTTTTCCCCCCACCCTACCTAGTGCTGAGAGGCATGGACACATTAACCTCTCCTCCCTCCCTCTAAAATATATTCCTTTCTATCCAGGAGCATATGTTTGACCCGTGGTTACCCGTGAACGTAGCCATCTGCTCCGTCCACCAGATGATCCGCGGCTGTGTGAGAATGCGCCCGTCTTTGTACAAACTCACTGGGCTCGACGTGGGAGAATCCCCCGTCCAACAATGGAGAACAGGCAACATTTTTAACCCATTCCCGGCTACGCCTTCCTCAATGGAAGCCACCCCATCCCATTGTCACGCTGACAAGGGAATGATGAACTATCAGTTTCTCATTACTGAACCGCGAACCACTAACGGTGCTGTGGGTTGACTTTTAAATACTTTTTAATTGTGCTCCGATTCTTTTTTGTCGTTGCGATGACCCATGAAGCTCACTGGAGATAGAGGGCAACTGATCAACCTATTAAAGTTGGGGAACACTTATTGGATATCATTCGACATGGTCATTTAAAGTCATTGTGAAAAGGAAGCCTAACTGCTCCTAGAGTAACTCAAGTAAAGAGTGTGTGTCACTCTGTTTCACATTGAGCAACTATTAGCTTTTTGTCATCTTTAAAAATAGCAGCCCCGCAAACGCCACAGCAGTGGTTTGGCCAGGCGTCAGCTGTCATCTGAAGGCATTCAGTTTTGTTGCTATGCAAGGGAGTGAGCAGAGGGGTGTAAAGATTAGGGATGAAACAAAAGCCATCTTATCTCCATATGAAATCTGATCCGCTTGGCCACCCCCCACCCTATACACACACAGAACTCCCCACACACTCTGAATAACAAAAGGACTAACTATAGAAGAGTAGTCCAGTTACAGTAGCCAACAGATTAATCTGTGGGTCGTGTTTCTATTGAGCTATTTTACATTGAAACAAAAGTTCCATAGAAAATCAGTGTAGCAACTAGGTTAGCGCGACATGATGCTGTCGGCAAACAAACCAAAAGTTTCTCAGTGTGCTATACACAAGTTATTTGGTGCGACTCAGCAGAATTTGAAGAGGCTGATGTTCATTTGGGAATTTGGTCGATATTATGCAAAAACAACGACGGCTCCATGACAAATTCAGTCTTTGTAAATGTAGTGCTGCATTTCACAGATGCCACCATTGTGGGCAGATTCCCCCAACCACCTTGAAGGCAGAGGAAATACAATTAATGTAAGATTAAACAATGTTTAAAAAAAGTTTATTTCCAGTACAACAACAAAAATATATTAAACTTAATACAAACTCCAAAAGTTCTATAAATACATTAAAATAAATTAAACTTAATTTACTAAAGATTCTCCATTATCACTAAACAAGCTTGAAACATGTTGGTCAAAAAGGTATTTAAATACAATGGAATGCAAAAAAAGAAAAAAGCACCCACTCTCAGAACCAACTACCAAAACATCTCAGATACAAACCATCTACCATTAGATCTCCCCAAGGACTTCTAGAAAGACACTACGATTCAATCTACTGAACCAGGTGCCGTTTAGGTCCAACGCAATAGAATCGGATTCCAACGGCAACCCAGTTGAATCATATCACTTTGCCATGCACATGTATTTTTCTGCTCATCGGGGATTACGTGCAGAGTCTACCACACAAGGGACATACACTCTCGGTGCGTCTTCAGAACGTCTACATACAACTTCAAACATTTGCAGAGATTACAGAAACAAGTGAGGAAACAATTATTCATTCCCACAAGCCACCTTGCTAAGTAAAGTTAGGAAACCAATTTAAGCTTTGATCTAAAAGAGAAGAAAAAAAAAATCCAAGGTCCCCCTGCAACTAACAATGAAAATTGCAGTTTTCAACAACATAAAAAGAAAAAAAAAAAAAACTATAAAAGTTTACAGGCACTGAAGTCATTAAAAAAAACGAAGGTGGGTTTTTGGAAAGGTCCATTTCTTAAGCCCAGTCAGAACAGTGTACAATAAAGAAACAAATATCACAATAGTCAACCAACATTCATAGGGGTAAATCTAACTTGGCAGAGATGCATTGTGTCCTTGTCTTTGGCTTTTTTTTTTCCTCTTTAACATTCTAAGATTCATTAATTGCTTCTCAAACGGTCATTTACATGACTAGTTCACTTCTTACAACTGCAGGTGGCAGGAATGGAGGATTTCCTGGGGCAATAACAATGATTACACTATTTTTTCTCTCTCCAAAATAGTCAGTGCAATGCACCTTGCCTTGTTGTCAACTTGTACCTCAAAATTGTACAGCTTAATTTCACTTGAGCTTAACTGAAGCACATTTCTGCGTCAAGCATCTGCCCGTAAAAATACATTAGGTACACAATAGTATGCAGTCATGGTTCTTAAAAAAAAAAAAAACGCAAGTCCTACCTAGAGGAAAAAGCTAGTGCCGCTGCAGAACTCGCTGCTGAAGCCCTCGTCAGGCACTGAGAGCTGGCTGAAGATAGGCAGCCGCCGACCAGACCCATCTGGACCAGAGGAGTCAGACCCACTGAGGCTGCTGGCTGAGCTGCCACACCCACCCTCGTGGTCAGACAGGGAGGTATAGGAGAGGCTCCTGGCCCTGAGAGCAGGCCCACAGGGGGGACTCTGGCTCTGCTGCAGGCTGCAGCCCTCTGATAAGGTACAGGGGTTCTGGGAGGGGGAAGGCACAGGGGACAGCCCACAGAGGGAACAGCCTGAGTCAGGAGAGGGAAGAAACTGAGACTGGAGTTCATGGGCCGGCTCAAAGACACAGCCCACCTCAGAGAAGGCGTGGGAGAGCAGGTCGGTTATGTCAGCTGAGGTGGGAGGGGAGACTGAAGGCACAAGGAGGAAGGGGTGGGGGAGGGAGTGCTCCAGGGGCTGTGGAGGGGTGGAGGGGAAGCCTCCGAAGCTGAAGCTCTGCCTAAGTAGAGGGGGTCGTCTAGTTCGGGGGGTTTGAGGACCAGGCCCAGGTCTGGCAGGACCAGGGCCCAGGTCGTCCTCATTGTTATGAACAAAGTGGCAGCGGATGCCGTAAGGACAGAAGCCAATGGTGTGGAAGGTGCGACAAGGCTCCGTCTTGTACCTGGGGTGTCTGTTGAGGTCACGCATCTCATCAAAGCCGTGGGCAAACTGGCACTTCCCCCCATACTTACAGATGCCACTCTCAGCAAAGGTGCGGCAGAGTTCAGTCTTATAGCGTGAGGAGGTGGGAGACCCAGAGACAGGGCCACCAGTAGGGGAGGCTGGGGGCTGTTTAGGCTCTGTAGAGGCCCAGCCCAGGGTGCACGTGCTGGGCTCCACCATGCTGACCGAGCGCTCAGCCCAGAATGACATCTTCAATCTTGATGGGAGTGAGGCCTCTGTGTTCTGCCCCCAGTGGCTGGAGGTCATGGTTGCACTTTCTGTGGAGTGAGTAGAGAGGGCAGAGCTAGATGCAGAGAGGGAACATGGGGTCCAGGGCTTATTGTAACCAACAGGTCTCACTGGGAATGTTGACTGCTTGGATGCATCCCGGAGGTCCAGGCTCAGAAGCTGCTGAATAGACAGTAAGAAAAAGGGGAGGAAAAAAAACAACTTATGCATCTACATTTTCAAAACAAAAAGATGACTAGTTTTCTTTAGACAACAAACCATGTTAAGCCAAGAACAGCATCTCATGTTAACTTCATCTGGAGGACCCACTTCTACATAAAAACAATGACAGGAAATAGCAAAAACCAAGGGAAACTTAGCACAGTCAATCAACTGAGACTGTTCTATTCTGTCCAAAGGCCTAACATTAGCATGTTAAACTTTGCAAGGATTATACTTTCAAATGCCCAAAGAAACAGCATAGTTCAACTCAGTCGACCATCTAGTTAGGTGCTGTAAGATTTACTTCGCAAATGGCCAATTGTTAAATGTGCAAGAAAGGCTACTGTGGGTGACTTAGGCTAATGCAACTTCTCGGTTTTGCTTTTACCTCTAGCTAGTTGCTTGGATTCAGTTAGCAGAATATCGTTACTATAGCTAGCGAATACCATTTTGAAGCGCGCACAAAAACTAATTGAAATGCACGTTGGTTAATCTACACATGGATAAAATCGGTACTCCACGTTTAGCTTGTGCACTGAAAGCTTCAATTGTATGTTGGAAACGAATGTTTAGTTGAAGAGCAATCGAGCTAGTGTTAACACGTTAACCAACAATAGTTGAGTCATTTCTAGTGAAACAAGTTCTTTACGCACGTCAATTAATGACAAGATGCAATTTCTCAGCGTCACTAGCAGTTGCACGACTATATGCATTGATTTTTAAGTTAGAAAATATGGCAGACAATTTGCGTCTAACATAGCTAGCTAACATCATGATATCACGAACCCAAAATGTACCACACCACTAGCTGAGGACTGAACTTGCAAAATGAAAACAAATGGCTCCATATTGCAGTTCCAAAATGCAGCATTGCAAATTCACTCACTACCGGTATTCATTCGAAATCGACTGGTTGGCAAGTTGAACTAATTATGGATATAGAATGCAGGATTTTGAGAATTTAAAAGGCATCCGTTGATTTGTGCAACATAGACTTGCTAGCTAAGTAGCTATTTTTAATGGTATAAAAATCATAAAAATTACCTTGCACATAACCTCTTCCAAATCAAGAAATGTATTAAGCGCGTATGGCATTTTCTTGAGATGGGGTTCCATCTTGGACACACGGGGAAGTATGTTAGCTCCAGTTGTCAAACTTTTCAAAGTTTCCTGTACGAACTGCAAACTGTTGGTCCACGTGTGGTTTTAACGCTACACTGTATACGATAGCCACACCCCCGCACCAACTCGCATCCCTCTGCATGGCCCACCGTGCAGCCGAGTAGTTGGATGCATACCAGTCAGGCAAAACAGCACATCACAACAACAAATAACATTTTGATGAACATCAATATTGGACAACATAACATTTCTCCCGTACAATCCATTTTGGATTTTGAGTGAATACGTTTGGAATTTGAGTGAAGACGCCAGATATATGTTGCAGTTTGATGAAGCCAGAAGCACATAATTATTAACGGTCAAATTGGACAAGATGATGAAGTTGGTGCGCTTTTCTCCTCATATAAATTGTAAATGAGCAGATGATAGGATGCAATAGAAATGTAGCAATTCAAACCAATGTCAGTGCATTGCAATGAGCAACAGAACCTCATGTAAAATATCATCATTCTGCACACCATCCAAGAACACATGTAATGAATCCAACACAAGTTGTGTCCATAACATGCTCATTCAAATGCATGGCCACATTGGCCAGCATGGCAATGCTTTTTAAACCGTTATTTAACTAGGCAAGTCAGTTAAGAACAAATTCTTATTTAAAATGACAGCCTACCCCGGCCAAACCCGGACGAAGCTGGGCCAATTGTGCACCGCCCTATGAAACTCCCAATCACGGCCGGATGTGATACAGCCTGGATTCAAACCAGGGACTTTAATAACGCCTCTTGCACTGAGATGCAGTGCCTTAGACCCCTGCGCCACTCAGGAGCCCCATGCTATAGTCACAAACCTTCTCAATTGTGGAGTCTGTAGCCCACATGATTAACTTATGGAAATCTCATACTACATATCAATATATAGTTTCATCCTCAAGGCTCACCAAATTAAAACATCAAACCCGTTGTGAGTGTGTGTCCATATGGAGGAGGATCTTGAAGTACCTTGATGTCATGATCACGGGGGAGTTATGGTCCTGGTCAGATAAACGAGTGTTGGCTAGACCAGGCAGAGCCCACCAGTAGCATCAGCCACTGGAGCTCAAACATACAGAGACGACAGGCCTCCTGGAGAAAGGCCTTTGATTTCAGAGGTGGAAGGTGTTGAATGTTTTCACCCCCAGGCCAGAGATACAGACATTAAAGCCAATGATGCCTGGAGGTGATGGAAGGCAGGCAGGGGGGACGTAGTCACACATGCAGCCAGCATTGGGGACGTTGGTTTAGAGGTAGCGCGGTCAGGGACGGCAGACTAAAAACCTACCAGACGCAGCGTGAGTCGAGATGGTCCTGGGGATGTTTGGCAGACACATAGTATGCGATCTTGGATGTTCAACACTAAGAAACTGTTGCAGGATTCTATCAATTGCAGTCTTATCCCATTGTCCCAATCTCTCTCAGTATGTAGTCAGTGACAACTTGTTAGTTCACATTATGGTCCCCTTTTTCTATAATGAGCATCGCACCTTGTTGAGGGAAAGGAGAACAGACTGAGGAGGAGGAATAGGGGGTAGACAGAGGGTTAAGTTAGGCCAAAGGGGCTTTTGGAGACACAAGGGCACTTGTGAACAAGCTGACTTAGGTCTTATGTCCATGCACTTAAGGTCTTTCAGTAACATAACTTGAGCACAGGACAATGCCGAAAGAAAAGCTTTGTTCTGGTTATGCCCAAAGCTCAATGGTTTGTGCCCTCTCGAAACAGCAGCACATTTTAATCAAAGGTCCTCTTTGTGAGATGAAGGAAACTATAGCAGAGTTCAAAACAGGCTCCTCTATCCACCCCCCCCCCCCCCCCCCCCCCCCAGTATCAATTGTAAAAACTGAAAATGAATGTCACAACAATTAAGAAATCAAACCTCATTACAATAATTTAATGTAATGCTTTATTAAAGTGGTAAGACGAAGAAGAACGACTGTTTTCAAATTCGGGAGCCAAATGCAAAGAATAGGAAACGGACGAAAATTGTGATTCTGCAATATTTTAACCGTTCAGAAATGAAGTTGCTGTTCTATAATCACAGTGAAATAACCCATGACTCTGGTTTCCATTAAAAGGAGGAGGACCAAAAAACATAGGAACAGCCCTGAGGGAACAGCCCTGACCACTGTGCTAGCTGTAGAATAGATTGTGTGGACCAAGACAAATGTCATGACAAATGTGGACCATGACAAATGCAAACACCTCACAGACAAGACCTCCAAACCGTCTGGTCTAAAGACCATTCGAGTGTGGTAAACATCAATCTGTGAGTTTAAGCGGAGCATTAAGGGCTTCTATGTTTGATGCAATGTTGTCCAAAAGCAGGGGGAGTGGGTGAGTTTTGTGTGGCTAGGAAGAGAAGGCAGGGAGAAGAGGTGGATGTGCATCCTTGTCTCTTTTAGGTCAGCTTGGTTAATAGGGCTTTAGTGCATAATGAGTAAGATGTTTTTGGGCTAACAATGCCTTCCTCCCCCATTGAAGATGTGAAGGGGAGTGGTTTGACTGGAAGGGACTGGGGGAGGGGTATTGGGGGTAAGGTGTGATTGTTTTAGGGGGAAGAGTGTCAGGAGGCACTGAAGAGCCCAGTCCCAAAACTCTTCTGATGGTGGTGTGTGTGTGTGTGTGTGTGTGAGTGTGTGTGAGAGAGAGAGCATACCTGTGGGATGTGATTAGGGTTTGGCCGTCATTGTAAATAAGAACGTGTTCTTCACTGACTTGCCTAGTTAGATAAAGGTTAAATAAAACATATTTCAAGTGTAATACCCACCAATACACATGATTCATCTACTCTAAAAAAGAATTTCCACAGTTGTGATGCAAAATGGCCAGGTTTTTCCTCTTTATAAACTGGGAAGTTTGGGTCATGGATGTTGATTGGCTGACAGCCGTGGTATATCAGACATTTTAAACTGGGTGGTTCAAACCCTGAATGCTGATTGGCTGAAAGCCATGTTATACCACAGCAATATACCACGGCTAAAGGCTATATCTAGGCACTCCACATTGCATCATGCTTAAGAACAGCCCTTAGCTGTGGTGTATTGACCATATACCACAACCCCTCGGTCCTTATTGCTTAAATATATCACAGGTATGACGCAAAGCTACTTGTTTACTGTTGTCATTATGTTGTTAACCAGTTTATAATAGTAAAATGTCACCTCTGGGATTTCTGGTATATAGCCAATATACCATGGCTAAGGGCTGTTCTTAGGCACAACGCACCACGGAGTGCCTGGATACAGCCATTAGTCGGGGTATATTGACTGAGGGACTGTCATGTCCAACTTAATTGGTACAGAATATTCAAGATTTCCAGGAACATACTTATGCAATAAGGCCTGAGGGGGTATAGTATATAGCCAATACACCACTCTGCGGTGCGTCGTGCATAAGAACAGCCCTTAGCCGTGGTATATTGGCCATATACCATACCCCCTCGGGCCTTATTACTTAAGTATGTTTCTGGAAATCTTGAATATTCTGTACCAAGTATGTTGGACATGACAGTCCCTCAACCAGTTCTATACTCTGGCAGCTCTGTCTAGTGCGTCCCTAGGCATTTTGATGTGTCTCCTTCATATTGGTCTGTGAGGCCTATTTCAAGTCATAGTCCTACTTCATTGCTAATGAGACAAACAACAACAGTCTGGGCCTGGAATCAGAGGCGTACCACCTGTAGCCTACTCTTTCAGGCTAGCTCCCATGATCTTCGGCTCTGGGCCATTTGCACACAGCCCTGTGACAGCGGGTCGCCCCGTTTGTTTGTCCTCTTCAATGCAAATCTGTTGGGATTTCATTTGCAGGTGATGAACCCCACTGCGTGTTATAACGTGTCACACACACTGATGTCCACTGTTTGACACCATAGATCTGTGCCTGAACACCGGAGAGCCAGCTTGTGCTCAGGTAGCCAAAGCGATAGTTAAAATACTGTAGCATAATGCTGTGAGTGAACAGTGGTTTCTATGTCGGATTTGGTAAAAATACTGTAAATGGCTATGCCAAAGATTTGATGATAACCAACTGTAGTATTTTATAGATTGTAATGTTAGCGGTGTGTCTAAAGACCTATATTCTTCTGTAAGAGAGTAGTGCACAGCGTTAACCGTGGATAGTGTTAACTGCCAGAGAGATCCTGAGGGGATGCCAATAGCAGGTGATACACCTCTACTTAAGACAAGCCAAAACAACCTCTCATCCCGAGGGGAGGTATTCACTCTGTCAGGACAGAATGACAGGTAAAAACCCTCCCCACCACAACCTCTCTTGCCAAGGTGTTGGTGTGTGTTTGTGTCTATGTTTGTGAGCATGAGAGTGTATAACACTGAACAGGCTGAGGGGATATGGGTCGGTGGGGGGGGGGGGGGGGGGGGGGGGGGGTACTTTAATCAGCCACAGCCCTGGAGCAGAGAGGAGTCTGGTTACCCCGACACAAACAAACGGCTCGACCGACAGATCGGGTCTCCAGAAAACCACAACCATATACAAGATAATGAACGTTTGGCAATACTCCAAAGTTTGCCCAGGGGTTATGGATGAGTTATCAAGAATCACTCTGGTTTGTTGTTAGAGGATGTGCCATCCAGTGCAGGCAATGAGATAAAGCACAAGGGAGGATGGAGGAAGATTGATTTCTGATGGTCCTTCTCACTGGATTTGTTTAGCCAGATATAATTGCAAAACCACATGAGGCATTTGGGCCTTAAACTACTCAGCATGCTCTCTTCACAAAAGTGAAGTTTTTGAAAGAGCATTAGGGAATGGCAGGTCATGGTGAGGGGTCCAAATGGCATGTACTTGGCAACTCGATCCAAGGGGTCAGCTCGGTTGTTAAAGGCCTAGTATAGCAAAAGGACCAGAAAGGGCATGAAACACTTTCCCACAACGCATTGGAACAAACACACAATCTGCAGTAATGGCAGGAAAATGTATAAATATCTAATAGAGTATGATTTCAGAGCATTTAGAGCAACGTTTTAATCAAGTGATGCTTTTTAGATCACTGAAAATCATTTAGTGACAATACTGACCTGACCTCTTCATTTTTGTGGACATTTTCATTTACTCTGAGGAGTCAGTATATCATTTGAGCCTTGGCTTTAATATGTTGACATACACCAGCTGCAACAACCTAGCCACAAACCCCTTACTCATGGGAGAATGGAGGTGAGAGTGGAAAAATCTTTTATTTTAATCTTTGGATATGAGAGGGGAGACGGTGCTTTTCTTCATTTCTCAGAGGGCCTGTTTTCTATTTTCCAGCGCTGAACCCACAGGAAGGCCCTTGTGTTCCACACGCCGTCCGCTCTGTCCCGCTCCCTGCCGGGGGCCCTATCTTACCTCACATCAGGCAGATACGCTTTCAAAGGCTGCCCCTGCTGGCCCCCTTTATGGCCACTCTTTAATGGCCATTCAAAAGCATGGAAATGTGATGGGAGAGGGGAGGAAGGGGTGGAGGGAGGGAGGGAGAGAAAGAAAGTTTTTTTTAAAACACGTCCTGCTGTACAAAACCCCATTGAATGAGGCTCGAGGGTGCTGCACAGCTATGCCGGTGAGGGATTTTCTGAAGGCCCCGGGAGTTATTTGGATGCTGCTGAACATCTGCTCGCAGTGAACAAGCCCCCTCCCCCTCCCCTCCCCTCCCCCTCTCTTTCAGTATCCCGCTCCTTCGCTTTCACCACGGCCGTCCAATCATAACAAACTTTAGGACTTGCTCTAATTAGGGCTGACCTGCCCGCTGAGGAGCGACTGGCTGTGCATGCCTGAGCACAGTGATTGTGATTATCCGTCACGTGAACAAAGAGTCCACCTCCACCACCACTGCTCTGTAGAGGGGCTCCTCTTCTAACGGAAATAATCCAGCTACAGTACCGTGCTGAGGCTCATGCTCAATGAGGGAAATAGATGGTATAGAATTGTAAAGAAATGGTAAAGAACAAAAGTTGTTAATGACTCTAAATGTACAGGGAACTGTCAAAATAAAGGAAACCCTTCGAGTACTTGAGGGATGCAAAGTACATTGAAAGCAGGTGCTTCCACACAGGTGTGGTTCCCGAGTCAATTAGGGAAAGGGGGTACCTGGTACCTAGTCAGTTGCACAACTGATATGCATTCAACCGAAATGTGTCTTCCGCATTTAACCCAACCCCTCTGAATCAGAGAGGTGCGATTAACATCCCATCATGCTTAGGGTCATGCATAAAAATGCCCAGTTGCCCATTATTTTGGCTTCCATGGCTAGAAGAAAAAATGTCAGAGACTTTGAAAGAGGGGTCTCAAAGAAGCATAGTGGGGTTAAAGGGTGTGTGTGTGTGTGTCAGTTTAGTCACCAGATCTCAACCCAATTGGACACCTATGGGAGATTCTGGAGCGGCGCCTGAGACACCGTTTTCCACCACCATCAACAAAATAACATGTGATGTTATTTCCTTGTTTGAGAATGGCGTCACATCCCTCCAGTAGAGTTCCAGACACTTGTAGAATCTATGCCAAGGCGCATTGAAGCTGTTCTGGCGACCCATGGTGGCCTAAAGCCCTATTAAGACATTTTATGTTTGTTTGTCCTTTGTTTTGGCAGTTACCTGTATTCACCTCTGAAGGAAACGGGGTTGTATCAAATGAAATGCCGTTTTTTTTTTTTTTTTTTTGTAAAAGTAGCTAGTTGGGCGTCTTGGATTTTTCCTCTCTTTTTTTGTAGGAATATAATCAATACGGATTAGATGGTTTACAAAGATTTGTTTACCATAAAATGTTCATCAATTTCCGTTGTGATAAGGTATTAGTATGAGTCTTGAAATGGAATACTATTACTGTCAGTCAACCGGAAAGAATGCCGGATGTACCGATGGAATGTATGAGATATAGATATGCAAGTTAATCCTAAACGGCAGGGACACCATTTTTGTGCGGTCCCCATCACCCATCGCTCCCAATTGTAAAGCTTTTCTAAAACTACCTCTTAGTGCTTGGTATTGTTTTGGAATATAATGTCCTTCCACGGGGGAGCAAAATGGCTTGGCTGGTTCAGAGTGGAAATGGATGGGGGAGAAAACCAGGTTAGAGTGATATGACATTTCAGAGTTCCCTGTTATCGGTACAATCACATGGGGGCTGGGGCAGGAATCAGATGTCACACTGCCATGAGAGAACACAAACTGTTCTTTCATAAAGACGTTTGACCATTTATTATAGTCATTAGTGAGAGAGACAGAGTGAGTTATATTTCTTTATCTGCATCTCAGACCGAGGGAATTTCCTTGTTAGTACTTTTCCGCAGAGCACCACAGTTTTGTATTCCGTCAGCATTACTTTCCCGCAATAACAATTTCTAAAAAAAGCCTATATACAAAATGTATGGCTGAGGGGATGCTTAGAAAAAGAGACAGATCCCCTCCCCCACAATCCTGTGTTGCTCTACCCCCAGCACTACGTAGGTCACCATTTGAACAACTCCAAAATCTAAAACAGTCCCACACCTCACCCTCTCTTTAGGCTCTGTTGTTTGTTCCTCCTTAAGGCCACTTGACAAATAATATGGTTACTGGGCTGATTTGTGAATCCTGAGGGTATGGAAAGAGAGGCGGATGGGAAGGAGGGAGGTGGGGGAGGTGTGCGCTCCACCCAAACCTCCAGCTACCCCCCAGGCAGAGGTAAGGCAGATGGGCTCTGGGTCAGAACATGTTGAGATGATTAGGCATCAACAGGCCGCTAGCTGGCTAACCATTTCCCAACTTCCAGGTTTCTGCCAGGCCTTCATGAAAATCATGGTATTATGGTCTCTCAGCCGTGTCTGTTTGAGTCGATGTCTGTTTAGGTTGCTTTATTGGCCAACTGTTGTTGAGATTGTTGTTTGGTTCCGTATCCCCTCACTGTTAAAGCCAAGTAAGGCCGACCCTATGGGAAAAATATTTTTATAGGAGCCGCACAAATTGGACAAATTTCATGTTGTTTCATGTTGGTGAGTATGTCATGATATGCTTAATTTCCCAAAGCATAATGTGAAGTGCTGCTACTGAAGGGTTGTAATACTGCTTTCACAAAGGAAAAACTTTCCATTAACACTCAAAAACAGATTGTTCGATTGTATTCTATCCCTTAATTACTCCTAATGACAAATACAGATCGTAATTCGGTCACATATTTTCTATGTTTACCTTCATAACCCAGGGTTAATCAGTGTGGCCAGAAGGAGGGGAAAAAACTTACTCGGGTCATGGTAATGAGTTCACCAGTGGATCTTTCTCCTTGCTCACCCTACACTAGAAAAACAGTCAGCCTCCTCTATCCATCTGGGTCCCATTAGAGTTAGCAAAATACACACAGGCTTAATTTAGCCCAACGCAGAGGCCCTGACACCCATCAGGCACGCTCAGCAGGTACCGCACAGGTGGCCTCTTCTCCACCCTTGGACTTCCCCCACCCTGCCATTCCGTTCCTTGTAACAGCTATTCTGTTGATTCAATTAAACACAAAAAAGTGCTGTGGTGCTCCCGCACAAAAGGGGCAAAGGTACAAGGCCAGAGAGAGATGGAAGGCAATAAGGCATCCATTAGAGCCAAAGACAGGCAAACAAATGCTCTGTGACCGGGGAGAGGCCAAATGGGTGGAGGTGGGAGGGTTGGGGTAGAGGAGGAGGTAAAGGGGTTGGACAAAGGGGTCATTATTTTTGGGGGCTAGCCCATTGGATCCCAGCAGCGATGACATAGGGTGAGACAGCTGTGAAGGACTCGATGGGGGTCGACTGGCCACAAATGCCCGGATTACCACTGACACGACATTTCATTAGGTAAACATTGAAGGATAAGCAAGAGTAACTCTTCTATGGGTTTAGGGGATGTGGCTTTCTACTGAGGACTGTGTCAGTTCTGAGATGAGAAGAGACAGGGAAGGTGTCTGTTGTGCTGCTCTGCAAACAAAACACAAATGACAATGTTGAAGCAAATGAAATGCATACAGCCGTGCGATAACTTTGTATTAGGCAGAGAGAAAAAATGACATATTTGGTGGTTATACACAAATATTTATTCTTGTGATTTAAATCAAACTGTTGATTTTAAAGGTTGAGCAAGCCCACACACCTGCATTTCTGTCATGATGAGCTGGTTTGGAAGGTGAGAGGGCAGAACCACCCAATCTCTCCTTTTTAATCTGTCCGCCTAAAGGTTTGATCCCGAGGGCAGCATGTGCCCCCATAGCCCTCATGACCCAGTGAGTACTCTGGTGAGGGCCTGTCGCAGTGAACCATGGTGTCTATGGCCTGTGGAAAATCAATATACTGTAGGTCAGAACTGGCAAGTTAGGCAACAAATAGAATGAGAATTTAACAAGACACTATAGAATGTTTTCAAGCTGCAGACACACTGAGGCCAGATATAGTATACTATACATCCTGTACATTCTATTACACTAACAGTACTTCAAATCAAATTGTATTTTTCACATGTGCCGAATACAGCAAGTGTAGACTTTCCCATGAAATGCTTACTTACGAGCCCTTTCCCAGCGATGCAGTTAAAAAAACAACAAAATTAACAAATAGATAAGAAAATAGTGACCCAATAAAATAACGAGCCTATTTATAGACAATATTTTTTTTTTTTTACCTTTATTTAACTAGGTAAGTCAGTTAAGAACAAATTCTTATTTTCAATGACGGCCTAGGAACAGTGGGTTGTTCAGGGGCAGAACGCCAGATTTTTACCTTGTCAGCTATGGATCTGATCTTGCAACCTTTCGGTTACTAGTCCAACGATCTAACCACTAGGCTACCTGCCGCCCCATATGCAAGGAGTACCGGTACCGAGTCAGATAGTTGGGGCGATTGATTGAGGTAATATGTACATGTAGGTTTGGTGAGGTGATTGATTAAAATGCTATGTACACGTACATACAACACAATCTCACATTCAATTCGTGTTGACAAGTAGGTAGAGGATGAAAAGCAGAAAGTCCAGGTAGCTGTTAATTTACTCTCAACCACTAAGAGCTTTAACGAATGTTATATCTAGTCATGTAGGTATAGTAAATAGATTTGGTCCCAAGGATTAGACAATTCATTAGGTTGTGGTGGGGAATGGTGAGGTAGACCGTTTGTTTTGTTGTCAGCCTTTGTGTTTAACGAACAGTTAACAACATAGCCTCCTCGAAGCCAGTAATGGCAAACCTCAAAAGTCACCATTGCAAATGCTTTGAGACACCCCTCCCCAACAGCACAGCATACATGCAGGCTAAACTAATTGTGAAGGTTCCAAATGGGCATTCTAATGAAATACCAGTTGGACATAGCTTTCTTAGCCATTGGCATTTGGGGCATTGTCTTCCTGAAGGACGAAAACAAGTGTGACAAAGGAAAGTGTCTGATTTGTCCAAACAATCCAATAAGTTAGCCCTGAGCTCTGTGAAACCCAAAACCCACAAGGTCTGCCTGCATTACCTTGGCACCGGAGTCAGGTCAGGGAGGGTGTGTGTGTGTGTGTGTGTGTGTGACTGCAGTCCGGGAGTTGAGAAAGTGGCGCTTATAAGGTTTATTTGAAAGAAAGGTGCTCTTTAATCCGGGGGATTCGAACGCGACCCCACCCCAGTTCAACGTAAACAAACCCGTGTGGCTCATGACGACGAAGACTACAGCTTTATAGTGCGAGAGCTAAGATTCAGGAAAACAATGTGATTCTAAACAACTTTTTTCTGTCAATTCCTAGCAGTGGCACGATTAGCTTTTCAGCTTGTGTAAAGGCAAAACAATCCCATTAGCTTGAGTCGGTTTAGTAGCCTACATGTGACTGGTTGGCCCAAAATGCATCAGGTGATCAAGATTTGTTGTGGGGGGGGGGGGGGGGGGGATCCGTGTTGGGATTGGTTAATACTGTTTTAACTGAATTTAGAAATGTAATTCCCAAATAATCTAGAGACCAATCTACCCATTTGAATAGCCTGAAGTGATGTCTGACAACACAGGCTTTGGCTGGGCAGGTTTTTGTAACGGCAACAGAACCCTTTGATTAGTGAACTGCCACACTAACCCCAGCCCGCACAACCTTTTCCGAAGCTTTTCTCAGGTAACCCCCCCCCCCCCTCTGCCTGTCTATTAATCAAGAGAGGGGCTTTATCTGGGGGAAGTGATTAGCCACAAGCTCGTACAAAAAAAAATGTAATCCTTTCACTAACGGCAAAAGAGAAAAAAGTTCCCCAGACGTCCTGGTATTGTAGCTAGATTTCCTCTCTCACCCACAAAGAAATGGTCATATCTTCCCTTTTGAGGAAAGAGTGGTAAATTAAAAGTTATTGTTACTTTCCTGGAGATATGGACCCCATACTCACCCACCACCCATTCTCTCATTCCAACCTTCTGGAAGATTTAATGGAGAAACAATGGGTGGAAAGTAATTTGGAGAGCGCAAATGTCAAACAGTTTGAGGTAAACCTGGAGCAATGATGGGGGTTATATAGCCCTCTACGCTGCAAACAGGATAACACAGTTAAGCTGTTTGAAGAACAGAAATCTTTCTGCATACCGTAAACTACTCTTGCAAAATTAGCCTCTCTGATGTAGCTTTCAACATTTTGATATGAGTATTTGTTAAATATTTACAGTTGATTAATTGAATCAAGATGCAACTCATCTTGTTTTACTGTCAGTATAGTGACTGGAAGAGAAAATCTAAGAAATATCATTAGACACAAATACACTGAATTCAGAGAGATGTGTAATAACATAGCTATGAGCATCAACAAAAAAAGTATTCTCTGCATCTCTCTTTTGCCATGAGCAAAGAGTGGAATCTTGAGAGAACTTGTGACAGCAGCACAAATCAGTAAAGCCTGCAACTATGGGGCAGTGGGCGTAGGAAGGGGGGCTGCTTTTGTGTCAGAAGTACGTTGTTCACTCATTCACTCCCCAGCTGCACACGGTTTTCAGGGCTCCGGTTCCCATACTTAGATTAAATCATCCAAATTCGAATGATAAATGAGTGTGTGTGTGTGTGTGAAGAGGTTACTGATGAAGGAGGGGGAGGAGAAAGGAAGGAGAAAAGGAGAATGATGAGGAGAGTGTTTTCCACAGGCTGGGTCTTGGGGGGGGTGCAGGAGGGGTGGTGGGACAACCAAAGAGTCCCCTTTTCCCCTCTTGTATAACTTTATTGATTACATTGCGATGCAGGGAAGGCCTGGGAACGCCACACAGCTCCATTTTACTGGAGTTTGGAGAAGAGGATCCTTATGCTGTCAGCCAGATCATCTCTGTCCCTCTGACTTGTGTAAATGTTACACGCGCAATGTTTTTTTAAATTTTTTTAATTTTTTAGCAATTCATATAATCTTCCCTTTCTTTTTTTATGTTTTCCTTTCACTTCTCTCATGACTCCCTTTCATGGTCAGAAAAGAAGAGTTCGGTATCAGTGTTGCAAACATTACAGAAGTTAATTCTGAAAATATTACAAAGCCATACAGACAATGGAGGGTCACTGTGTATTACACTCGGCTCACTGCCAGCCTCCTATCTTTCTGCATGTTGAATCAGTCTAACTTCTACATCACAAGACAGTGTGCCACTTCTTTCACAGTGGGCATGACGAATATATTGAAGAGTTCAAAAAATGATCTTTATTTGGAGGGGAAAAAAACATACAATTAAAGACCATAACAGCTATTAAAGTACAGGTACGCATAGTACAACAACCATGGTAGTAAAAATTGCATAGGTCTTTGAACCGGTTTCCTGAAAGAAAAAAAAAAAAAAAAAAAAAAAACAGAAATACATTCACTACAACCAACTCTATATGGTAGAAATATAAAACAGAAACAGTACACAACACAGGAAGAAAAGAAAAGAAAAAAAAAACATTTGAGGGAAGAAAGCGCTCCAGCACAGGTGGTTATGCTTGGGGAAACCCCCCCCCCCAAAAAAAAATAAAACAGAACTGCATCAGACGGAAAATAAAGGAATGGAAGGACAAGAAATGAAGAGGTGGAACTGTGGAGGATGTTGACTTGAACATACATTCAGACCAGACGGGGCGTTTGAAGTTGGTCATAGTTAATTCTCTGCTTTAGAATGGAGGAGTAGACACTGCCTCGCTCCAGCCTCTCTTTTTTTTTATGGCTTTAGAAAGGAGAAGTGAGACAGCTGGAGATCTGGCTCAGAGCATTTATTTACTTCTCCCTGTGGCAAAGTAAAAGTTCTCCACAAAGAGAGCCGGTGAATGGCTCACGCCGGGTAGTCTTGCCCTACGTTCTCCTTTGTGTATCTTAGTTTAAAGCCAAAGCATTCTGTATTTGTTTCTTTCCATCAAAGGGGGAAAAAAAAGGCGTTTAAGCGAAGGCGCCGGTGTGGCGCGGTGGAACTATGTGCTTGGATACGGCGATTTAAGACGCGTTAAGGTGAAGGAATGATCGACCTTTGGCTATGTTGAGGGGAGCAATACAAGTTTTGGTTTTGGAGGTACTGACAAATCCCTTTATCCTAAGAATGCCTTTCCTTAAAAAGGCCAAGGCAAGACATTTCCAAGTAACGTGAACCAAAGCCAAAATCTTACAGAGAATTACATAACAGATGTGTCAGTCTAATAAAGCTGGTTTTAAGAGAGCACTAATAAACCTGACTTGACTGATATGTCAAAATCAGGAAGAGGACAGGGTCTTTGAAAAGGGTATAAAACCTATCATCAGAGGTAGGGAGAGGTTTCCATGTTGAATATTTAAAGGCTTTGTACTGTAAAATATTCTGCTTGATGTCAAAACGAATGAAGCCAAGATCACAAGGGAATGGATATCTGGGACACACTCCAGTCACATAGCCTACATACATCCTCCTTCCTCTTAAAAGTCCCCGGACAAGTAAAAAACTAGAAGAGGATTTATCTAACCTAGGCTAATTCTGTTGCTCTGTACTTAACAATATGCCATTTTGACCATCACAAAGTTTTGTGCCAAATAGATCAATCATGTCCTGTTGGGGCTCCCGAGTGGCGCAGTGTTCTAAGGCACTGCACTGCTAGAGGCGCCACTACAGACTCTGGTTCGATTCCAGGCTGTATCACAACGGGCCTTGATTGGGCGTCCCATATAGCAGCATACAATTGGCCCAGCATCGTCTGGGTTAGGGTTTGCCCGGGGTAGGCTGTCATAGTAAATCATTTTTCTATACTGACTTGCCTAAAAAAAATGTAAGCACAATTTCATACAAAACAGAGGTTTTGGCTGTAGGTGGCTCTCCCTTTGAAATGTTGAAAGCTGAACACAGAGCCTTTCTAGAGCCTGAGGCACTGATCGTAAACAGAACAGAATTATGCATTTCAATCCATAAAACATTCTCATGGAACAGTAAGAGATGAGGTAACTTCCTGTTTTCAGGAAGTACCAAACTAGATCAAATAGTGTTTTAAAGCGGCAATCAGTAGTTGTAATAATAACAAAGTGTACTCTCAGCTCGTTTTGGTAAAAAGCTGCGGGATGGGCTGGAGAAATGGAACCACTCTGAAAATCATAGATAAAGCTATGGATGCAAGGACTGACCATACCAAATTATAGTTTTTAACCAAGTTAAGGCTATATAGTGTTTGTTTACGTTTACTTTATTTACAAACATTGGGGTAAAATAATCTTATATTTTGTGTTCTGTAAGGGGTACAACAGTTGAACTAAGCACTGAGGCATTTATAAATCATATTCTTAAATAATCAATAGGTACATATCATTCACAAGTACAAAAATGTAGCAACTGCAGAGTGCCCCTTTAAAGTATAATTTTGTACAAACATCATCTTCAATCCAGGTCTTAAATGTATTGCTTTTGATGCAGGGTAGGGCAGACAGATCATATCCCAAGATAATAACAGAGTCAACTTGAGAGCTGGATATCACTGCTATAATGTTCAACTGGGCTCTCTTTTCAAAGGAAAATGCACTGACACAATTCACCTGCTTGCTGTCAGAAGAGTATTTTGCAGAGACTACCCTCTAGTGGCAAAAAAATATATGTTATTTTGCCCACAACTATGTGTTGTTGCTTTAGCATATACAGTCAACAAAGAGCCAATGAAACGACATGGGATAAATATGAAAATCACTTTTTTGGTTACTACCTGATTCCATGTGTGTTCTTTCATAGTTTTGATGTCTTCACTATTATTCTGCATGGTAGAAAACAGCAAAAATAAAGAAAAACCCTGGAATGAGTAGGTGTGTTCCAACTTTTGACTGGTGCTGTATATTGAGCATGCCATTTAGGTAACAACATTTCAGTCAGGTAAACTCATACTAAAGTACTTAAAGGTGGAACTTAGGTCAAACTGAAGTATAACTGGGCATATGCAATAGTGAAAACTGTTGTCCTACCTTTCTCTAAGCCCGTGTCCTACTCTGAAGCCCATGCCTTCCAGAGTGAACACACAAGAGGCCCTATCTTGTGGAAAGAAAACATAAATAGTTCGATGTGACAATAATGGATACAACAAACACACCGTTTGATGATGACCAATCTTTCAAACAATTGTTCATGTGTATGTCGGGTGGATGTCTTGTGTGACGTTACGAGCTTAACCTAACGTTACCTTGTCCATTTCCCCTCTTGAGGCTTGGTCTCTGTAAATATGGGACACCATCTCTAGGTGTAGGAACGCAGAGTACGTCGTCGGCCATGTCTGAAATTAAAATGTTACTCTTAATACAAAAACCTAGGCAAGGTTCTCTAGCTGAACTGACAAACGAACACAACATGCTAGCTAAATGATCCTGGTACATTGGGGGACAACATCCAGCTACTGTAGCTAACGTTAGCTAAATTAGTGCTTGATACTGCGGGCAATGCTTTCTTCTAAGTTACAAACTCATTTGCTATCTATGTGCAATCAACATGATCATATATTGGTAACGCATGTAAATCCAACAGAATACCTACTGTACAGCTCTGGTTTGAGGTATTTTCCCCTAACTTGCCCACGATGTAAACAAAGCGTTACTTCCTGATTACGGAACCTGCGAAGGAGGCACAACTTTGCTTAGGCGTGTCGAAAGACACAAATAGTTGGTTTGGATGACTGATAACAAGTGAAAAGGCTAAACATTTTTATTTAGTGTTAACTTCAGAAGAAAAAATGATCAGAAACTCTTAATTTATTAATATAGTCACTAGGACAACAATGCAAACAGTTATTTTCTTCATCCAGCTCACACCCTTCCAAATTCATGTGAAATTCTCAAATTCATATTTTAAGTGTCACATAATCTCAATGCATTTCCTTTTAAATTGACAGGTTTAATTCTCTAACGCAAATGTTTCACTCTCTAATTCACATTTTCACAAAACGTAAAAATAAACCATTTATGTTTTGTTGAATATCTTCTCGTTTTAGGCTACCTTTTGTTACCGCTTCAATGCTATGATAAAACATATATTCAGGCCTCTGGTATTGCTTAGCATTATTAGAGTAGACTACAAAACAGTTTGGAGATCTTGGAATATCTGAGTCTGAAAAAGGGCGCACAAATAATTGTCCTGCAAAAAAAAATTGCATTTGAAGTAAATGTGCATCATATTTTCCTTTTGAAGTAGGCCCACGTTGGACATGGCAACATGCATTTCTAATTCCAAAATGGCTAAAGTTGCTAATGAGATTTGCAATTAATATATATAAAAAAAACAGTCCTTCTATTACATTCCATGTACAATTCTTCACTTTTAAAAATGCAATAGTTTATTTTTTAATTTTTTATGAACTGGCTTTTTATTGAGGGACATGCAACAAAAAAAAGGTATATATACAACAGAGTTCGGACAGAAAAATGTTCAGTGGTACATTTACAAGCCAGAGAGTACCAGCATTAAACAAACTAGGGATCCTGCCGCAAATAATTGTGTGCCAGAACAGGACCTTGACCACAGTCTTTCTTCAGCTCCTGGTTCCATATAGAAAATTCAAAAGAGGGGTCTTTGGGCCTGGTAGGGCTGCCTACAGATGGGCCTGTCTGCTCAGTCCGACTCGCTGTTGTAGTCCTCTGCACCCCCTGGTGCCTCCTCCTCTTCCCCCTCCTCGTTGCTCTCCTTGTCCCAGTCCTTCATGGAGGCTCCTGTCATGAAGTCGTCTCTCAGCACGCTCCAAGCTGGCTTCTCTTCTGCCTCCCTGCCAGTCGTCTGTCTCTCTGTCTTGGTGACGACCTCGCTGCCCCCCTCTGTGCCCCGCAGCACGTTGATGAAGTCTTTCTTGGAGACAGAGTAGAGGACCTTGGCCTTCTTCCTCTCCGAGCCGCCCGCCTCCTTCACCTTCTCATCCACCATTTTCTGGTGATTCCTCACAGCGTTGAACAGTTGTACTACTCCCCTGGTAGCAACTCTCTGCAGGTTCCTCTCATTCTCTCTGTCTTTTACAAAGTCTGGTTTCGCTCGACACATCATCTCCCATGCTCGCTTTTTATCAGTCTGTTTCTTCTTCTCCTTTATTCTTCTTCTTTGCAATAGTATCAATGACATGTTCACAGACGTTTAGTCCATAAATAAGACTATTATCATGAGTATGCCTCTTTGTGTTGTACTCATTTGGACTAGGTTTAATGTCAAGGTGCATCAAATACGTTACACTATATAACTCAATATCAATGGACTTAATACAAATTGTGATTAAAGCTGGAAGTCATGTATTAAAATGACTTTTGGAGAGAGGTGGAACATTGTCTTAAATTCCCAGTGAGGTCAGACATGTGATTTACCTGTGTCTTATATTCATTGTATTCAGACCCCTTGACTTTTTCCACATATTATAACGTTACAGCCTTATTCTAAAATTGATAAAATCTTTTTTTTCGTCATTAATCTACACACAACACCAGATATTGACCAAGTAAACACAGGTTTAGATATTTTGGCAAATTTACTACAAACAAAAAACTGAAATATCACATTCACATAAGTATTCAGACCCTTTACTCACTTTTGGCAGTGATTTACAGCCTTGCGTCTTCTTGGGTATGACGCTACAAGCATGGCACACCTGTATTTGGAGAGTTTCTCCCAATCTTCTCTGCAGATCCTCTCAAGGTCTGTCAGGTTAGATGTGGAGCGTTGCTGCACAGCTATTTTTCAGATCTCTCCAGAGATGTTTGATCGCGTTCAAAGACATTCAGAGACTTGTCCTGAAGCCACTCCTGCATTGTGCTTAGGGTGTTGTCCTGTTGGATGGTGAACCTTCACCCCAGCCTAAGGTCCTCAGCGCTCTGAAGCAGGTTTTCATTAAGGATCTCTCTGTACTTTGCTTCGTTCATCTTTCCCTCGATCCTTACTAGTCTCCCAGTCCCTGCCTCTGAAACACATCCACACAGCATGATTCTGCCACCACCATGCTTCACCATCAGAATGGTGCCAGGTTTCCTCCAGACATGACGCTTGGCATTCAGGCCAAAGAGTTAAATCTTGGTTTCAACAGACCAGAGAAGCTTGTTTCTCATGGTCTGAGAAGCTTCAGGTGCCTTGGAGCAAACTCCAAGAGGGCTGTCATGTGCATTTTACTGATGAGTGGATTCTATCTGTCCACTCTACCATAAAGGCCTGATTGGTGGAGTGCTAGAGATGTTTGTCCTTCTGGAAGGTTCTCCCATATCCAGAGGCACTGGAGCTCTGTCAGAGTGACCATCGTGTTCTTGGACAACTCCCTGACCAAGGCCCTTCTCCCCCGATTGCTCAATTTGGCCGGGCGGCCAGCTCTAGGAAGAGTCTTGGTTGTTCCAAACTTCTTCCATTTCAGAATGATGGAGGCCACTGTGTTCTTGGGGACCTTCAATGCTGCAGACATTTTTTGGTACTCTTCCCCAGATCTGTGCCTTGACACAATCCTGTCTCTGGTATTCTATGGACAATTCCTTCAACCTCATGGCTTGGTTAGCTCTGACAACTATGGGACCTGATATAGACATGTGTGTGCCTTTCCAAACAATTGAATTTACAACAGGTGGACACCAATCAAGTTGTAGAAACATCATCAGGATGATCAATGAAAACAGGAAGCACCTGAGCTCAATTTCAAGTCTCATAGCAAAGGGTGTGAATTCTTATGTGAATAAGGTATCTGTTATTTATGGGTAATACATTTGCAAAAATTTCTAAAAACCTGTTTTCACTTTGTCATAATGTGGTATTGTGTGTAGATTGATGAGGAAAACAATTAATTTGATCAATTTTTAAATAAGGCCGTAACATAACAAAATGTGGAAAAAGGTAAGGGGTCTGAATACTTTACAAATGCACCGTATATTTCTACACTATGAGGTTGGCATAATAATGTGAATATGAGAAAATTATGATAATGACATTTTAGTGTAATAGCTCTTTGAAAAGGACGCCTGAAATTTCAGCCTGTTTTGGTGAGATGGAGTTTTGTCCTTCAATGGTGACATCACCATGCGATAAATTAGTCAGTGGTGTAAAGTTCTGAAGTAAAAATAGTTTAAAGTTTTAAAGTACTACTTAAGTAGTTTGAGGTATCTGTCCTTTACTATTTATATTTTTGACAACTTTTACTTCACTGCTTTTTCCACCATCCATTTTCCCTGACACACAAAATGACATGTTGAATGCTTAGCAGGACACCATCATGGTCCAATAAACACACTTATCAAGAGAACATCCCTGGTCACCGCTAGTGTCTCTGATCTGGCGGACTCACTAAACGCAAACGCTTAGTTTGTAAATGAAGTCTGAGGGTTGGAATGTGCCCCTGGCTATCTGTAAAAAAAAAATGTTTAAATGATTAAAAAAAAAAAGTTGAAATATTTTCAAATTCCTTATATTATGCAAACCAGTTGCATAATATAAGGAATTTGAAAATATTTCAACTTTTTCTTGATATAAATTACATTTACTTTGATGCTTAAGTACTTTGAAACCAAATACTTTTAGACTTTTACTCAAGTAGTATTTTACTGAGTGACTTTCACTTGAGTCATTTTCAGTTAAGGTATCTTTACTTTTATTGGGTACTTTTTCCACCACTGAAATTAGTTCATAGACTAAAGGTGCGTTCAGTTAACTTGAACGTTTGCTAAGTTGCTGAACGGCTTGTACTGAACGACACATTTCCCTAAAACATTCTTGAACAGACTTTGACCGTTTGTTCCCATTTGGTGGGTATGGTGAGGTGTGGCTTGAAGCAATGAGTGACGTATTTAATGGGCAGTGGCCATGTTGACAGCGTACCCCAACCCCTCCCCGTTTTTCGACTGGTCGTTCAGTACAGCATCGTTGTCATTCAATTGAATGTTCCAGATTGTAAAAGCGTACTGAATCCAAACCTCTCTGCCAATAACATCTCATTTTCAGTTTTGCCCTCCCCACTCAGACCACTCCCAGACATTCCAAGCAAAAATGATTGCTTAAGAAATTGCCCTTTGCTAAGAAGCTATTGCTGTTTCTTTTGACCATTTTAATTTAAAACAATCACAGTAAGGTACTAAATTCTTACCCAGAAATGATTTAATCTTGAGATAAAAACAGCTGCATTGGACCTTTAAGTTATATTATAAGCATACAGTATTAATACAGCATTTCCAGTTTTGTAAATAGTTGAGAAAAATACAAAACAATATTCTCTGTGTGCAAGTCTACAGTATCTTGATGATACCCTATTTTTAAGTAAATTGAGAGTTTGAATACATGGTCCGTCTTAAATTGCAGCCAGGTAACACATTACAAGCAAAACATGCCTAATTGCAGTACTGCCAATATGTGGTAATACAATTCCAGGACACAAATGAAGCGATCTCAAAATCTAAATAAACATGTTGGATGAATAAGTCTCTTGTGAGATTGCAAAATGTAGACTTCATTACCATATTGCACTTACACACTACAGTACCTCTCATCTTCAGCAAAGCTAAAGCAAGTAAAACAGGCCTAAATTAAAGCAGCCGTGTGTATCCAGTACTATGCAAACAGCTGTGCAAATCGAGTTCGACAAAGGCCCTTTTCTAAACAAGTTTTCATAGTAGAAATGTAGTTACACAAAATATCCTATATGCTTAGGAAAGGGAACATTTAGGGAAGAGGATACATTTGGATGAAGACTTTGCTTTCCCAGCTTCCACATAAATTTGCATGAGTTCATCAAACACCATTACATCCTCATGAAAGTGTGCTTTTTCCTAGTACGGAAACATACATTTCAACATCATTTGGGGATTCTAGCATGTCTCAGTGGATGATAACTGGCAAGTTGGAATTTCTCTTCTTGACTATATTAAATAAACCTCTGCGCTACGGTTGGTCAAAATTATCTTGATTAAAACATCAGATGATTTACTTCTGCACATTAAAACATTTGGACATGACAAAATTAAACAAAAGAGGGAAGTTGTAAAAAAATAAAAAACAATTTTTATTCTAAGACATTCTCAAAAGGACAAGTCCCTCATTCATAAATGTAAGCACCCATTATTTTTCTTCTCCAAAAAAAAAGGTTATATTTACAACCTAAAAGGGTTCTTTGGCTGTCCCCATTGGATAACCCTTTGAAGAACCCTTTTCACAGAGTTCTACCTGGAACCTAAAAGGGTTCTACCTGGAACCTAAAAGGGTTCTCCTATGGGGACAGCTGAAGAACCCTTTTGGAACCCTTTTTTTCTAAGAGTGTATGCTCTCCTCTGTCAGAGCACTGTACGTTCCACTACTGTACATTCCACTATGAAGCTACAAGAACACTCACTTGTGCTGGCACTTGTTTGAGAGTCCGTTAAGCAGATCACCCTTCTGTTGGGAAGGGGAAAGCTGCTCTGAGGGGGATGGTCCTTGAGGTTCAGGCCGCCCATGGTCTGAGGGCTGAGGGTTGGATGTGTCACTAGTTGAGTTTCCATCCCTGGAGGGTGATCCTTTGTGGATCTCCAACAGAGAGACCGTCCAGGAGGGAGATGTAGGCTGTGAGGGGGAGGCCTTGCATGAGCACGGCTGGTGTCCCTGGGTTTGGACCTGTTCCACTCCTCTAAGGATGCGCACCAGGGAGTTGTGGACCTGCTGGCTGATAGGAGTGTCACTGTCGTCGGGTTCGGTCTTGACCTGGCGGTCTGTGGAGAAGTTAGAGAGCTGCTCCAGGACCTCTATCTGTCGGTCCATCATACCCAGCATGCTGCAGTGGAAGGCCCTTTGCTCAGCGAGCTGTTCCCCTAGCTGATGGTTCAGGATCGTGAGCTGCTGGAGGATCAGGGTGCTGGTGTCCTCACAAGTGCCTGTAGAGAAATGAACAGCAGGACAACTTGCATTTGTTTTAGGTTACTGCTGTAATATCTATTATCCAAAGCTCTAAACAATTCATGAATACAAAGTAAAATTCCAACATATTCATGACATGATATTAGTTACAAAGATCACATTATTGACATAGAATATAGGTGGTCATGTAGCCACTCTAAACTCATCAGTTGTAAAAGCATTCACCAGTTTGTTCTTCTGGACTGCAGCTAGTGGGGTCACTAGCTTCCTCCCCATCATGTAAAGAGGGTACTGAGTGTGGCTCACTCTTCACTGGGTAAAGATACTCTCCAGATAGACCCAAAGTCATAATCTCTTCTGACTTCAGGGCCCAGCCCGAAGTGCTGATGTTGGCCTCTTCTGGGATGGCGTTAGTCTTGTCTCCTTCTCCCTCTAGAGCTGGAGCCAGGCTCTCCTGCCAAGGGGCCACAGAGTCAGGCTGAGCAACATCACCTGGGAAGAAAGAGAGAAGAGTGAGCAGCGCAGGCCAATGCAAAGCAAACACTTCTTTACAATTCTTCAATGGAAAATATTAAAGGTATAAAAATCCTAAAGCCAGAAAGTAGTACCATCAGTATGATCCTCCAGGTCCGAGTGGGTCAACACCACCATATTGTGTCCATCTGCAGTGCCTTGCTCTGGGGCCCCCACCCGGGCCCTCCTGGCCAGCATGCGGTCCAGCATACGGAAGTAACGGAATGACTCGATGGCGGACAGGCGTGCAGCAGGGCTACGGTATCCTGCCATCTTGATCTTGCGGTACTTGTGCTTTAGGCTCTTCCAGCGGTTGCGTATCTGGTTGACAGTGAAGTGGATATCCCGCTTGGCCAGGCTGTAGCGCAGGCGGCGGAAGTGCGAGTCGTTGCGCTGGCGCTTCTTATCCAGCTCATGCACCAGGTCCAGCTGCTCGATGAGGGCCAGCATGGCGAAGGTGTCCGACTCTGTCCACCACTTGTTGGGCCTCCTCTCACTCAGGTCCATGGTCTCTGCCTCTTCTCACTGGGTGTACCTGTGCTGGTAGCAGCCCCTTGGGCTCCTCCTGGTTGGAAGTAAACAAGAACACATGGAGAGAGGTTGAAGTACTACACCATAGGCTAATGTAATTTCTATACATTAGAGGTAGACTGAGGGGTAGTCGAATGATTATGATAAAATGACCCTGAAATAAATATTAAGACTTTCTACTCAAATTACATTTTGTAGCAATATGCATCAAAGAGCAGCATCCATGTTGCATAATAATAAAGTTGTATTCAAGAAGGGAACATTGGTGTTTTTAATCAAAGGTATAGGACAACCTCACTATGGGAGAATAAATAAGTCACGACAGCATCCAAAATAGATACTGGATATAAATGAAAGGAATAAATTGTGACATAAACCACTCCAGAGATGTTCATTACAACATTCACACAAGATTACAGTGACAGTTTCTTCTCCAGTCCCTTTGAAGTTCACCCAACAGCAAATCACGACTTTCCCACGTCAATTCCACTCAGATGAGACATGATGAGCTCAGTAAGTAGTACGCTTACAATGTGAATTTATGCAGCCAAACAGGAGTACTGTATAACGCTTTCCTCTACCCCAAAAAATAAATACATATGCAATAATAGTCTTCCCTTTTCGTACAACAGTGAATTACTTGAAATAAAATTGATTCTGGATATTACTGACAACCACACCATACAGAGATTCATTTAAAACTAACTAAGTGGTTAGCAACAGTCTGACCACTGACAACCTAACTAGCTATCACTGGCTAGTTGACAGGTGCAGTGTGTGTGCCAATTGCTGACAGTGGCCGTGGACTCAGCTGGGTGGTTACAGTGGCCATCACCGGCGAATGCTGACGATGAAGAATGTAATTTCCTACAGAACTCTGCGGCCAACATTTTTTTCAGACACAAACCATTGTTCTAAGTTAATAACCATAAAATAGCGCTTACTGTTACTGCTACAGATTGCACTTCATACCTTCATCTCGATATATTTTACGCTGCGTCGAGGAAGCTTGCTCGCGTCGCACGATCACATGGGGTTTGTTGACATCAATGGTCTTGTTCGAAATTGCAGCCGACTGTGGAGGAAACTGCCGACTGATTGATCTACAAATCACCGTGCCTCATAAATAACCACTCATTATTATTTGTAGATCCGTCAATCAGTCACTATTTACCCATGATACAGCACGAATTTGATGCTCTCGAACACGGCCAATGAGTGTTTATGATCGACGTTCCCAATGTCACATGTCCTTCGATCTCTACTGTGATTGGTCTAAAATCTTACCGCATACTCAAGAGGGTGAGTCTGTGTGAGGAGCTGCGCAAATTCTCAGATCTACACATCATCTAAATGTTCAATTCGAACGGATTTAACTGACATCTGGTTGTAATTTGTGAATTTGTGCAGTACTTAGTGTGGGCCAACCCCCGTGAGTGAGCGATTTCCGGCTACTTCCGTGTGCTCATGTGATTCCTTTTTTACAGGACTGTGGAGGTATGAGAATTTGTTTTACATACATTTTTCGAATAATAGCAGGCTAGCTATCTATATTCGATTTGGTGAATTGATTTTACGTAGATTGATTTACATAACATGTCAATGAGTTAAATTGAGTTCAACTCTATAACATAATGTTATTCAACAGGGGTGGGGGATGCATTTCGTTGCGTATCATCTCTAGCGCTCAAATGTGGGGGGAGGCACATTCCAATGGGCAGACAGGAATCATCATAGCAGTTCCATTAAACATCAGAACATGCCCCCCTGTAACATTGAAACTATGCCTCCCCGTAAGATGGGGAGCAGTTTCTACTTCCTACTGTAGGCCTTCACTGTTCTCTTGTTTATTTAGGTGGTGTGGTGTAATGGCAAGTGACAAATACCAGATAGTGGTGCAAGGAGAGGCGTCAGAGACCGACTCAGATGATGAGGTATACATCACCTCCCTCTCTCCACATTCAACAGCCGGAGGGCAAAAGGTACCAGGGGAAGCATCCGAGACTGACAGCGAGGGGGAGGTTGAGAAAGCACGGAAATGTGTCACTGCTGCAAGCTCTGAAAACCCACAAATATTACGCAAGGACTTAACTCCCCTGCTTGTGATCAGAGACAACTCTGACATTCAGTCCGTGGTAGAGGAGAGGGTTGTTTCTCAGCCCGAACACAGTGGGCTCTACTACAACACTTTACTCCAGCAGAAATTACAGGAGAGCAATGCACGTCTGTGCACGGATGTGTCCCAGACCATCAAACAGGTGTATGGTAATGCCACAAAGGAGATCCGCATGGCCACGACCCACCTGACCGTCTCCCAGAACGGCATCATCAACGCCTCCCACAGCATCCGACTCATTCTGGAGGACCTCAAGTCTGTCTCAGAGAAAATGGACATTATCACCAGCTGTTACCTTCTCCCCGATATTACCATCCCCTCCTCTCCCACTACCCCTATTCCCGGCCAATGATCTTCCTTATGATGTTCCTTGTTAAATGCTTTCATATGTCTTATGTAGGCTAAACAACGGCCTGGAGTATTGTTATTTGTAAAAGGCACTTGCATTAGGTGAATAAATGATGCATGCTGTTATACTATTGCTGCTCCCATGTTGTTCTGATTTACATTCCGATGGCTTATTCATTGTAGTTGGTCATCGCAAAGGATGCTTATTGATCTTGATCATAGCAGAAAGTATTTAGCTGGTCACATTCACAACGTCTCGTTAAGCAATGTATTTTCCCGAAGCGCCCACTTTTGTGGTGTAAGCAAAACATCGCAAGTGACGGGACTGCTGTGGTCAATTTTGTCGAGGCCTAGAGTTGAAGTAGCTACAGAATCCTCATGTATGAACAAAATGAATCCTAGGACATTCATTGTGCATTGCTGTATTCACAAGTCAGTCATTGAACTGCAATAGGCTTCTACTTCAGGGAACGTTGAACAGTTTCAAAACTTTTAAGATGCATTCCATCCCTATACAGTGTAGTCTTCCCAAAGATATAAAAAATGTTATAAAATGAAAGATCATTTTGAATCCAGAGGGTTTGATCAGTCAATGCTTTTGCAGTCACTGTCATGTCGCGTGAGGTTGAACATCTGGCTTGGCTTCCAGGAAGTGTGAGCTGAAAGTAATCCATTCTCCCAAGGTCATCTGAAGGGCATGTCTGATCTCACTGCTGCGCCCATACACCAGAGACGCTCCTTCGAGTTGATTCTCTGTCCGCAGCTGCTGATATTTCACTGGAATGTTCAGCTTCTCCATATAGAGAACAATGCAGACATGACATTGAGACACATTGACATATATTGTTAAATGGTGTCATTAGACGTTGTTGGTCGTCATTTACTTGTTCTAATGGGCCAACGGTGGTTCATGGGAAAATATTCTGGTGTGTGGGAAGTTCCATCATTGGCGATGGCATGCATGGGACTACCCCTCTTCAGGAACCTCTCAAACAGCTCGGGGTCTCCATCCTGCTCTAGAACGGTCTCCAGACGATCTCTGAGCATGTGGAGCTCCAGACTGGTCTCACTGAACAAGGTCTTGGCCTGGTTGATCACAGTATTGGTTGATGTCACCATCAGTGCCATCAGTGTCAGCCCTCTGCTGGCGGTCCTCTGAGCATTGCAGGATCCAGCCCAGGCGGCAGGGCCAGAGGTTGGCCATCACCACCCAGGCAGCAAGGTCTTTAGCTTTGGAGAAGCCCCTGTAATTCATAGCATCCATGACGATGACTGTCAACCTTACAGAGTTTATTATCCTTCTCATATGCCCATGGTTTCCCATAAGATAAACATGAGGGCTGTATTTGGTATATATGGCGTGTAATGCCTCATTTGTTAGCGCTTTGATTTTAATGGCCCAGATTTCCCAATGGATGCCATTTTCTAGTAGCTCAGTCTCACTTTTGCCCTTTCCAATGAAGGGCACAAGGCTGTCATCAAGCCTGCCTTTTTCAAATGCAGAGAAATTCCCAGCTCTATGTTTTCCTCTCTTAAAACATTCCCAGTTAGGCTCTAGATAGCTGTCAGCGAGGGTTTTAAAAGCTCTGCATTTGGAGTCTGGGGACATCTCAGGCACTGAGAAGGGCAGGGTGACCATCTTGCTTACAAAGTCGTACCCGCTGGATGTCAGCCCACAGATCCACATGGTGCTCTCCACACAGCCCACCACCACTCCGGGGTCCACAGCTAGGATGGACACAAACGGGACATTCTCCCCCGCCAAGGTGCTGACCACCCTGTCTGGGCCGCAGCGGTCCAGGTGGGTGATCTCCAGCACCACACGGATCCTCCTCCCCTCGAACACCTCCATGAAGTGGGTGATTTCCACCATGAAGCCCACCTCCTTCCTCACCTTGTTCATGAAGCCCATCTGGTCGCTGATGGCCGAGCTGTTCATCTGGTGCTGGATGCTGCTGCCCATGGTGTAGAGCAGGTGCTTAGATGTCTGCAGAATAGTCCTCAGGGCGAAGACTGCGGGAGGCCCCAGTGTTGCTATGGCCATCGATTCCAGCACATTGACCCAACTGCGTGTGCCATTTGTTTGGAGCTCAAAGCCATAAAAGTAGAGCAGGGTACATGTGCCAATGCTGGAAATTACAGTGGCTAGGACTACAACCCAGAGGGGGAGGCAGAGCATCTTTATGGCTTTCCAATTGACCTCATCACCTTTGCTCGTGACTTTCTTTGGGTAGGGATGCTGGGTGACTCTATAGAGGCCCAGGGGAAGTTCCCCAAAGGCATCCTGGATGCCCTTGAAGAGGCGGATCGCCAACCCAGCCCAGAGTTTATCACTGCCTGCAAAGTGTCAGGCACTGAAGCGCTCCTCTTCCTCCCTCCCACACGGGACGGAAGAAGCTGATGGAGAGGAGGAGGGCCAAATAGCTAATCCACTCTGGAGGAGGTCTCTTCAGCTTGTGCTTCTGGTCTCTCCACTCTGCCTCTCTGTTCATGTAAACTGCGAATGTAGAAAGAGCAACACAATTATATTTTTAGAAAAAACAAAACAACTAAAGTCATGTGAACTCAACCTAAGTGTTAAACTTACTCTTGATCTTCTTCAGTAGAGTTTCAGTGCGGCTGGGGCACTGGGAGAACAGACCTACGATGGCCCGGAGGTGCCACCTTGAATAATGCCCTGGACAGTCCATATGCCTAGGCATCATCCAACAGGGCACCTTTTTGTTTGACCAATGTAGAGGTAGACATGGCAATCAATAGAAGCTGTTATTAGCTGTATCCCTAAATGACTAAATGTCCGATACATTTACTAACTTTCCACTTACCTTGTCCATCCATTTGTCTATGGTTCCAATACTTTGTAAATTCTGAGGGAATAAAACAGGTTATAACATTCATATGGTATAACATTAGTACGGTATGACAATATAATTTCGATTCATGATCACTGCAACCGATCTAAATCCAATTATCAGTAACGGTTGGTTATTATTCTGCAGTGTCAATAAAATACTGGCTGAATTTTTTCCCCCCCCAAGAATTTAGTAATTTCATAGGAAATTGTTAGAGATGGTTATGTATTGATGTTGTTTTTAGAGATGTTTCATTAGTTATTCGACAATAATGTGTTAAATGCTGGACTTTCCGACACTGGCCAAAGTCATACAGAGTAAATTACCAAAATGTAATGAGAGGAATGAACAGAATCATAAACATTTAAGACAGCTTTTCAACAAATATTTTGTGTTTTTCAGCAGTTCAATGAGCACATTCAGGGTTAGCCAAAAGTCACCAGGGACTCAAATCCTGCAGTGCTAGATGTGTCCCCCTGCTTAAGCCAGTACATGTCCAGGCCCGTCTGAAGTTTGCTAGAGAGCATTTGGATGATCCAGAAGAAGATTGGGAGAATGTCATATGGTCAGATGAAACCAAAATATAACTTTTTGGTAAAAACTCAACTCGTCGTGTTTGGAGGACAAAGAACACCATACCTACTGTGAAGCATGGGGGTGGAAACATCATGCTTTGGGACTGTTTTTCTGCAAAGGGACCAGGACGACTGATCCGTGTAAAGGAAAGAATGAATGGGGCCATGTATCGTGAGATTTTGAGTGAAAACCTCCTTCCATCAGCAAGGGCATTGAACATGAAATGTGGCTGGGTCTTTCAGCATGACAATGATCCCAAACACACCGCCCAAGCAACGAAGGAGTGGCTTCGTAAGAAGCATTTCAAGGTCCTGGAGTGGCCTAGCCAGTCTCCAGATCTCAACCCCATAGAAAATCTTTGGAGGGAGTTGAAAGTCCGTGTTGCCCAGCAGCAGCCCCAAAACATCACTGCTCTAGAGGAGATCTGCATGGAGGAATGGGCCAAAATACCAGCAACAGTGTGTGAAAACCTTGTGAAGACTTACAGAAAACGTTTGACCTCTGTCATTGCCAACAAAGGGTATAAAACAACATTTTGAGATAAACTTTTGTTATTGACCAAATAATTATTTTCCACCATCATTTGCAAATATATTCATAAAAAATCCTACAATGTGATTTTCTGGATTTTTTTTTTCTCATTTTGTCTGTCATAGTTGAAGTGTACCTATGATGAAAATTACAGGCCTCTCTCATCTTTTTAAGTGGGAGAACTTGCACAATTGGTGGCTGACTAAATACTTTTTTGCCCCACTGTATATAATGACAGATTTTTACTGTAATGAAAGTTAACACACCCTCCCACACAAATCAACCTGCTTGTTGTTTTTGCCTTAGTCTTGGAACAGAAGTACAAATAAAATGTCAATATTTGGTTAATGAATAAAACCAGACAGCACTTTCCAATGACCTTTCTATTGAGTATAACCTATCAGCTAGTTTTACAAAACATTACCTCCATATCTACGTATTAACATTGGATTAGACATTTGCCCTCAAAAGAAAGTACAACTCAGTCTTACCGTGTCTGTGTGGGTCTCACTACATTGAAGTCAACATTTAAGACAGCTTTTCAATAAATATTTTGTGTTGTACAGCAGTTCAATGAGCACATTCAGGGTTAGCCAAAAGTTCTATTCAATCATGTCAGTAAGCTGAAGAACTTGGCTGCTCCATAAATTAACCTTTGGTTGTATCGATAACTTAGAGCATGAGTTTGCGCAACAATAATTGCCTCAAATACTACCAGTTATATAATGACAGATTTTTACTTTAATGAAAGTTAACACACCCTCCCACACAAATCAACCTGCTTGTTGTCTTTGCCTTAGTCTTGGAACAGAAGTACAAATAAAATGTCAATATTTGGTTAATGAATAAAACCAGACAGCACTTTCCAATGACCTTTCTATTGAGTATAACCTATCAGCTAGTTTTACAAAACATTACCTCCATATCTACGTATTAACATTGGATTAGACATTTGCCCTCAAAAGAAAGTACAGCTCAGTCTTACCGTGTCTGTGTGGGTCTCACTACATTGAAGTCAACATACAGACTGACCCTCTGTAGAAACCAATAACACTAGTGCTGTTTAACCTACCATACTATATACCCGACACATTATCAGATCATATGTGAATGAAAGTCAGAATTGTGTGGAATTTTCCAGATGACTTTGAGTTTTGAGTCTTACTACAATGGCCATGGCCCATAAAGCAATGTTTAATTCTAAACAATTCTAAACAAAGGAAATTACAATATGTGTAAGTTTATAATAGGTATATTAATGACTCCATCCCCACGCATTAATATTCATAACAATTACCATACATCTATACGATTCTTGGCCTTAGGTAACGGGACAGGAGTGCTTCACGAATGCTAGACGTCGACTGGTCTTCTTTGCTTTGCTCTCTCTGATCCTCATGTCCTTCCTTATTATATCCACACTCTGGCAAAGCTTCAAATAGCTTTGACATCTGCACACTATCCTTGTCAACCATGCATGGAAATGTCACGCTTGATAGCTCTGCCAGAGACCAATTGCTCTGCCCACGGGGGTTCCCTCTTGGTCTAATGGACTTTGGCTTCCCGAGTGAGAGCTACCCGGTACCAACCCCACCTATTACAGAAAGTATGATCTCCTTCTGTGTGTTTTCCCAATGAAAGCAAGAACACAATCCCAGTACCCCAATCCATAGACTCGTAACTCCATCATGATACAGAATTCAGTATGTCTGTCGGCTGTAGACCACTATGGACTCTGTGAGTCAAATATAGAATGTACATTGTGATACATGTGACACCTTCACATTCCATGTGAAGAGAGACACACATAGGTCTGCATGTCAATTTATTAGGTACACCACCCGGTTCACGAAAATGGTTCGCTCCTACAGACAGTGAGTCATGTTGCCATGGCTTGCTATATAAAGCAGGTGGACAGGCATCGAGGCATTCAGTTACTGTTTGTTAGAATGTTAGAATGTGCAAAACGAGTGACCTAAGCAACTTTGAGCATGGTATGATTGTCAGTACCAGGTGCAGCGGATCCAGTATCTCAAAAAGCATCCATTCAGCAGCAGTGCTGTGGAAGAAGGAGAATGGCATGAATCATGCAAGCTAACAGGCGGGTCAGGATTTGTCATAAGCAGCATGAGTCCATGGCCCACTGGTGTCAACGGTACAGGCTGGTGGCAGTGGTGTAATGGTGTGGGGAATGTCTTCCTGGCACACGTTAGGTCCCTTGATACCAATTGAGCTACGTTTCCATGCCCGAATAATTCAGGCTGTTCTAGAGGCAAAGGGGGGTTTGGTACTAGATGGGTGTACCTAATAAACTGTCCACTGAGTGTATATTTACCATACACCCATACATTTGCCCACACTTATCATGCATTGCATTACAAATTATATCAAACTTTAACATATGACAGTAGGTATGGAGAATTTATGCAGCAGCGTGCAACTAACTGCCTTTGACAAATTTGATCAACTGGTTTCTGGTATATCTGTGAGATGAAAAACATGCCATCGCTCTTTGAGCTGCCCAATTTAATTTCCCTTCTCTACATACACTTGTTCACATGTTGCATCATGCCTGCAATGTGTTCTCAGTAGGGTAGCAAAGCTATGGGTAATTTGCCAAAGTTACCGGAATCCAGTAATTTTGGTAATTAACAGAAAATCTATGGCAATCTATCATGACTTTGGTAATTTATACTTGAATAACTTTTAAAACATGGATTCATATATAGTATTCATGTTGTATATCTGTTCCTTCACTCTGCGGCTCGACTCATCCCAAACCACCTCAATTTGGTTGAGGTCGGGGAATGTGGAGGCCAGGTCATTTGATGCAGCACTCATTCATTCTCCTTCTTGGTGTATCAGCCCTTACACAGCCTGGAGTTGTGTTGGTTCATTGTCCTGTTGAAAAACAAATAATAGTCCCTTTTAGCCCAAAACCAGATGGGATGTCGTATCGCTGCAGAATGCTGTGGTAGCCATGCTGGTTAAGTGTGCCTTCAATTCTAAATAAATCACAGACAGTGTCACCAGCAAAGCACCCCCACACCATAACACCACCTCCTCCATGCTTTACGGTGAGAAATACACATGCAGAGATCATATGTTCACCCACACCACGTCTCAAAAAGACACGGCGGTTGGAACCAAAAATCTCCAATTTGGAGACAAATTTCCACCGGTCTAATGTCCATTGCTCGTGTTGCTTGGCCCAAGCAAGTCTCTTCTTCTTATTGGTGTCCTTTAGTAGTAGTTTATTTGCAGAAATTTGACCATGAAGTGAATCAAGCCTCAGACACATCTCAACATCAACTGTTCAATCACTTGAACTCTGTGAAGCAATTATTTGGGCTGCAATTTCTGATGAACATATCCTCTGCAGCAGAGGTAACTCTGGGACTTCCATTTCTGTGGCAGTCCTCATGAGATCCAGCTTCATCATAGCACTTGATGGTTTTTGCTACTGCCCTTGAATACACTTTCTTGAAATGTTCTGTATTGACCGACCTTCATCTCTTAAAGTAATGATGGACTGTCGTTTCTGTTTGCTAATTTGAGCTGTTCTTGCCATAATATGGACTTGGTCTTTTACCAATATGGCTATCTTCCCTCCCTACCTTGTCACAACACAACTGATTGGCTCAAACGCATTAAGAAGGAAGTAAATTCCACAAATTAACTTTTAAGAAGGCACACCTGTTAATTGAAATGCATTCCAGGTGACTACCTCATGAAGCTGGTTGAGATGATGACAGCTTTGCACACTTGGTATTGAGGCAAAGGGTGGCTACTTAGAAGAATCTTAAATCTAAAATGTATTTTGATTTGTTTAACACTTTTTCAGTTATACCTTGTTTCCAAATGTGTTCCATAGTTTTGATGTCTTCACTATTTTGCAATGTAGAATATAGTAAAAATAAAGAAAAACCCTTGAATGAGTAGGTGTTCTAAAACTTTCGAGTGGTAGTGTAAACCACATGGTTCAAGAGGAAATAAACAAATTAATGAAAAAAAGCATCTAATCAACAATGGCATTATTTTCAATTGCCTCTGCAACTCGTCCAACTATTTACTTTGTAAAAACTATATAAAGAATATGTCATATTGAAACCCTCATATTAACACCAATGGTATTCACTAAGTTGATGGTTTATATTTAGGATAATGTTTTACAGCTTTGTCATTCCATATATAAAATTTAAAAAAATCTTATTTAAATATTTCCTACAGTTTACACGTGAGAGGGTCAGAGATAATTACAGACACCTGTGATACTCTAAAGTACTCAAAAGAGTCGCTAGGTGTCTGTGCTAGATTACATAAAATCCTCGAAAGATACCAAAATTCCTTAAGTTTACTGGTAAACATGGAAAGTAAACCGATAATATACGCTCCCTTTACAACCCTAGTTCCCAGCCTCCATCTGCAAACATTGCCTTCAGAAGTATGCATTCATCGCTGGTGAATTAATTCAGCTGGGAAACGAATTTAAATTCCATTACTGGCACTTTGCAGGGGAAAGAAAAGTTCATGAGAATCAGATAGGAGGACTGCTAACGAGCAGTGTGGCCCCTAGCACAGTTCCTCCATGATCTGCCGTCGCACCAATGCCATCACACTGGTAAATAGATTTTATTTTTTTTAACAATGAATGAGAAAATAAATATGCAACGAAAATGAATGAGGTTTTTAATGCACGATAGATGAATGTACACTACCATTCAAAAGTTTGGGGTCACTATGGTCACTTGTCCTTGTTTTAAAAAGAAAAGCACATTTTTGTCCATTTAAAATAACATAACATTGATCGGAAATACAGTGTAGACATTGTTAATCTTGTAAATGACTATAAAACACCAGACGTTTTATGGAATATATACATAGGCATACAGAGGCCCATTATCAGCAACCATCACTCCTGTGTTCCAATGGCACGTTGTGTTAGCTAATCCAAGTTTCTCATTTTCAAAGGCTAATTAATCATTAGAAAACACTTTTGCAATTATGTTAGCACAGCTGATAACTTTTGTTCTAATTAAAGAAACAATAAAACTGGCCTTCTTTAGACTAGTTGAGTATCTGGAGCATCAGCATTTGTGGGTTTGATTACAGGCTCAAAATGGCAAGAAACAAATAACTTTCTTCTGAAACTCATCAGTCTATTCTTGTTCTGAGAAATTAAGGCTATTCTATGTAAGAAATTGGCAAAAAACTGAAGATCTCGTACAACGCTGTGTACTACTCCCTTCACAGAACAGCGCAAACTGTCTCTACCCAGAATAGAAAGAGGACTGGGAGGCCCCGGTGCACAACTGAGCAAGAGGACAAGGACATTAGAGTGTCTAGTTTGAGAAACAGACGCCTCACAAGTCCTCAACTGGCAGCTTCATTAAATAGTACCCGCAAAACACCAATCTCAACGTCAACAAAGAAGAGGCACCTCCGGGATGCTGGCCTTCTAGGCAGAGTTGCAAAGAAAAAGCCATATCTCAGACTGGCCAATAAAAAGAAAAGATGAATATGGGCAAAAGACACTGGACATTGGAACTCTGCCTCAAAGGCCAGCATCCCGAAGTCGCCTCTTCACTGTTGACGTTGAGACTGGTGTTTTGCGGGTACTATTTAATGAAGCTGCCATGTTCTATTAATGGACAAAAAAAATCTTTAAAAACAAGGAGATTTCTAAGTGACCCCAAACATTTGAACGGTAGTGTATATCTTTAAAAGTGTGTTAGTGGCACATACACTTTAGCCAAATACATTTAAACTCAGCTTTTCATCATTCCTGACATTTAATCCTATTAAAAATTCCCTGTCTTTGGTCAGTTAGGATCACCACTTTATTTTAAGAATGTGAAATGTCAGAATAAGAGTGGAGAGAGATTTATTTCAGCTTTTGTTTCTTTCATCACATTCCCAGTGGGTCAGAAGTTTACATACACTCAATTAGTATTTGGTAGCACTGCCTTTAAATGGTTTAACTTCCCTGTCTTTGGTCAGTTAGGATCACCACTTTATTTTAAGAATGTGAAATGTCAGAATAAGAGTGGAGAGAGATTTATTTCAGCTTTTGTTTCTTTCATCACATTCCCAGTGGGTCAGAAGTTTACATACACTCAATTAGTATTTGGTAGCACTGCCTTTAAATGGTTTAACTTTTAACAATAAGTTGAGTGAATTTTGTCCCATTCCTCCTGACAGAGCTGGTGTAACTGAGTCAGGTTTGTAGGCCTCCTTGCTCACACATGATTTTTCAGTTCTGCTCACAAATGTTCTTTAGAATTGAGGTCAGGGCTTTGTGATGGCTACTCCAATGCCTTGACTTTGTTGTCCTTAAGCCATTTTGCCACAACTTTGCTTGCAAAGTATGCTTGGGGTCATTGTCCATTTGGAAGACCCATTTGCGACCAAGCTTTAACTGATGTCTTGGGATGTTGCTTTAATATATCCACATAATTTTGCTCCTCATGATGCCATCTATTTTGTGAAGTGCACCGGCCCGTCCTGCAGCAAAGCACCCCCACAACATGATGCTGCCACCCCTGTGCTTCACGGTTGGGATGGTGTTCTTCGGCTTGCAAGCCTCCCCCTTTTTCGTCCAAACATATCGATGGTCATTATGGCCATGCAGTTCTATTTTTGTTTCATCAGACCAGAGGACATTTCTCCAAAAAGTACGATCTTTGTCCCCATGTGCAGTTGCAAGCTGTAGCCTGGCTTATTTAAGGCGGTTTTGGAGCAGTGGCTTCTTCCTTGCTGAGCGGCCTTTCAGGTTGTCGATATAGGACTCGTTTTACTGTGGATATAGATAATTTTGTATCTGTTTCCTCCAGCATATTCACAAGGTCCTTTGCTGTTGTTCTGGGATTGATTTAACTTTTTGCACCAAAGTACGTCTCCTACCTGAGCGGTATGACGGCTGCGTGGTCCCATGGTGTTTATAGTTGCGTACTATTGTTTGTACAGATGAACGTAGTACCTTCAGGCGTTTGGAAATTGCTCCCAAGGACGAACGAGACTTGTGGAGGTCTATAATTTTTTTTCTGTGGTCTTGGCTGATATCTTTTGATTTTTCCATGATGTCAAGCAAAGAGCCACTGAGTTTGAAGGTAGGCCTTGAAATACATCCACAGGTACACCTCCAATTGTCAATTAGCCTATCAGAAGGTTCTAAAGCCATGGCATCATTTTCTGGAATTTCCCAAGCTGTTTAAAGTTACAGTCAACTTAGTTGTTGTAAACTTCTGACCCACTGGAATTGTGATACAGTGAATTATAAGTGAAATAATCTGTCTGTAAACAATTGTTGGAAAAATGACTTGCGTCATGCACAAAGTAGATGTCCTAACTGACTTGCCAAAACTATAGTTTGCTAACTAGAAATTTGTGGAGTGGATGAAAAATGAATTTTAATGACTCCAACCTAAGTGTATGTAAACTTCTGACTTCAACTGTATATTTTGTGCATTTTGTTTTCAAATGCAAACAAGTCACACGAATAGCTTACAACAGGTGGACATTTTTCAGGAGGCGTTGTATTCCCATACCAACTAGATCTCGCAATCAATGTGATTCAGCTAAATATTATGGAGTTGTTGTGTATTGTGACAATATCAATCAATCATCTTGTTAAAATGTATGGTATAATAAACTGTACATACTGTTTATGATGTGTGATTCTACATCTGCCCTGGTCAATATGAACTACAAGTGAACATATCTCTGGGGGACCGTTGATGCAACCGATACATTTCTTCTAGCTTACAGTATATTTGCCAATTGATTAACCTGCTCCATATACCCACACTGTGTTATCCAAAATGTGAAGATAGTATTTGCATGGATTATACATGATAGGAATTACATCACCCCTAAACACACTGTTTTTATGAATTTTAATTACATGTAGAGTTTCTACATGTATTGAAGAGACAATCTGTATCACATTCAAATAGCTCAATTAACTTATGTACAATCATTCTATCAAATACACACCCAGCCTCTCATAAGCAAAGGTATGGCTTTCCAATCTCAACCATTTCAGTTTGACAATGCATATCTCTACAGTATTAGCCTATCAGGAGTTAAGGCTTCAGCTCCATGGTCAGATTCTGATTTCACTCAGAAACGTGTGTGCTTATTCTCCCTTTTGCCTGTAGGGGGCTCTCTTGACCTGTCAATGCCTTCTCTGGTCTGTTGCTATGGGTGCCCACATTGTACAGAGGAGGGAAATCTGAAGTGAACCATGACTTGCTGAAATGGTGGATTTTGTAACCGTCTTGACGTGACAATTAGCATGCAGGAACCGCTGGGGAGCTAGAAACACAATCAATCCCAATGCGGAGGTTACGTACACAGGCACTGCTTTATAATAGGAAAAGCATGGTGATAGCTCCACTGCCTTCGTATAAGTGCATTAAAACAGTATTTTGGAGCTGCTATATTACAGTCTCTATTTTAACAGGATCAAATGGCAAACACAAATACAAGTGGTTAACCTAGGACAAAGTTGTGGTGAAATAAATCACGATTACAGCAAGCAATCAAAGTTAGAGAAAAAGGGAGTCATTCCTCTTATCGGCTGTATATCATGTTCAACGGCACATAACACGTTATGTAAGAAAATGGGTAGGTCAAGGGTAGTATAGATAAGATTGATTTTGAGTTTAAAGGGCCAATCCGGATTGCAAACAATAACAAAGTGGGCACCCCGCTACTTGTTTCGGTTAACAGCTGAGGGATGGGGCTTGAGAAATAGAGCCACTCTCAAATTCCTACACAGAGCTATGGCTGTAAGGACTGACCATCCATGAGATTAAAATGATAGTTTTAACCATGTCTTACAAAAAGTGTTTGCTTACATTGACTTTGGAGTATTCTGATATGGTATTCTTCAAGAATCAATGTCTATATATTATTAATTTAACATACCAAAAATGTATGCAGCAACTCCAGATTGGCCCTTTTAAGTGCACTGTTGGAGAAAGTTATCATATGATGCATATCTCCCATCGAAGTCATTGTTATGTAATGCATTATCCAGAGAGACAACCAGCGTTGGTTTCTTGGTGGGCCATCTCAGGGGTGTGTTTGGTGAGGTATGCACTACAATTAAGTATTGATGAACAAAGCGTATGATGCAATCCTTTGAAACAGCATCCTGACCAATGACCACGTGATGCTTGCTGCAGTGGCAAACATCTAACAAAACTCCAACGTGCAGTATGTGGCACTGGTCTACAAATCAAAATAGCTGCTTTTGAAATACATCATATTGTAAGAACGTTGAATTGAATAAACATTCATCAGAATATCATGGAGAATCCTGCCTTGTTATGCAATTGCTGATAAATATTGACGCAATTTGCAAAGGAAGGGTATGTTACCGGAAGATTACCAGTAGACTACCAGAATTTTGGTATATTTCAAGGATTTTATGTCATCCATCACAACACATCCAGTGGCCCTTTTGGGTACTTAAGATTATCATAGATGCCTGTAATTATCTCTGGCCCTCTCTTTGGCCTTATCATGTGTGAAATACACTGAACAAAAATATAAACGCAATATGCAACAATTTCAATGATTTTCCTGATTTACAGTTCATATAAGGAAATCAGTCAATTGGGAATACAGATGTGCATCTGTTGGTCACAGATACCTTACAAAAAAGGTAGGTGCATTGATCAGAAAACCAGTCAGTATTTGGTGTAACTACCATTTGCCTCATGCAGCACGGCACATCTCCTTCGCATAGAATTCGATCAGACTGTTGATTGTGGCCTGTGAAATTATGTTCTACTCCTCATGAATGGCTCTGCGAGGTTGATGCACGCTGTCGTACACGTCGATCCAGAGCATCCCAAACATGCTCAATGGGAGACATGTCTGGTGTGTATGCAGGCCATGGAAAAACTAGGACATTTTCAGCTTCCAGAAATTGTGTACAGATCCTTGCAACATGGGGCCGCGCATTATCTTTCTGAAACGATGTGATGGCAGCGGATTAACGGCATAACAATAGGCCTTAGGATCTCATCACGGTATCAATAAAATGCAATTGTGTTTTTTATCTGTAGCTTATGCCTGCCCATACCATCGGGCACTCTGTTCACATCAGCAAACTGCCATCTGCCCTGCCCTGTACACTTGAACCTGCAATTCATCCTTAAAGAGCACACTTCTCCAGTGTGCCAGCGGCCATCAAAGGTGAATATTTGCCCACTGAAGTCGTTTACGACGCCAAACAAGCATGCAGATGAGCTTCCCTTAGACAGTTTGTGCAGAAACACTTCAGTTGTGCAAACCCACAATTTCATCAGCTGTCCGGGTGGCTGCTCTAAGACGATCCCGCAGGTGAATAAGCCTGATGTGGAGGTCCTGGGCTGGCGTGGTATGCGTGGTGTGTGGATGTGAGGCCAGTTGGATGTACTGCCAAATTCTCTAAAAGCCTGTTGGAGGCGGCTTATGGTAGAGAAATTAGCATCATATTCAATGGCAACAACTCTGGTGGACAATCCTGCAGTCAGCATGCCAATTGCAAACTCCCTCAAAACTTGAGACATCTGTGGCATTGTGTTGTGTGACAAAACAGCACATTTTAGAGTGACCTTTTTATTGTCCCCAGCACAAGGTGTAATGATCATGCTGTTTAATCAGCTGTTTAATCAGCTCCTTGATATGCCACACCTGTCAGGTGGATGGATGATTTGGCAAAGGAGAAATGCTCACTAAGAGGGATATAGATACATTTGTGCACAACATTTGAAACAAATAAGCTTTTTGTGCGTATGGAACATTTCTGGGTTATGTCAATAGTTGGGAGAGTTGCAGAGGTAATTGATAATAATACAATTTTTGATTAGATGCTATTTTTTCATTAATTAGATTATTTCCTCTTGAACTATATGGTCTATCGACTAGAAACGTATGGGAAAAATGGACACTGATATATATATTTTTTAAACTATATTTGAAAACATGTTTTAAAAGTTATAAATTACCAACGTTTCCATAGATTTTCTGTTAATTACCAAAATTACTGAAGATTCCGGTAACTTTGGTAAATTACCAGTATCTTTGCAACCCTACTCATGAAGTCAAATCACCTTCATATTGCATATGTGCTTAGTGAGTGTTTGAATATGAGATTGGCAAAAACATATTCTGACTGACTTTTATCTTTCAATACCGGGTAACACGGTGTTATGATGCTTCAAACTAATTTTTTTTGTTTTCCACTTAAGTATTTGGAGAAAACCAATTACCTTGACATATCAAAGAGGATGTGACGTGACCCCGCTGCACAGTAACTGTCAGCACTATTCACACCACACACAAAACAAAACCAGTTTAAACTCAATTGAACTATCAAGCTACTCGATTAAACAGAGGTCAGCTTACATGGCCAATGTGATGGTGTTTGGAAAGCTCATGACAGAGAGCTGCCAATCCATCACCTTGATATGTGCAGACTTGTAAGACTGCCAGGATCAATCACATCCACATTATCTCTATACCTGGGGACACATTAAGCTACACCTTTATTCCAATTTAGACTCCTTATCTGGCTTGGGCTCAAGCCAGAATATCCCCATAAGAGAAGAAGTCATACAAATGATGCGTGTCTTTCGCTGGGAACTTCTGTCTGGAGATGCTGCGTCTGGCTCCTTCTCAGGCGGGGCACCTTGCTCATGCCTAGTAATCGCAGTGGGACAGTTGTTATGGCAACAGTGGGGTAAAAGAGGAGTCAGAGAGGTCAAACGAAAGGAAACTCTCTGCGGCAGGGGAGATGAGTGCAGTGAAAATATACCTGACCAAGCTGGAATGACCACAGTTAGGGAGAAAAATATGGCTTCCCTGCAGCATACTGACACACAAAAAACAGAGAGATGAGAATCATATATCACCCATTTTATTGTAGCATTTTTAGGTTAGAGAGAAAAAAGATATAACGCATTGTCTAACTTTGCAACAAACCTCACAGAGGCTTTCTGTGTACTTTTGGGTGGCCCACGAAAGACACCCAAGGTCAACATACTGTCATGCCATTGCACAAAAGACAGCTTTTGCATTGCAAATATGACACACTCATTTTCCCACTGATATGTTACATAAAGGAGTTCAACTCACTTTATTGGCCTTTGCAGGACTTGGTCTAGCATTAGAGAGCTATATGCAAAGCGAACCCTCTTCAAGTCATTGTCCAATTGGGTGACCTACTCATCCTCCAAGCAGCACAGGTGTGTGAGACTGATGCTGGGTGCTTGTTGAAATGCCACAGGCACCATTGACCTGTCTTCTTCACCCAGCCATGATTTCATGGGACAGCTCTATCACCATGGAAACAACCTGGTGCTTTAAGGAAGAGGAGCGCCTCTTGAGATTTCTATCTGTGGTAAGTGGAATGTAATCTGTGTGAGACTTCTGCTGTATATACACTCATATAGCATTAGATAACCAGACATCTTTTGTATGAAATTGATAAGCATCAGATTAGAATTGTACAACCCGCCTCTTGATAAAATACTCAGAAATGGAGCCATGCCCTTATATTGATCCTTGCAATCTAAGACAAGGCACCTATAAAAGTTAGATAACAACATGTAGTTGCCGTTTGCTCTACTACCCCTGAGGAAAGGATCTCACAAACCAAAGCTTTGAAGAATTCACTGTAAGACTTCACTCCATGACAGTGGAGTCAGAAAGAAGAGTCCTGAATGTTGCCAGAAACCATTCTACACAAACTGATATTAAACCAAACCCAACCTGGATAGAAACTTGCTATTTGTGTCAAAGCTAATCAAGCATTAGCTTTTATAACACAAAAGGCAGGTTGTTCCTGCCTTCCTGATTGTTTTTTGAAAGAAATGGAGATGATTGTCTGCTCCATATGAACTCGCCCGCTTTCATGAACAATTGGTGCCAAGGTTTCACTTGGTCTTGGCTGTGAAAGCTTTGTCTTTCCTGACACCCACACAGGTACTCAATACTTCTCACACTGGTGTGTGGCATTAAACAGAGAAACCATCGATCATGCCTGGGGCGTGGAACCTGCTATTTATTTGTAGAAAATGTACTGTAAAATGGCCATAATGGTTTTGACATTTACAGCACATTATAACTCAAGGAAATTACTCATTTTTCTCTTAACTGTAAACAGAATGTGATGTTTGGTTCACTTTTATTATGCTCTGTCATTTCCAAATAAAAATGTTGTTGCTTGGTGGTGGTTGCTTGGTTTCTTGGGTGGCAGGTAGCCTAGCATTTAAGAGCATTGGGCCAATAACCAAACGGTTGCTGGTTCGAATCCCCAAGCCGACTAGGTGAAACATCTGTCTGTGCCTTTTGAGCAAGGTCCTTAACCCTAATTGCTCGGGATAAGAGTGTCTGCTAAATGACAAAAATGTAAATGTTTAAAATAAAACTTAACACAGTATAAATCTAAACATGTTTTTGGGTGACATGTCTCATTATTTACATTTTAGAGCTACTTATTTTCAACAATTCATTTGACTATGTTTCAGCACTCCAACGTTCAAAAGCCTATTGACATGTTCAATTGTACATCCTCTATGCCAGGAAATGTGTCAAGAGTTTAAATCACAGGAGCAGTGTGCTCAATGAAATGAAGAAAAAACATCTAATTTAAAATGCAGACCCATAAATTCTGATCATGTGTGATGGTCCCTCTCGCCATTGAAATCAGTCTAGTCATTCATCACCCTGCGCTGAAATCGCTTGACTGTAAAAGCAGTGGCACAGTAAGCCTCAGCTTAATCCCTCTTTTGAAAAAAGATAGACATAAAGATAACATAAAAAAAACTAATGTAGACCTGCTTGATGATAACTCTCTTAACATCTCCCCGCAATTAAATGGGCCCTAGACGTCCCCTTTAGATTCAATTAGGGTCCGGTGTACACAGTGATGGAGAATAACAGCAACGCTTTAGTGACGCTAATTCGTGATATTCATCTCAGTCCGGCAAAAAGCTCAAATTAATGATGCAGGACGTGGACTAATGAGGTGTCCATTTCCCCTGTCCATTTCCCTCATTATAGGGCACGGTGATGGTTTATGGCACTGAGCTCCACTGTACAGACAGCATTGACTCTGGCGCCAGACTTCCACACGGTATGCTGCTACTGAGGCAAAGTGTCAGTACTCTGCAGGCTTCAGGCACAACCTCGAAGGCACACTTACTTCAATGGCAGATGGCTGATGCTCTAACATTCCCTTGCGACATTGTAAGGCACTGCCAATTGGAAAGCTAGCAAGAACCCATAATACCATTCTATCACACAGTTTTATTTGAATTCAGTGAATGGACTCAGAAATTAACAGTTTGTCCCTCTTCATAATATCACAAAACAGTGTATTACAAAGAAAATATCTGATGATTTTACATTGGTGGCCTAATATTTCTTTCCCAGATTAAAATGGTAGAATTCAACATCTGGGACAAAAACAGCAATTCTACTGGCCATTTCCAGTGACCGAAACCCATTTAACCCTGTGTCAGCCTCACTTATAACCCATCTAAAGGGGTCAGCTTCAATTGTAGCCTTTCCGTATTTGGTATTGTAAAGAATTCTCCTGAAAGGAAGAATTCCCCTTTCAGTACCTTTTTTTGTTGTTGCTTGTGCTGCCTTGCCTCCGGCACAAACAGGTCACATCATGGAGATATACTGTAGACTCTGCAGATGGCACAGTGATGCCCCTGTCAGGATCCATCTGGTGTAGATCTGGATTCACTTCCTTGCCTCGCCTGACTGATCCTCATGTGTCACCTCCTCTCCTCCTTTAAGAGAGGAAGAGGTGTAGGCTAGATGATTAGAATGAACAGCACGTCAGGAAATGGCAGGCTGAGGCCAGACAAGGTGTTCATTGAGCTGACAACAAGCATGAGAGGAGGTGACATACAGTATACAGTAGAGAGGCCCCGTGTCAGTCATTCACATATTCAGGCCAAAGTAGGATTACACATTTATACCTTGTATTCTTCAACAGGAGCCTATCGAAATTGTATTGTTACATTTAGCAGACACTTATCCAGAGAGACTTACAGGAGCAATTAGGGTTATGTGCCAGATTTTTCAGGGATTCAAACCAGCGACACCTCAGTTACTGGCCCAATGCTTTAACCGCTAGGCTACCTGCCTCCCTGATGGGAGTAGGGCACGTTTACATATATCAGTCACTTATTGGATGGCTTGTCATATCTGACACTGTCACATTGTCTCAGACTGTAGTATATTATCTTGAGAATGCAGTCTGCAGTAGTGATCCTTATTGCTTTTGTTGTGCGTTTTAGTCATGAGTTTACCCATGACTAAAACACGTTGATCTCTATACAATCTGGTGCCGTGTTGTTTTCCTTTCAACTTCAAACTGCTGAGACTGCTTCTGAACTAAAGCGTTCTAATTAACTCTCCTACAATAGAGGTAATATGCCTGTGCTTGTGTACACATCTGCACTGTGGGAAAGCAGCAAGCATGTTTGTACTTCCAGATATGGTCTGTTAGCATAACAAAGTATACTATAACCATGCATTGTTGGCTAATCAGAATGTATCAAGCTCCTGCTTAATTACACCACAATGAGGTATAATGAAGACGAAAACATTCCATGGACCAGAACATATTTCTTTCTTCAAAGAAAATGTGTTGGTGAGCAGAGAAAGGTCGAACTCAAATGAATAATTAATAAAACAACATGAACAAAGAACTGTGAGGTTATAACGGGACATATTTAAAATCAGATCAAATGTATTTATTAAGCCATTGTTATATCCTCAGATGTTTATACATCAGAAGCGCTTATACAGAAACCCAGCCTAAAACCCCAAACATGCTTGACTTACAAGACTTACTGATGTATAGTTGGTGCCCCACAGCAAGATACAGAGGTATTGAAATATAACTACTAACTACATCATTCAACATATTACCGGCCATGGTACCGATTCCTGAAAACCGATGGAAAACGGGAAAGAGGAGGAGGTAGAAAAAGGGAGAAATGCAGAAACGCGAGTGACAGAAATGCACATACACAGACTCAATCACGATGTGGAGCCAGATCAACTGGGAGCTTTCAGTCTACTACCTACAGCTGTGGATCAATTTCCATGTTGAGAAGTTGCCAGTCCCTCATTGACATTCCCTAGTCCCCCAGGCCCTGAGAAACATACTTTTCCTGAAACTGTACATAACAATATTATCCCAGGGGCAGACTCAGAACTACAGCACCTGTACATAAATACTTCAGCGTAGTCCACCGAGGCTCAGGCTTTGTCACTCACAGACTCCCTATGCAGACACATGCATAGTTTGCTAATGTCTAGAAAAGTCTTGAGAAACTTTCTACAGGTCTATTAAAGTGAGGGGAAAATGAAAGATTGACACCATATCTCCAACGCCTTGTGAGTCCCACGTCATCGCCGCAGGGTAGTGTTGAGTCACCTGCTAATTATCACCACAGCTATGGGGTGGGCCAGATGCACGGCAGGGTGGTGTCAATTATGTCACCCCCACCACTTCCTGATCTTGTTTTTATTTATATACAGTACCATTCAAAAGTTTGGGGTCACATAGAAATTACCTTGTTTTTTAAAGAAAAGAACAGTGAAGAGGTGACTCCGGGATGCTGGCCTTCTAGGCAGAGTTCCTTTGTCCAGATTCTGTGTTCTTTTGCCCATCGTCATCTTTTCTTTTTATTGGCCAGTCTGAGATATGGCTTTTCCTTTGCAACTCTGCCTAGAAGGCCAGCATCCCGGAGTCACCTTTTCACTGTTGACTTTGAGACTGGTGTTTTGCTGGTACTTTTTAACGAAGCTGCCAGTTGAGGACTTGTGAGGCGTCTGTTTCTCAAACTAGACACTCCAATGTACTTGTCCTCTTGCTCAGTTGTGCACCGGGGCCTCCCAGTCCTCTTTCTATTCTGGTTAGAGACAGTTTGCGCTGTTCTGTGAAGGGAGTAGGATGCAGTGTTGTACGAGATCTTCAGTTTCTTGGCAATTTCTCACATGGAATAGCCTTAATTTCTTGGAACAAGAATAGACTGACGAGTTTCAGAAGAAAGTTCTTTGTTTCTGGACATTTTGAGCCTGTAATCAAACCCACAAATGCTGATGCTCCAGATACTCAACTCGTCTAAAGAAGGCCAGTTTTATTGCTTCTTTAATCAGAACATCAGTTTTCAGCTGTGCTAACATAATTGCAAGTGTTTTCTAATGATCAATTAGCCTTTTAAAATGATCAACTTGGATTAGCTAGCACAACGTGCCATTGGAACACAGGAGCAATGGTTGCTGATAATCAGCCTCTTTATGCCTATGTAGATATTCCATAAATAAAATTGTCAGTTTCCAGCTGCAATAGTGATTTACAACATTAACAATGTCTACACTGTATTTCTGATCAATTTGATGTTATTTTAATGGACAAAAAAACTGATTTTCTTTCAAAAACAAGGTAATTTCTAAATGGCCCCAAACTTTTGAAAGTTAGTGTAAATTTTACACAAAAGTGAAGCCGCTTCGCATACCCCTAACCCCTTGATTGTCTCCATCCCTCCCACACGCCCATCCATCTCCACCCTTGCACAACCCCAAACCTTGTTTAACCAACCTGATCTAACGTAACCTGAAAAGACACAAGAACGAAGCCAGCAATTCTCTATTAGGACGTGATGATGCACACTAATCATTCACTACCTATATTGTCTGACAAATAGGTTCTAAATAAAAGTTAAACTACAGGCCAAAACAAAGGCTGGTTGGAATGAGAGTTTTTTTTATTTGCAGGAGCCTGTCTTAATTAGGTCAGCTTCCTGTCAGTTACAGGGGGTTAGGGGAGGGAAAGAGGGAAGGGGGGATGAGACACTGTGAGCGGTTGAGATGAGACGAGCGCAGGGGCTGCCCTCATCAAAAGCCTCTATGCTGCGAAACCCTTTGAAGCACTCTCCTGCAAACGGTGCTGCCAGGCAACAGAGTAGAGGCAGCCTCCAACAATAATATACATTTTAAATTCTTAAAATGATTCTCTAATCAGTAATCCACCAGGGGGGACCACACTTCCCATTCTCGCCTCCTCACCCTCCGCCTGCAGAACCGCCCCAGTGACAGGTTCAGTTTTAATCACGCTCAGCTCCCTGGGGGTGAGGGGACTGTTCTCAGAGCAGCTGAGTGACATACGGAACCCTCCAGATAATGCAAACACTTATAGCCCCGGCGCGCTGGAGTCTAATCCCAGATCTGAGCCCCCTGGCTGTGTTGAAGAGAGGAGGCCAAAGGGGAGTTTGTGTTAGTCTCTGATGAAGACATTCTGTTGGGGGCGCTACCTTTGGAGTAGGGGGAAATCACATCCATCATGTTACGAAGAACCCTGGAATAGAGTGTGTGTCTGTTACTAAGGTTGCAGAGTACTCTGTTGGCGGACATTGGAATGTTTGCAGTAGAATTGGAATTGATGATTTAAATGTTTCAGATTTCACCTCATGTTGACATATGTGACCCATTTCAGGAAACTAGGCGTTTGTCACGGGTCACTACTTCACAGGAGATTTTCTTAATTTTTTTAATCGAAATGTGTTTTTTGGCAAAAATGTGCCTTAATAACAAATTTGTAAGCCATCTGTAAATACTAATACAATTGTTAAATTATGAGCCTAGTTGGTTTAGCCACAGAAAAAGAAAGGCAACCTTCCCGCTAGCAATGATTGGCTGAGATGAGTGAGCTAGACATGCCGAGAGATGAGTTTGGATTGGTCTGATATATATTACGCTTCTGTCTATTTGAGCTGGTCAGTATGTCTAGGTAATAGAACTGTATTGCGTAGTAAAACTGCATAAGTGTTGCTCTCCACTTTCTGGAGGACCGAGTTTTGAAATCTGTATGATAGCTAAGGAGATGGAGAAAACACCTCTCTGGACTACATCTTCAAACTAAGGGCAATCATGGCATCTGACAGGAGACGCGTCCATCCACGATATATACGGGTAAGATAGTCTAGCTAGCTACATTTTCAGATATGACATGTTTCTAATTTTGAGAGGAAGTGGTTTCATTTCAAGTTAAAGTGTACTGTTAGCTAGCTAACATTAGCTGGCTGGCTCACTAGCTAGCGTTTCGTGTATAATCTTATTCCTATCTCAGAGCCATTTACTTGGCTAATTATAGCCTAATGTTAGCTAGCTAACATTGAACCTGGTTGGTTAGCTACCTGCAGATTCATGCAGGGTAGTAACATCATGAGTTGAGATTATGGTTCAGTACCTAGCTAGCTAGCTACATGTCTTAACAAAAGACTCCACTACAAAAGTAACCATTTCGGTGCTTTCTTAAATTCAGTCTGGCCATCTACTCTGATTTCAGAGCGCTCTAATCTGTGTGCCAGAGCGCAGAATAACTGATGAATTTATGAATGCTCAACACCCTTTGAATATGTCCGTTGTCGGTAAATGTCAGCAAAAAAACGCAATTAAATTGTTGCCAGCAGCCCAGTTACAGTCACCAACTCTCTGGATAACATGAAAACAGCCTAACCAGCTCTGCTAGGGGAAAATGGTCAGAGTGGGGTGTTTTCTCGATTGTGTCTGGAAGTAGCTAGCAAGGTAGCCATTGTTAGCCAGTTAGCTTGGGTGCTTGACTGCCGTTGTGAGGTCAGAACATTTGGATCAACCCTACTCATCGGCCAGAGCAACCAGTGTGCTCTCTGAATGCTCTGAGAGCGAAACTCTCTGAATTTAGGAATGGACAGTCTGACAGCACAGTTGCAGTCACCAACTCTCTGGATAACATAACAGCCTAACCAGCTCTGCTAGGGCAAGTAAAGTTCAGTGAGCTGTTCTCTCATTTGTGTCTGGAAGTAGCTAGCAAGTTAGCTTGGGTGCTTGACTGCTGTTGTTAGTACAGAACGCTCGGATCAACCCTTAATGGAGATGGGTGAGGCTAAAGCTTAAGAGGGTGTGAACGATGCTGAATGGGTGTAAACAAAGAAGGGCTCTCCAGTAGTAGTACCAAAAAATTCAAAGGTCATTTTCTCAAAAGTGAGTTTACAAGTTTATCAACATTCAAAGCAGAATTACTTTCCCATTATTCCTCAGTTGTAGTGTATGATATATAATTTTGTAGCTCTGGGTCTCTACTTTTATCCAATGTAAAAAACACAATTTCAAATTTTGATACATAAGACCGATTTGAGCTGATTGGTCACATATGTTAAATTGCCCACACATTGTAATATCATGACTAATCGAAAAATCTCAGATCAGGTTTGCAATGAATAACTTCAAACAGACCACCTTTCACCTGTAGAGGAGAGAGGAAAGAACTGGTGGGGATTGACACTCACATCCTGTTGTAAATCAATAGAGAAGATCCAGGCCTGTTCTCGCCAAATTCACCAAAGGACTGTGTTTTGTCTCAACAGACCTTTTCCCGCTGAAACTCTAACACGTTCAAAAGGGAATGCTGGAACATTATTTCTAACGTAGAATGTGGGGAATGGTCAGAGGCGAACTACAGAACACTAATGTCATTTTGTTTGCTATTTTGGGATGTTATAAAGGAAATACTGTAAGTTGGAAGTATACACACGACATATATGAAGTTTCCAAACTATCAATTGTGCATGTAATATGAAAAATGATGAAAGTGTTTTTGTTAAGAGAGGGATGTGATTTGAGAAGTTATAAGAGATAATTGTTTTCCATAACTTTGCACAGTGAGTAATCACCGCCCCGAGAGTGAGGTCAGGGAGCGTGCCAGCCGGCCGAGACCGCCCCTTTCGAACAAAAGGTATAAATGATGGGTTAAGAAATTAACACATTGAAGTAGAAAAAGAGTGAAGCGGCAGCTACACGTTTAAAATGGTTAGAACTTTGAATCTCAACACAAGGTGGAGATGATAAACACACATCCCATCACTGGTACAACTTCTTAGGTGTCCTAAGTAAGGTATCTTTGAAAGAAAATTTAAGTAGTACCATCCTGTTGCTCTGGTCAAACCATTGTATTATGTTACTCTCATCGCCCCACTGGTTGGCTAGCTTATCTTCAAAGAAACAACTTCAAGAGCGAATGGAAGGAAAATCAACTCTGTAGTTCTGTTCAGGTCACCGGACACCAGACAACTATGAAGTAGGACAACAGGAGAATAGTTGTTTGAACCATTTCGAACAATTGTGTGCCGTGAAAAGGCCCAACCCACTTTTCAAGGCTGGCCCATTCACCGAGAGATCCCAGGTGAACCCAGTCATTTCAAGTAAATGCATTCATGATTTCTAGCTCAAAGCGAGCGGCTGTTCGTGTGCAAAATATATGGTTATTGTTGGTGAGAGTAGTTTATGAATGTGGCAACATTAAGTGTCTCTGTCCCTCTCTCTCCCTCTCCTTCTCTTCTTTAACAGGTATTCATGTTGTTATCATTCTGCTAGGGACATGTTTTCAGCGTATCTCCAGTCAATATCGGTGGAGTATGTGTGTTTATCCTGTGTTCCCATTTAAATAGCTAGCAAACAAATAATTAAACCAATAACCAATTTGTGTAGTACTGAATCATAAGTAAGCCTCTGATTTTTACAGATGCAAGGAGGTTACGACTGTTCAGAATGGTGATATGATACAAGGTTATGATTAGGTAAAGACCTTTTAGAGTTTAATTCGGGAGATGGCAACTCTTTAAAGAACCACTCTCGTGGTGCCCCAAATCCTAATGAGTGAATTACATGATTCATTTAATTGGGTAACAATTAAACAGTTAGTTAATTATATAAATAACAGTCCTCAGATTAATGTTAAAGTCAAGTCACGACAACGATGTACTGTATACTACATCACTTCATGCAGCACTGGGTTCTCCTCGTGTACAGACGCACAACAATATTTCTAGGTGGCATATCAGCATTGTATCTCAAATCTGCAACTGTGCAGTAATTTTTACTTTCATGGTTGTCAAACTTTAAAGAGTGAACTCTGATTACGTGTCTAAGAGAACAATGCTATATGGAACTAAAAACTAAAATGAGTACATTGCACTTTCTTGTTTGATGTTAATGTTGTTGTTTAAGTAGGACTGAGGCAACCACACATAGGCCTAAATTATGTGTTTATATTCAATTTTATGAAATAAGACTCAAGCATCAGTTCACAACATATTTTCAGATTGTTGAATGGAACGCAAATAACCAGCAACTCAACACCTATTAAAAGCCTGAATATTATGGCCTTAATAAAACACATTTACATTGTATCCCCACAAAACAGACCATCCAAATGGTTTAGCTTTTAAATACAAGATAAAGTAATAATCCCTTTAAAGCATGTCATAAAGTACTGAGTCATAAATAACCATAAATGCACACTGAATGCAGGTATTTTTTATAACAACTAATTACAATTATATATAAATTATCTTTCACTTTTTTGCATTGGTTTGCATATCTTGTGATTTTGATTCTCTATTTAATTATGAGGATAAGACAATGAAATTAACTACAGTGCCATTCTGTCTTAGCCTACCCTTATACCTAAAATAAGACTAACATCTCTGAAGCCCCAAGGTAATATACTAAGTCTATTAGAGAAGGAGCACAAAGGCATGTGTCATGTTCTCTAAGCCCACTGGAGAATAGTTGCTCTCACAGAAAACAAGGGCACAATCAGACAGTACAATCACAGCTAAAGATGTCACAGGCTTCACTCAGAACAACCACCATGTCTTATCAAAACACCATCTGATATGTAGGTACCGGTTCTTGTGTGTATTTCCACAGCTTTTCCTGGATGCTTCTCCTAGGCCCTTGTTCTAACGGAGGGTTTTGTTATCTTGTATTTACAGTATAAGCCTCCCAACACAGATGGTCTTTACAGATGTGCATTGATTTCTAGAAGAAGCCATCAACAAGATTAACTGTCGGTGCTTGGCTTTTTTTCAGACACTTCTACACATGCTAATTCCTGCAAACTACATCTAGGGACAAGAGGAAGGGCACATTTGGAAGGTTTTGCACATATGTTATGCCAAAATCTGAGACCATGTTGTACATTGACAAATAGTTATATTATGTTGTGTGTGTTGAGGGAACGAGGCTTGCAGATGTTATAGGTGCTCCAAATAGCGTCCAAATTATTTTAGCTATGGAATTGATGTGCTTATGCTTTGATCTATAGTTTAGGTTGCATCTGGTACTCTTGATCTACCAAATTCCCTGAGGGCCTGTAGACCAGAGTAATCAATATCACTGAGTAAACAAACAGATGATCACCATCATAGTCTTGTCTGTTGCAGTGCTTCATTTGGACTCAATATCTTACTCATCTGAAAACTGTGTACTTTTTATGATCAATGGTGTGGAAAAACTAGCTTTTTAGTATTTTATATCACACAATAGTTAGGGTATTGTTGCAACTTGACAAATGGTGTTGGCTTTAATGAATGCTTGCTATACAAAATGCAAAGTACACTGGTAGCGCAATGTTGCATACATTTCAGATTTACCCATTATCTGTTCATATGGCTGGACGTTTACGTAGGTAGATACCTGACTCAGCAGAAAAACACTCTTCAACTTAACTTCCAGAACAGCAATGAATGGAACTCGTAATAATCATATAATCTCAAGAATGGTCCTACCTCATTGTGAAGTTTCACTCTGAGGCAGTGGAGGAGGCCACTGAGGCAGACCAGAAGATTCAGTGCAATACCCAGGGTGAGGATAAGAGCAAAGTGGTAATAAGGCACCAAAAGTATGTAGCCTACAATATGTACATTAACAATGTATGTATTATTAACAATTTATGTATTAACAAGAAAAATGACAAACAGGATGGGCACCTGACAGGAAACATATCATAAACTCAGCTAAACTGAAAGTAATCAATAACTCTATCAGCTCTAAGGAACAAGTCTTTAAAGGCCCCCACCAGAAGACAATGTCAGCCCTATTTCGACTTGATTTCTGACCAATAGCGGAAATTTTTGTTTTGCGGTTCCACCTCAAATCAAATCACATGCTTTGTAAACAACGCATGTGGACTAAAAGTGAAATGCTTACTTATGGGCTCTTCCCAACAATGCAGAGAGAAGGAAAATAGAGAGAAAAAAAGAACATTTAAATACATAATAATAAAATAAATAATATATACACAATGAGTGCCTTCAGAGAGTATACACACCCCTTGACATTTTCCACATGTAAAATGTAAAAAAACTATCGGCCTATATCGAATCTCCAATTCCTCTCAAAAAGCTGTTGCGCAGCAACTCACTGCCTTCCTGAAGACAAAAAAAGTATATGAAATGCTTCAGTCTGGTTTTAGACCCCGTCGTAGCACTGAGACTGCACTTGTGAAGGTGGTAAATTACCTTTTAATGGTGTCAGACTGAGGCTCTGCATCTGTCCTCGTGCTCCTAGACCTTAGTGCTGCTTTTGATTCCATCGATCACCGCATTCTTTTGGTGAGATTGAAAACGCAAATTGTTCTACACGAACAAGTTCTGGCCTGGTTTAGACCTTATCTGTCGGAAAGATATCAGTTTGTCTCTGTGAATGGTTTGTCCTCTGACAAATCAACTGTAAATGTTGGTGTTCCTCAAGGTTCCGTTTTAGGACCACTATTGTTTTCACTATATATTTTACCTCTTGGGGATGTCATTCGAAAACATAATGTTAACTTTCACTGCTATGCGGATGACACACAGCTGTACATTTCAATGAAACATGGTGAAGCCCCAAATTGCCCCCGCTAGAAGCCTGTGTTTCAGACATAAGGAAGTGGATGGCTGCAAACTTTCTACTTTTAAACTCGGACAAAACAGAGATGCTTGTTCTAGGTCCCAAGAAACAAAGAGATCTTCTGTTGAATCTGACAATTAATCTTGATAGTTGTACATTGGTCTCAAATAAAACTGTGAAGGACCTCAGTGTTACTCTGGACCCTGATCTGTCTTTTGACGAACATATCAAGACTGTTTCAAGGACAGCTTTTTTCCATCCACGTAACATTGCAAAAATCAGAAGCTTTCTGTCCAAAAATGATGCAATAAAATGTTTCCATGATTTTGTCACTTATAGGTTAAACTACTGCAATGCTCTACTTTCCGGCTAACTGGATAAAGCACTAAATAAACTTCAGGTAGTGCTAAACACGGCTGCTAGAATCTTGACTAGAACCAATAAATTTGATCATATTACTCCAGTGCTAGCCTCTCTACACTGGCTTCCATTTAAGGCAAGTGCTGATTTCAAGGTTTACCTGCTAACCTACAAAGCATTACATGGTCTTGCTCCTACCTATTTTTCAGATTTGGACCTGCTGTACATACCTACATGTACGCTATGGTCACAAGACGTAGGCCTCCTTACTGTCCCAAGAATTTCTAAGCAAACAGCTGGAGGCAGGGCTTTCTCCTATAGAGCTCAATTTTTATGGAATGGTCTGCCTATCCATGTGAGAGACACAGACTCGGTCTCAACCTTTAAGTCTTTATTGAAGACTCATCTCTTCAGTAGGTCCTATGATTGAGTGTAGTCTGGCCCAAGAGTGTGAAGGTGAAAGGAATGGCACTGGAGCAACGAACTGCCCTTGCTGTCTCTGCCTGGCTGGTTCCCTTCTCTCCTCTGGGATTCTCTGCCTCTAACCCTATTACAGGGGCTGAGTCACTGGCTTACTGGTGCTCTTCCATGCCATCCCTAGGAGCGGTGCGTCACTTGAGTGGGTTGAGTCACTGACGTGATCTTCCTGTCCCGGGTCAATGCCCCCCCCCTTGTGTTGTGCCGTGGGGTAGACCTTCGTGGGCTATACTCGGCCTTGTCTCAACATGGTAAGTTGGTGGATGCATACTGTATATCCCTAGTTGTGTGGGGGCTGTGCTTTGGCAGTGGGTGGGGTTATATCCTGCCTGTTTGGCCCTGTCCGGGGGTATCGTCTGCCGGTGCCACAGTGTCTCCCGACCCCTCCTGTCTCAGTCTCCAGTATTTATGCTGCAGTAGTTTATGTGTCGAGGTGCTAGGGCCAGTCTGTTATATCAGGAGTATTTTTCCTTTCTTTTCTGGTGTCCTGTGTGAATTTATGTATGCTCTCTCTAATTCTCTCTCTCTCTTTTTCTCTCTCTTTCTTCTTTCTCTCTCTCATAGGACCTGAGTCCTAGGACCATGCCGCAGGACTACCTGGCCTGATGACTACTTGCTGTCCCCAGTCCACCTGCTGCTCCAGTTTCAACTTTTCTGCCTGCGGCTATGGAACCCTGACCTGTTCACCGGATGTGCTACCTGTCCCAGACCCCGCTGTTTTCAACTCTCTAGAAACAGCAGGAGCAGTAGAGATACTCTGAATGATTGGCTCTGAAAAGCCAACTGACATTTACTCCTGAGGTGCTGACCTGTTGCAGCCTCGACAACCACTGTGATTATTATTATTTGACCCTGCTGGTCATCTATGAACATTTGGACATCTTGGCCATGTTCTGTTATAATCTCCACCCTGCACAGCCATAATAGGACTGGCCACCCCTCATAGCCTGGTTCCTTTAGGTTTCTTCCTAGTTTCTGGTCTTTCTAGGGAGTTTTTCCTAGCCACCGTGCTTCTACACCTGCATTGCTTGCTGTTTAGGTTTTTAGGCTGGGTTTCTGTACTGCACTTTGTGACATCAGCTGATGTAAGAAGGGCTTTATAAATACATTTGATTGGTTTGATTGATTGATTCTTGTGTCCCTGGATCTTAATGTACTGATCTGCTATACTTGCACATGACCGTTTCATTGTTGGCTATCGAAACAAAAGCAGTGCTTTCTGTTAACTTTATCTGAGAAATTTACTGTATAGGTTACTGCTTTTGTTCAGCTTCAACATATCTGTTTGTGTACATCACCACCACTGTGTTATGTTGTGTTATAGACAATATTTACTGCAGTAGAACAGTTGTATTCAGCCCAGATTATTGCATTCAGCATTAAATGCCCTTACTGGAATGACTATTTCATCAAGCCAACCCCGTTCACCCACCTAATCTACAGTATCTTTATATAGGAAAAAGTATGGTAAGAAATAAACAAGTTTGTCATATAATTACAGTGGAGAACAGAAGAATGATAAGGCCTCGGTGCTGAAAAAAACAATTAGATTGAAAAGTCACCAATAATTTAATCAGGCCCATACTTAGTGCAGACTAAATGGCCACATTAACCTTGAGCAGGCACTGTTCAGTGCTATTTGTTTGCATGTGCCTAATGAACTGTCAAAAGCGAGGAAAGGTCTCCAAATACACGGTCCTGGTAGACCCTTATTACTATGGACACGCTAAGTAATGAGGTGGATGAGGCTGGTGGATGCGCATTGTCCGGACCTGTCATATTCTCTCCATTAAAACGTCTTTCAGAGAACCATTCTGCAGCGTGAGAGCTCGGGATGAGCTGCTGATGACAAATAATGGGCTCATTTGGGGCAGAGATATAAAATGGGGCCTTTGGACACTGTCTCAGGACATGGGCATCACTTGTTGACAGGGTAAAGGGTGTAGCTATTAAACTTACAGCTTCCAAAGAATTGCTGCTGAGAGTCTCTATTTCCCCAATATACCTCTTATGGAACTTTAGGAGGGAAGGTCCTTCTGACCTCCATTTCTCCAGACTGTGACACAAAGAGATAGAGGTCCTGAAGTGGGGCAATGAATACTGATTGGAGTCTAATATGGCTTTTCTGGGTAATTATACCCATTGAAAAGTGCTTTTAAAACACCAAAAAGTATCCCGTCTTTAAAGCTTGGGTCAAGTGCTTGGTAAAAAGGATGGTGCATTTGGGGAATAGATAAACAGTTTTGATGGAGTAGACTACATTTAAACAACAGAAACATACAGAATTATCCATGATGTAAGTGCAATGCATTCTTCAGTACATTCTCCCATTTCACCTAGACTGTAGAATGATATGCCAAATTGATATGTGGAGTCCTGCCACACGATCTCCATTAAAATTGGTGCTCAGGCTTTTGGCTTCAGAGGAGCTGTCAAAGGCTGCAAAAAGTCATATCAGCCCTGCTCCTGAGGCTGACTATTCGAATTGATGGTGACCAAAAAACTCTGATCTGATGCCCATCTTTTCATGGCATTCATATCCCAAAGAACGCTTACTACACTGCTCAAAAAAACAAAGGGAACACTTAAACAACACAATGTAACTCCAAGTCAATCACACTTCTGTGAAATCGAACTGTCCACTTAGGAAGCAACACTGATTGACAATAAATGTCACATGCTGTTGCGCAAATGGAATAGACAACAGGTGGAAATTATAGGCAATTAGCAAGACACCCCCAATAAAGGAGTGGTTCTGCAGGTGGTTACCACAGACCACTTCTCAGTTCCTGTGCTTCCTGGCTGATGGTTAGGTCACTTTTGAATGCTAGCGGTTCTTTCACTCTAGTGGTAGCATGAGACGGAGTCTACAACCCACACAAGTGGCTCAGGTAGTGCAGCTCATCCAGGATGGCACATCAATGCGAGCTGTGGCAAGAAGGTTTGCTGTGTCTGTCAGCGTAGTGTCCAGAGCATGGAGGCGCTACCAGGAGACAGGCCAGTACATCAGAAGATGTGGAGGAGGCCGTAGGGGGGCAACAACCCAGCAGCAGGACTGCTACCTCCGCCTTTGTGCAAGGAGGAGCACTGCCAGAGCCCTGCAAAATGACCCCCAGCAGGCCACAAATGTGCATGTGTCTGCTCAAACGGTCAGAAACAGACTCCATGAGGGTGGTATGAGGGCCCGACGTCCACAGGTGGGGGTTGTGCTTACAGCCCAACACCGTGCAGGACGTTTGGCATTTGCCAGAGAACACCAAGATTGGCAAATTCGCCACTGGCGCCCTGTGCTCTTCACAGATGAAAGCAGGTTCACACTGAGCACGTGACAGACGTGACAGAGTCTGGAGATGCCGCGGAGAACGTTCTGCTGCCTGCAACATCATCCAGCATGACCGGTTTGGCGGTGGGTCAGTCATGGTGTGGGGTGGCATTTCTTTGGGGGGGCCGCACAGCCCTCCATGTGCTCGTCAGAGGTAGCCTGACAGGCATTAGGTACCGAGATGAGATCCTCAGACCCCTTGTGAGACCATATGCTGGTGCGGTTGGCCCTGGATTCCTCCTAATGCAAGACAATGCTAGACCTCATGTGGCTGGAGTGTGTCAGCAGTTCCTGCAAGAGGAAGGCATTGATGCTATGGACTGGCCCGCCCGTTCCCCAGACCTGAATCAAATTGAGCACATCTGGGACATCATGTCTCGCTCAATCCACCAACGCCACGTTGCACCACAGACTGTCCAGGAGTTGGAGGATGCTTTAGTCCAGGTCTGGGAGGAGATCTCTAAGGAGACCATCCGCCACCTCATCAGCATGCCCAGGCATTGTAGGGAGGTCATACAGGCACGTGGAGGCCACACACACTACTGAGCCTCATTTTGACTTGTTTTAAGGACATTACATCAAAGTTGGATCAGCCTGTAGTGTGGTTTTCCACTTTAATTTTGAGTGTGACTCCAAATCCAGACCTCCATGGGTTGATAAATTTGATTTCCATTGATAATTTTTGTGTGATTTTGTTGTCAGCACATTCAACTATGTAAAGAAAAACGTATTTAATAAGAATATTTCATTCATTCAGATCTAGGATGTGTTATTTTAGTGCTCCCTTTATTTTTTGAGCAGTGTATGTACAGTGTGTGTTAATGCTTTGCTTTTTCCTGTCTGTTAAATGACTCAGCTGTTTTTTTGCTTTCTCAGCAACCTGACGGAACAGCATCTGTTCATCTGCCATTGAACATCTCCTTTCTTAATCACAGGATCATCATGTATCTCAGCCAGTAAACCCAAATGATGTCAATTAGGAAACGGTGAACAGTCAAATAAAACCAGCGGTGATTGCGAGAGAGCATGGTAACCTTAGCTAGCTATTTTGCTCATATCTAGCTAGCTATTTTTATCTATTGTTGGTGTTTATTTTTTTGCTACCACATATTCAAAAGATTAGCTAACTGGCTAAACTGGTTCTGGATTTGTCATAAGCATAGGGAAAACTTTGCCATAGATGCAATCGAGTATCTTTGACTTTGTAATCTATTGTTATCTCCCAAATGTTGTAATCTTCCATAAGAGACGTGTTTTTCTACATTGTAATGGACACTATATAACCTTTGGTAGGTAGGCTGCTGGCAGTCTTCGGCTGCGCAGTCTGGTTTCATAGACTAGACATAACATAGTAAATGTGAATCCAGGATATTCAAATTATTAGTATATGTTACGTTTGGTTGGGTTACATAACAAGGATGGTTACTTAGGACAAAAAGGATAGTATGGTGGTTGATGGATGGGCGTATAACGCAAACATCTAGCAACCCAAAGTTTGCGAGTTCACCTTGCATCATGGACAACTTTAGCATTTTAGCAAATTAGCAACAATTTCAACTACATACTACTTTTATCTTCTTTACAACTACTTAACATGTTAGCTAACCCTTCCACTAAACTTAACCCTTTTAGCTAACCCTTCCCATAACCTTAACCCTTTTATCTAACTCTTAGCCTAACCTTAAACCTTTAACCTAACTCCTAAACTTAACCCTAAGCTTAACTCTAAACCCTAACCTAGCTAATGTTAGCCAGATAGCTAACGTTAGCCACCTAGCTAGAATTTGTAACATACAGTTGAAGTCGGAAGTTTATATACACCTAAGCCAGATACATTTAAACTCAGTTTATCACAATTCCTGACATTTAATCCTAGTAAGAATTCCCTGTCTTATGTCAGTTAGGATCACAACTTTATTTTAAGAATGTGAAATGTCAGAATAATAGCAGAGAAAATTATTTATGTCAGCTATTATTGCTTTCATGACATTTCCCGGTGGGTCAGAAGTTTACATACACTCAATTAGCATTTGGTAGCATTGCCTTTAAATTGTTTAACTTGGGTCAAACGTTTCGGGTGGCCTTCCACAAGCTTCCCACAATAAGTTGGGTGAATTTGGGCCAATTCCGCCTGACAGAGCTGGTGTAACTGAGTCATGTTTGTAGTCCTCCTTGCTCACACATGCTTTTTCTGTTCTGACCACACACTTTCGATAGGATTTAGGTCAGGGCTTTGTGATGGCCACTCCAATACCTTGACTTTGTTGTCCTTAATTAATTTTGCCACAACTTTGGAAGTATGCTTGGGGTCATTGTCCATTTGGAAGACCCATTTGCTACCAAGCTTTAACTTCTTGACTGGTGTCTTGAGATGTTGCTTCAATATATCCACAATTGTCCTCCATCATGATGCCATCTATTTTGTGAAGCGCACAGGTCCCTCCTGCAGCAATGCACCCCCACAACATGATGCTGCCACCCCTGTGCTTCACGGTTGGAATGGTGTTCTTCGGTTTGCAAGCCTTCCCCTTTTTCCTCCAAACATAACGATGGTCATTATGGCCAAACAGTTCTGTTTTTGTTTCATCAGATCAGGGGACGTTTCTCCAAAAAGTACGATCTTTGTCCCCATGTGCAGTGGCAAACCTTATTCTGGCTTTTTTAAGGCGGTTTTGGAGCAGTGGCATCTTCCTTGCTGAGCGGCCTTTCGGGTTATGTCGATATAGGACTCGTTTTACTGTGTATATACTGTAGATACTTTTGTGCCTGTTTCCTCCAACATCTTCACAAGGCCTTTGCTGTTGTTCTGGGATTAATTTGCACTTTCGCACCAAAGTACATTCATCTCTAAGAGACAGACTGTGTCTCCTTCCTGAGCGATATGACAGCTGCGCGGTCCCATGGTGTTTATACTTGCGTACTATTGTATGTACAGATGAATCTGCTACTTTCAGGCATTTGGAAATTGCTCCCAAGGATGAACCAGACATGTGGAGGTCTACAATTTTTTTCTGAGGTCTTGACTGATATCTTTTGATTTCCCCATGATGTCGAGCAAAGAGGCAGTGAGTTTGAAGGTAGGCCTTGCAATACATCCACAGGTGCACCTCCAATTTACTCAAATGATGTCAACCAGCCAATCAGAAGCTTCTAAAACCATGACATAATTTTCTGGATTTTTCCAAGCTGTTTAAAGGTACAGCCAACTTAGTGTATATAAACTTCTGACCCACTGGAATTGTGATATAGTGAATTATAAGTGAAATAATCTGTTTGTGAACTATTGTTGGAAAAATTACTTGCGTCATTGTCATGCCCGGACCTTTGAGAGCCGTTTTATTTCTCTATTTGGTTAGGTCAGGGTGTGATGGGCATTCTATGTTTTGTTTTCTAGGTTTCTTTATTTCTATGTTTTGGCCGGGTATGGATCTCAATCAGGGACAGCTGTCTATCATTTTCTCTGATTGGGAATCATACTTAGGTAGCCCTTTTTACCCTCCTTCAGTGTGGGTAGTTAACTGGGTCGGTCGGTCGGTCGGTCGGTCGGTCGGTCGGTCGGTCGGTCGGTCGGTCGGTCGGTCGGTCGGTCGGTCGGTCGGTCGGTCGGTCGGTCGGTCGGTCGGTCGGTCGGTCGGTCGGTCGGTCGGTCGGTCGGTCGGTACATTTTTAAATAAAAGAAAAGGTATGCCACGCTGCACTTTGGTCCACTTCTTTTGATGGCCGTGACAGTCATGCACAAAGTAGATGTCCTAACCGACTTGCCAAAACTATGGTTTGTTAACAAGAAGTTTGTGGAGTGGTTGAAAAATGAGTTTTTAATGACTCCAACCTAAGTGTATATAAACTTCTGACTTCAACTGTACATTTAGCAAATTTGTAACATATGTGACCAAACGCCTTGATTCGGTCTTATGTAGCAAAATTTGAAATAGTGTTTATTACATTGGATAAAATAGAGACTCAGATCTAGAAAATGATATATCATACACTGCAGTTGAGGAACAATGGGAAATGTTATTCTGCTTTGAAAGTTGATAAACTTGTAACCCCACTTTTGAGAAAATGGCGCCTCTGACTTAAAAACAATATGTTTTTATCTAGACAAGTCAGTTAAGAAACATTCTAATATATAATGATGGCCTACTCGGGCCAAACCCTCCCCTAACCCGGACGACTCTGGGCCAACGCTGAAACTCCCGATCATGGTCAGTTTTGATACAGCCCGGGTCTGTAGTGATGCCTCTAGCCCTGCGATGCAGTGCCTTGGACCGCTGCTCCACTCGGGAGGCCAACGCTTTTGGCTTTTGTCTACACCCATTCGGCATCGTTCAGACCCACTTAAGCCATAGTCCCACCCATCTCTTTAAAGATTCACATGTGACGCCATGTGGCAAACACACACTATATCAAATAAAATCGAAGTTGAATTGTCACATGCACAGGATACAGAAGGTGTAAACGGTACATTGATAGTACTTGCATACTTGCATAGAAGCAATATCAAAACAGATGACCCTTACCCAACACACGTGTCTAAATTGATGGGTCATGTGAAGGAAATGCTATAACCACCCCCCAGCCACATCTAAAACAAACAGTGTCATAGCTGTAGTAAGAATCTGCTGGTAGCTAAAGCTAACAAACTAGGTTCAATAGCTAGCTAACATTAGGCTATAACTAGCATTGCAAATGGATTTCTGATTCAAATAATATTACTACACAGATCATACATGTAACGTTGGCTAGCTAACCAGCAGGCTAACGTTTGTTAGCTAACTAACAGTACATTTTAATTTGCAATAAAAAATACTTTCTGAAAAAATTGAAAGTCTTATCTGGAAAATGTAGCTAGATTCTTACCTATATACACGGATGAACACTTTGCAGCAGACTGGAAACATCTAACTCGGTTTTGTTTGATGCTACATCTTGTTTGGCCAGCTTTATGTCAAGTCACTCCGGTTCACACTGAATGTGGCGTGTGCAGAAAGCAGCCCATCACTTTTTCCTACTGATCTGTCGATAGCCCCTGCTAAATTCAGGGCATCAATGTTGTTGAGAAAAGTAGCAAAACCTTTGTAGTTCTCGATGGCTAACGTTATATCTTTAAAAAACGGTGCAGTAGAAAGGACTGTCAACACATACTGAGCATCTCACATTGCAGACCAATCCAAACTCATCTCCCGGCATGTCCAATTTTCCATTATTTCAGACGATCATGGCTAGTGGGAAGGTTCCTGACTTTTTCTTTGGCTAAGCCAACAAGGATCGTAACTTACAATTGTATTCATATTTATGGATGGAATACAAGTTTGTTATTAAGGCACATGAAAGTTCATATGTTCCAGAAGGCATTTCTACCAAAAAATGCATTTTGATAAAAAATAAATGTTTACGTTCAAATGTGAATTGTAAAGTAGTGACGTGCAACATACGCCTAACATATACTAAATGGGTTGTCTCAGATTTGTGTATAGAATAATTTGAAATGCTTGGAGACCAGGTTACATTCAGTGGCTGCTGTACAGCAAAGCCAATTCAGCCCTTGCTTCATGGTTCTCACAGGGGAAGGTACAGGCTACAATGACTTAAAGGGTCAAAACCATTCATCTTGAGGTGATGGGGGGAACAGGGTTTCAAAATGCAATCATCACGCAATTATAACATTTATAAAATGGTCATATATTTATTTTGAATACAAACTAGCTCAAAAATAAGTGAAAATTGTAAAAATGTTCCAATGGTTTATTTTAATTTTTGTGTAGTAAAGTGGAGGAGCAAAAACATACGTTTGCACCCCCTATTTTAATTTGCTCCATGGTTTAGATGGCCAAGTGTAGGCTTCAGTGAAAACCTATTTGGCTTACTGCCCATGTACACTTAGGGCGGCACCGTGGGGTGAAATACTGTTTCCCATTAATTTTCAATGGAAGGAAAGTGGTGAGAAGCGGAGTGGGCGAGGACCGTTGGGCAGCATGAACGTGGTGTGGGAGGCAGCAAAAAAGTTCAGCATTTCAAACTTCATGCAAGTCACCAGCGGCGCTGGGCAATGACCAATCATATCGAGTGGTTCCCATGACGAATTTGATGCTATGCAACCCAAAGCTGGAACACAAATATTCCAGGATGGAAGCAAATACAAGTAATTCTAACGTCATAATGAATCATGCAAAACGTGCAGTTAAGAGGAATATGTTAGTTAATTCATTTTTTTTCATAAAGTTAATTCACAAAAATAGCTTTTTAGAAAGCTAGCTGACTAGCTAACATTAGCCATCTAGCTAGCTAGCTTTATGGGTGTTTTGACATGAGTATGAAATTTGTAATTCGTGTTGTTTAATGTTTTAGGAACTCCTTAGACAACCAGCAAACCAGGCTGTCATCTTGTGAAACAGGGGTTGTGAATCTAGCTACTGCAAATTGAATGTAAAATTTTGTAAGCTTGCCTTGCTGGTATTTGCAATGCATCTGAAGTAACATAGCTAGCTAGTTAACTATGTTCTTGCTAATTGTTTAGTGGAGGATAAAAATACCTGTATGCCTATGGATGTGTAGCTAGCTAGGTAGCTGATCTGTGTATGGCCCCAAAACGTTTGGTATAAATATTATTTCAGAACAGTGGTAAACCCTGTTAAGGATATGGCAGACATACGCCCCCTTTGGAGAGATTGGGTACCCCTAGTAAACTGGAAAAAAAATCTGTCAAAAATTGCTAATATATGCAAATAAAAATTATTTTTGGATAGAAAACACTCTAAAGATTCTAAAACCGTTGGAATTATGTCTGTAAGTATAGCAGAACTCACAGGGCAGGCATTCTTCCAAACTAGTTTTTGTGGCCATGAAAGTTGGAGCAACTTTGACGTCATGGCCCCCACCCTTCCCAACCAGCTATGATTCTGGGGACACTTTCTATCTCTTCCGCTAGATGTCCTCTTTCATTAGAGCTTTGAATCGTTCAAATCCCGCGAGAATTGACCCTATGGGAGTGAAATTAGTGCGTGCCACGAGAGAATGGGCTGTGCGTATGGGCGCGAATTGGTCCCAGCCATTCCTTTGTTCCAGCACTCAAGAGAAGGGCAGACGATGGCCGATTGAATTGAAGTTTGTTTTGCGTGTCTAAAACATCATAAAGCTTGCTTCTGCACTTAGTTTGACCTGTTTAGTCGACATATAATGTGTAATTTTGAAGTTTTGATGCTCAACTTTTCCGGACCAGAGGACGTTTTGGGTGCATTTCAGCTGATGTTATTAGCAGTAGCTAATACAAAGACGCAAGACTTGAAACCAAACGATGTATTGGGTAAGTATGAAGCCTTCCAGAACATTCTGAACGAAGACCATCGAAGGTAAGGGAATATTTATGCTTAAATCTGTGTTTCTGTTGACTCCAACATTACGTGGAAATGTAGCTTGGAACTGAGCGCTGTCTCAGCATATGGAATAGTGTGCGATTTCTGTAACGTTAAAAATAAATCTAACACAGCGGTTGCATAAAGAAGCAGTGTATCTTTCTAACTATATGTAGAACATGTATATTTAGTCAAAGTTTATGATGTCTATTTACGTTATCTTGCCGCGCTACATAGATTTCCTGCGGGCATTTTTGAGTAATTTCTGAAGGTGAACTCACTGTAAATGGACATTTATGGATATAAATGGCATATTATTGAAAAAAAAAAAATATGTACTGTGTAATATGTCATATTACTGTCATCTGATGAAGATTTTCAAAAGGTTAGTGAGCGATTTATTTTTTAATCCTGCGTTTGTTGATTGCATGTTTTGGCTATTGAAATGAGCTGTGTCTGGTGGTGGTTTTACATATATATGTGCTATGTTTTCGCCGTAAAACATTTTAGAAATCTGACTTGCTGGCTAGATGAACAAGGTGTTTATCTTTCATTTGAGCTATTGGACTTGTTAATGTGTGGAGGTTAAATATTTTTAAGAATATTTTTGCGTTCCATGCGCCACCGTTTCAGCTGAACGTGGGAGGGTTGATCCCCAATTGGGAACCAGTATCGTAGACAGGTTAATTGCTTCCACCAGTTAATCATTCATCCCCAAGAAATTGCAGAAAATGACTGTTACACGTCAATATTATAATGTCAATATTAGCTAGCTAGCTATGAACCTCAGCTATCATAGCCGGTTGTATCGACTTCAATACAATCTGAATGGCATCAATGAAGCCTATGGATTGAGTAGAATATAATATAACATTATTGTACCAAGGAAGCAAATCATATATTCATGTAGTTATATTACCAAGCATGAGTTCCCCACATTGTAGCCTGTACATTGAATATATTCACTCATCGTATAGTCTTACCTTGGCAAAATAAATGTGCGGTCCATGTAGGAATGTCTTTGGCAATCTTTTTCATTCATATTCAATACCAGGAGTATCAAACTCCAGTCTTTGAATGATGCTGAGTCAGCATGTGTGTATTACAATTATACACTTCAACAGTGTTTACCCATCGTGGTCCTGGGACATTAATGGTTACACATTGTAACTCTGGAATATAATAGAACTAATTTCCTTCATCTGCATTGATCCGATGACACAGGATAGGTGTAGTATTTCATCAAACGAGAGACTTCATTTCAACCAGTAGAGAATGTGAACCTTTGTGAATGTGAAGCTTTATTGAAAGAAGTTCATTATACAAGTGTTCTAAATACAAAAATACATGCATTATACATATTATAATTGTATTATTATAAAGGAAGTTCAATATATACTTTAATACACATCTGGTGTGCACTAAAAAAACAGTGGAAGAAAGAGGAGGTGGGGAGAGAGGTGTGAGAGAGTGTCAAATACAGAAATGGAAAGATAAGAACAGAGGAGCAGGGAAGATAGCATGTGATTAATGATTTACAGTTCTACTAAACTTCATATTCTCTCAGGTCATCATGATTACATAATAGTGTCTCTAGCAGTGTCTCCTAACCAGCCCTGGGCCCCCAGTTGGCCCAAGGTTAATCTTAGAGGGTCAGGTGGCGATGACAGGACTGGGGCTTGGCATCCTCTCTCACATCACAACATACCTGCAAACGAGAGACAGATGGAGAGAGAGCATGATTAAAAGCCTCGTGTGTTTTTAATTCTATCATTGTCAGTCATTATAATCATCAGGAAGTGAAATACAAAACTGACCTTGTATCATTAACTTCTACATCTTCATCTGTATTTCAATGTAAAGTGCCTCTTTAATAATACTTCCTGTTGACCCGACCAAGTGACCTCTCACCTCTGATCAGAAGAATGGGGGAGAGGGGGGAGAGGGATGAAGTGAAGGAGAGAGACTGTTATTGAGAAAATAAGGTAGTTAAAGAGACCTCTTTGTGTGTGGCCTCACCTGGTGTCCACACTGTGGCTGCAGAGTAATTTATACTTAAACATGCACAGACACATGAGGACAAACAATATAGCGTAGTTAAAGAAATATAAATACTTGAGTGTCTTACTATTCTCCATGGTTGGTCCTCTTACCTATTCTTTGAAGGTGGAAGCCAGAGTTATACACCCGAGCCTGCTTACTCAATAACACAATCCATCAATCAGACTGACACACAAGTGTGTATGTGTGGGTTGTAGGGTGTCTAATTGTAAAAAAAAAAAAAAAAAAGAAGATGTGACTCCTAAAAGAGCCTCTTTTGTTTTTGTACAGACATCACCCTCACCCGAGAAGAAAAAATCAAAGTGAGAGATAATGGGAATTGAATAACTGCAGTTGACATAGCTAAGTAAATGAAAGAACACTCTTATTACATTGTGGGTGGCGATTAAACAAGCTTTTGGTTGTGCATAGTGTAGTTTATGGTGTTGCCAGGGACCAGCACCCTCTTCGAAGAAGTAGGAGGTGAAGATCTTCCACACGGATTTCCTCCCATGCTGCGTTGTTGGCCCCCATCCTTGCAACATCTTGCAGTGCATCAAACCTCTCCTCTGGTACACAGTGGAGAATTACAGGTCCCCTCCTGGTCCTCGTGTCCATCCTCATGAAGTTATGCAGTACACAGGTAGACTTCACATGTCTGTATTCCCCCACAAGGTATCTGTAGGAATATGGAAGGTAAATGTCATTATTAGGCTTTTACATCACCAGGTCATTGTGGATTACTACAGTATAATATCTCTTCTAACAAATCATGATACAATTGGATATATAGATGCATGTGCACACACAGCTTGATCATATCAAGGATAGCATCACAAATGAATACATGAATACCACTTGAAGCTTAATGATGACTTGATCATTTGAATCCGCTGTGTATTGCTAAGGCAAAAACAAAAATGTGCACCCCTTTGAATCCCCAGGACCAGGACTGAGATCCACTGCTCTTTATTGGGACCTCTTCACCTGCATACCATGCTTTCACGGCTCTCTGTATCTGAGGACAGAAAACATCACAAGAAACTGACTTCATTATACTCAAATTAGACGGCAGTGAATATTATGTTATTATTATCTCTGTCCACACTTCGTTCTAGGGACTGGAACTACACAAAAGTACTTGCCCTATCCAGAATAGCCTACTATCTTTGACAATTGGAGCTGCTATCCTTTCACCCTCTTCCATGGCTGTTAGCTAGCTACCTACAAATGCATTTGGAGTTCGTTTTTTACAATGAAAATACATCAAGATAGCTGGCTAATTCTGAAGTTAGGTAGCTGGTTATATTTAATTTATTTAGCTAGCTAGCTATTCAGTTTTTCAGTTGGCTAGATAGCTAACTAGCTATGTTAGCAGCTGATTTGAGTTAGCCTGCAATATAGCTAGTCAGCTAATAATATATTGTTTGATTTTTAAAAAAAAATGTATTTACTTACTTGAATAGGTTCTCCCAGCCATGTGGATGATTGGAAACACAGCAGAAAAGTATGTTTGTCCCCAGAGTGGTTTAAAGCATATTGCTATTTACCTGTAAAGAAATTAATGAACTGGAGACTGGATTAAACTGTTGACCCATTTAATAACCAGACCTTCATACAAACTTGCTACACTGAATTATTGATGCACAACCAAACTGATGCTATACTGCCAGCACACCCGCACACACGGCAATTTACCGTGTGCTAGTGAACTAAGAGGAAGAACTTTGCAGTTGTTTCTGATTACTAAACAATGCCATGCTGGTGGGTGGTAATTTTCTAATAGAACCCAGCCCTGAAAATAAATGTAGACTGAAAAGTATTAGTACGTCACATCATAGCGGAAACACACAGCATTGCCACTTCACGCTCAAATATACCATATTCTGACTAAAACTATGACTCAGTGACTTCAATCATTGTTCAACATCGTGGGTAAGCTCTGGTCATCTTCTTTTCAGTAGAAAAAAATGAATTCCCACTCTTTTGGGCCTTTTAATAGTCAATATACAATCTGCGTTACCTGGAGCCAGCACAGCATTGAAAATGAAAAAATGTATACATTTCTATAGAATATACAGTAGCAAAAAAAGTCACAGAATAAGTGTTCTAGATAACGATTACATTGCAGATTTGAGACTATTTGTCATCCCCTGCCATTACTAAGGGAAAGCAATGCATTAAATATGCACGGGTATTTCGTGCATTTGATTGCAATTTCAACTTTCCTCAATGGCCATTCCAACACCAGAACCTTAATTACCAATGACCCCCATGACTGCCAATAACCATAGCTCTCCATGGTAATAAATAACATAATGATGAAAACATTCAAGCCAGGCACCTGGTATTTGAAACACAAGGCTTGGGAGTATGGCTCTTCAATTACATTACATGGTGGCAGCTAATTGCTGGACCATGGGTTTCTATAAGGACTTTTTGTGAGAGTGAATTAACATGCAAGGCCTCACCAAGAGACTGACCGATAACAATTTACTTGGACGGCTTTTGGGGATGGAGGTGATTGGTAATGCAACTGTTAGATCTGTTTTAGAGCTTCTTTTATACCCTTTTTTTAGGGTTAGGCATAAAACTATTGTGTACAGTATAGCTGAGGACATGTTAAGAACGTTTGGGCATGGCATTTAGAGCATGCCAATCTTACCGATAAATAGTGGGTTGACACCCAACAGATACTTTCAAGATAAAATAGTTAGATCTTCTGTTCCTTCTGAGGATTGTAGTTATATGAGTCTGCAACACTTACTAATTGACAGTATCTTCATTTGAAAAGGGTGGAGCATGCCACAATCATCTCTGACTGACTTTCATGCTTCAGACTTCTCCACCGCCTCGGAAATTCAGTGACACAGTATATTTTCCAGTGAGATGGCACTACAGCAGCTGTGCCTAATCATTGTGCTAGATCTCCCAGTAAGCCATGATGTCAGATCCGTCTCCCGTCCTCTCTGCCAGGAGGGGTTGTATGTATCATGGGGAGTACAGTATATCCTCGCTGACAGACAACTGAGGTTCAACTTCACACTTCTCGCCACATTTCATCAATACTCTGCAGTTGATGAGGCAAATAATCATCTCCCCTAACGCAGATGAGCTTAGTCTCTGTCTGTGTGCTATGTGCTGAACCTAGGGAAGACTGGGCCCCATATATTATCACCGATTCCACTCAGCAGTGTGCCTCCCGCTTTGTACTTTATGGACTGAGAGCAGGTGCAAATTAATTCCAGATGAGGCGCGGGGGCGGTGATTTAACTTGGATGAATAATTAAGACTTGCATGTATTTATAGCATTTTTGTCCGTTCTCGGGGGAAATCCCAGGCTTAAGCCTTTGACAATACGGGGCTGTGTCACGGACACAGATTAATCTTAATCCTAGACTAAATTGCATTTTTAAACTGGACTAACTGAAAATAAAATTGCATTTCTCAGACATGGTTTAAAATAGTCTCGGATCTTCTCTAGTCTAGATTTAAAAAGTCTGATTTCCAGAAGGACGATTAGAGTTCATATACAGTGCCTTGCGAAAGTATTCGGCCCCCTTGAACTTTGCGACCTTTTGCCACATTTCAGGCTTCAAACATAAAGATATAAAACTGTATTTTTTTGTGAAGAATCAACAACAAGTGGGACACAATCATGAAGTGGAACGACATTTATTGGATATTTCAAACTTTTTTAACAAATCAAAAACTGAAAAATTGGGCGTGCAAAATTATTCAGCCCCTTTACTTTCAGTGCAGCAAACTCTCTCCAGAAGTTCAGTGAGGATCTCTGAATGATCCAATGTTGACCTAAATGACTAATGATGATAAATACAATCCACCTGTGTGTAATCAAGTCTCCGTATAAATGCACCTGCACTGTGATAGTCTCAGAGGTCTATTAAAAGCGCAGAGAGCATCATGAAGAAAAAGGAACACACCAGGCAGGACCGAGATATTGTTGTGAAGAAGTTTAAAGCCGGATTTGGATACAAAAAGATTTCCCAAGCTTTAAACATCCCAAGGAGCACTGTGCAAGCGAAAATATTGAAATGGAAGGAGTATCAGACCACTGCAAATCTACCAAGACCTGGCCGTCCCTCTAAACTTTCAGCTCATACAAGGAGAAGACTGATCAGAGATGCAGCCAAGAGGCCCATGATCACTCTGGATGAACTGCAGAGATCTACAGCTGAGGTGGGAGACTCTGTCCATAGGACAACAAATCTGGCCTTTGCACAAATCTGGCCTTTATGGAAGAGTGGCAAAAAGAAAGCCAGTTCTTAAAGATATCCATAAAAAGTGTAGTTTAAAGTTTGCCACAAGCCACCTGGGAGACACACCAAACATGTGGAAGAAGGTGCTCTGGTCAGATGAAACCAACATTTAACTTTTTGGCAACAATGCAAAACGTTATGTTTGGCGTAAAAGCAACACAGCTGAACACACCATCCCCACTGTCAAACATGGTGGTGGCAGCATCATGGTTTGGGCCTGCTTTTCTTCAGCAGGGACAGGGAAGATGGTTAAAATTGATGGGAAGATGGATGGAGCCAAATACAGGACCATTCTGGAAGAAAACCTGATGGAGTCTGCAAAAGACCTGAGACTGGGACGGAGATTTGTCTTCCAACAAGACAATGATCCAAAACATAAAGCAAAATCTACAATGGAATGGTTCAAAAATAAACATATCCAGGTGTTAGAATGGCCAAGTCAAAGTCCAGACCTGAATCCAATCGAGAATCTGTGGAAAGAACTGAAAACTGCTGTTCACAAATGCTCTCCATCCAACTCGAGCTGTTTTGCAAGGAGGAATGGGAAAACATTTCAGTCTCTCGATGTGCAAAACTGATAGAGACATACCCCAAGCGACTTACAGCTGTAATCGCAGCAAAAGGTGGCGCTACAAAGTATTAACTTAAGGGGGCTGAATAATTTTGCACGCCCAATTTTTCAGTTTTTGATTTGTTAAAAAAGTTTGAAATATCCAAGAAATGTCATTCCACTTCATGATTGTGTCCCACTTGTTGTTGATTCTTCACAAAAAAATACAGTTTTATATCTTTATGTTTGAAGCCTGAAATGTGGCAAAAGGTCGCAAAGTTCAAGGGGGCCGAATACTTTCGCAAGGCACTGTAGATCTAAGTGAAGGTTTAAATGAAACCTGGCCAGAGGCAGGTTTAACTTCAGATTAAATGGATGTTGACCCTCAGGTTGACCATGACAATGTAGGAAAATGGATTACCTGGACTATTTAAATTGTGATCAAAGAGCACCACCAAGACCAGACAGAAGGGTGGTTATAGACAGGAGCAACCCACTGAATGACTTCGATCGAATCAATTTGTACAAAGAAAATGCACCTGACATTATTTGTTTTGCTTGAGCCATGGCTTTCATCTGATTCTCTTTGGGGAAATCCCATCCCTCCTTCACTACAAGTACTGATCAGCTTGAGGTTTTTGGCATCTGGAACTTTCCATCATCAAACAGGAGATTTTGTGTGGTGTAAATTAACCGACTATATGCAGAATAGTCCACAACGTCTGCAATCCCATATGTGAACTGAAAGATAATTATGTCAAACTCCCTTATGCTGCTGCCCAAGCCAATGACAATTTAGACTTCTATGAGTATGGGAACTTCCCTGGAGTCATTGGCTGTATAGATGCATGTCATATTCCCATCAAGTGTCCCTCTACAGCAGATGCTGAGGAGTACAGGGGGAAAAACTGGTTGTCAATGAATGTACAAAGTTTGTGTACTCCCAATTTGCTGTTCTCCAACATTGTTGCATTTTAGAAAGGTACAACACATGATTTTCCAAAACTCCTCTTAGTAAGCTCAGCTTGAAGGAGGAAAACCTACTGGAAACATACTTGGTGACAGTGGGTACGCACAGACCAACTTCTTGTTCAACCCCCATCTTCATGCAATGGGACATGAGCAACAACGGTACAACCAGGCTCATTTACCCACCGGAGGTGTAGTGGGAGCGCAAGTTTGATATATGGAAGTTGTATATGGAGTCGTTTCCAGTGTCTCAGAAACACATTGCGCTTTCAACCAAGAAGATGCTACATTACCATAATTGCAACAGCAGTGCTTCACAATTACCTCAAACAGCATGGCTGCTCAGATCCTCGCATTGTAGATGAGGACGACCCAGATGTTCCCACGGTGGAGGCAGACATTGACAGAAATGGACGAGTCTGCAGAGATGCTTTTCTATGCAGCACTTCTCACAACAAAGATAGCTCAAGTGATTGAAGCAAAACATAGCAATGGATTGGTAACAAAAATGTTTTTAATTCACAAATGGAAACATTGGGACACCGAACTAGTGCTGGTTCAAGAAGAACACTCTTACTACTCTGCTTCATGTTTCTCGCCTCCTCCTTCCTAGCCAACTCAACGTGAGGGATTTGCATCTTCATGTCATGCTTTTCTTTTAAATACATTAGTTTGCGCTCATGAAATTCCATGGCCAGTTTCTCATGCATGCCCAGCTTCTGAGTCCTCTGGCCTGGATTAGTGACACAATCTTCCATTCTAGCTGCTGCAGATGTAGCGGGCTGACCTTCATCTCATCTTATCCCTTCCGAGCTATGGTGATCATCTGCCTCTAGAAGATGATTATGTTGCTGTATTAGAGAACATTGTTCATCACATCATTTGAATTATGGGAGTGCAAGAGATGACTGACAACATTACATATTCCCTGCAGTCTGGGGATGGCAAATGTTGAATGAGGATTGGAACGGTCCCCCATCTGAACTGTCCAAATGGTCATCATCAGAGATACCTTCCAGGGGTTGCTGGCTATCAATGATCCCGGTCAAACAAGTCCCCCAGCTCACCTGTTTCTTGAAACAGAATTTTGTCTTATTTAAGTAGATTTGATGTTTTTCGACAGGACCTTAGCAAGACAAGACAATACATAAAGGACATTAGTAATTATGTATGATATTGTTTGTTACAGTTCTGTCACACAAATACCTTTAGGCTCCACTGTGTTGTGTTACACAAGAAAAAGTGACACTGATTTGTAGAAGTGGGCCAACAGTAAATGCAGTATCTTCCCTGAAGTTGTTGCAGTTTCGTTTTATCTTTTTCATTTGAGTTAAATGAATTACAGAAGGTAGTCTAGGCATTATTTTTCTTGTTTTCTGTTGATGAATCATGCTCTTTGTTCTCGATAATTGGTTGTGGTTTGACACAATTCGTCACAAGGATTTTTTCAAAGTCACTGAAATTCTTTGAAAATGTTATTTTACCTCTGTCAATTGTTTGGTTTAGGTGACTTTCTCCAATTCCACACAATGCTTATGTATTAGTGTCCCATCCCTGGCTTTTGAAGCATCCTCAGGTCAGCACCAAGTGCACATTGTTCACAAAGATGAACTGGTTTGTCCTAATTTACCTTAGTCTGGGACTCCCTAGTCTAAAACTAAAGTTAAGCAACATCTCAGAAAGCCGTTTTTTTTAAATTTGGATTAATTTGAGTAGAATTAGCCTAGTTCTGATTTAAATTAAACTCTGTCCTCAAAACCACCCCTATGTGTCTAGGACATTTCTCTGAGGTTCCAGGAAGTGGATTATGTCCTACCAGCATGCTAACTATCCACAGCCATGTTACTGATATGCAGAAGTAGTGGCGGGGGATTGAAGTTACCTTCAAATAGGTTTTGGTAAACACACAACTGGACCTGTAGCTGTATAACATGTACGCTGGGAGTTGGGAAGCAAGTTCAGGGAGTGTATTTAATAAATAAATTAAAATAGACCAAAACAAGAAACAAGGGTAGCATACAGACATGGACACAAGAACAGAATCAATAACGCCTAGGGAAAGAACCAAATTGACTGACAGATATAGGGAAGGTAATCCGGAAGGTGACGGAGTCCAGGTGAGTCAGATGAGGCGCTGGTGTGGGTAACGATGGTGACAAGTGTGCATAACAATAAGCAGACTGGCGACCTCGAGTGCCGGAGAGGGAGTATATGTGACAAGATGCCACTGCAAGCTTTGGCTATAGAACACTCACTATAGCTGAAGGACAGATGCAAAAAATAATAATAATATGGAGAAGAGAAAGGGAAGGAATTACATCTTTGCTGGTGGCATTAAGCATGTGAAGTCTTAACCCACAGCCAATGTCATGGAAAGGCAGAAAAGTCACACGTTAATCATAAAATGTCCTGGTTGGCTCGGCTGTCAGTGCCACTTTCCTCACTGTTGGACACTTTACAGTCTGAGGAGTATGTCATATTGCCCCCTACACGTGCCCACAGTAGTCCCAAGTATTTACAAATTGAGTTCCACTCCAGTGGTATTCTACATGTCTAACCGATACATTGGGTGGGACTCATTATGTAATCGTATTTACTTATTCTTAATTCATGGGATATTGGTAGTTTTGGGACAAGATGCTGATCTAATTACAACATGGTTCGTGACATTGACTTATATGTGCACATTATATTTGATGATACATGTTTCCATATTCTGCATCATGCCTTGACAGGCTTATGAATGCATTACACACGTGATACAAAAGGGACACACTGTCAGGTCTGTAATTATTGGCACCCTTGATATATATGAGTAACAAATACTATAAAATAAATAATAAAATACTGAGCTATATTGTATTATCCAAAGAATTGGGAAATGACATGATTTTATATTAATACAAAAACAGTTTGTTTAGCGAGAAATACAAAATAATCTAAAAAAGATATGGGTAAATATTATTGCCACCGTGTTTTCAATACTCCTTGCGAGTATAAGGACACTGAGCCTTTTTCTAAAATGTTTTATGAGATTGGAGAATGCGTTGGGAGGGATCTTAGACTGCGTGGCCAAAGAGCTCTTATTTTCATGTCATCTGAGTATAGCATCGGTTCCAAATCCAAGTGCCAATGCCGTTTATCAACGTCCAGGCGATGCTATGGTCAGATGAAATGACAATACAGCTATTTGGCCATGCACATCAGTGGAGAAATGGCCTAATCTCATAAAACGTTTTAGAAAAAGCCTCAGTGTCATTATCCTCGCATGGGGAAGGTGCTAGAATATTGAAAACGGGTGCTAATTTTGACCCTTTTCTTTTTTAGATTTGTTTTATTACTTGATAAAGAGCTTTGTATTATTTATAACATATTTTTTTCTCATCTTAATTATTAAGGGTGGCAATAATGATGGACTGTATATGATACTAATATGAATAATCAGTGCCATAGAATGTACATAGAATATGAAAATATTCTTAAAGCTGCAATGTGTCACTTTTTGTCCGACCAACCAAATTCGCATACAAATGTGTGTTATAGATCTATCATTCTTATTGGAAGCAAGGTCTAAGAAGAGGTAGATCTGTTCTATGTGTGCTATTTCTACTCTTCCCATTCTTAAGTTTAGTTTTTGCGTCTTACTTTCGGGTTTTGTACACCAGCTTCAAACAACTAAAAGTACAACATCTTGTATTATGGAAAATATATTTCACAGTAGTTTAGATGGTACAATGCTTCTCTACACTATACTTGCTTGTTTTGTCACATAAACTGAAATTAGGTGAACTATTTGAATTTTTGCAACCAGGAAATGGTGGAGCAATTTCTGCATAATGCATCTTAAAGGCTACATCAATAAAAGAATCCTTTGGCATCAAAAGTATTCTGTTGGGGATGCAAAGAGTGGTTAATACACGTTCTAACTGTGAATCAGTCGAGCTCCAGGCAAGACCCATAAGCTTTTCACACCATGTCAAAAACAGTGAAAGGTAAAAGTTCACTAAAACAAAATGTGTGTTCAAGGCATATGAGTGTCCTCGGCTCCACTGATGACAGTATCTAAAGCACATAAAACACATAAAATTAAAGAAAGTACCTACGGATCGACATAAAAAGTTGAAAGTGGTTTCAGCAGGAAAATTCTGGGATTCTTGAAAGTCGGGACAATCCTTGTGCGGCAGGGAAGGGAAACTAAGATTTTGTTCCATTATTTGAGATTTAAAGAAATTACATTTAGGGGAATTTTACACGACGGAAGATTGGCTTTTTGAAGTTTCTAAATATTTTAAATATAATTAATTTACAATTCCCTTGTCAGGAGAAAAGGATCTCACTTACAAACCCTCCCAAAAAGTGAAATAAGGAATATTAACTGAAAAAGAGGGATCTTATGTAGTTTCTTGAAAAAGTACTCTCTGACTTTAACATATTTCTCTCATCTGTGATTCCTTAAAAATGTGTCTGAAGATTTGATCAACTCAGTCAGATTAGTCTAAATCCTAAACTAATCAGGAGTAAGCAAGGTCAGCTGCACCACAAGGACCTATTTTTCATGTCCTCGTTGAATGCAGTGTAACAAGACCACTCATGGTTTGGAAAGTTCTCTACTTTTGATAGATTAAAACAAACCAGACTCTGTGATCGTAACATTTTCATTAAAATCAACAACACTGTATATCATGCCAGGGCAAATTTGACCAACCACCGCACTATTTCTGCACAACACAATAAAATCATTGCAATATTATCGCATAAAACTGATCTATCACCGCAGTAAAAAAAGAGGGCTCGCAATTTCAACTAATCAGTGCACATTTGCCAAGTAATATGTTTGAATCAAGCCACAAGCCACAAAGCGTCAACAAACCTTTACACCCATTAGCACATTTTCAAGAAAAATTTGACAAAATCATTGCATATTGCCATGCAAAAATGTCAGAATTGCCACAGCAAAATCAAGCATTTTTGTCTGCAAATATCACTGAAAATCTCCCCGAAATCCTGGAAGGACAATTTTGAAATTCCCATGGTCACAACCATAAACCCTCAACTCCCTGATAGATTAGGATATGGAATTTGGTGCAAATTTGTTTATTTTAATCCAAGTTCATTTTATAGAGTCATAAAGCAATTGAGGACAAATTAAATTTGTACTTTATATACAACTTGCATGACGAAGAAAACATTTTATTTTTGTCTGCGCCGTCAGATTTTTGTCTAATGTCGACTCCGTCAGAGTGCTGAAAGATCTGATAGAATGGATTTTCAAATTTGACCAATGTTTGTGTTCCACTTTTATTTTTAGAGGCAAAAATAAACCTGTTTTGAGTTTTTGTTGTCAACTCTGTCAGTGGCTTGTCAATTCCGTCAATCATGGCTAACTCTCTTAAGAATGTTTTTGTTGTTCTCAATATTCTGAACAAATATTTTAGTCACTGTTCTGCAAAATATGCTTAAACTATTGAAGTATTTGCTGTGCTGGATCTAAGGCATAATATTTGCTTTATAAATGTTTTATGTTATGAATCTAGAAAAGCATACCAAAATGCTAAATCCCTGTAGTATTATATAACGTATTCAAATAATATAATGTTAGAATTAAACAATCAAGGCATTTAAACACATGTTAAACAATAAATCCAAAAAATAAATTCCTTTTATGATGTCTGGCGGAGTTGACATAAATCCAGTTGGTTATAATCTATGGAAAAATGGAATTCGAATGTTTTTCATTTACATGGAGTGATAGCTGATACTTTGGTCTATCAAAATAGTTTTTCAAATGCTGTTAATATTAAGAAAAATATTTGTCCAGTCTTTCAAGAATCCCTGATTGACATAATCTTCAAACTTTGTTGTAATCGATGAGGAGTCTGAGTTTATAAACCACACATTTGGAACAATCTCATTATTTTACAAATTCCTAAAACCTACATTCTTTATGTGACTATTGCTGAATTTTTTTATGTCTCCTCCCTCAGATAGCTTACAAGTGTTTGTGTGGGTTCCTTGGAAGTCACTGTAGTGCAAGTGCAGAGGGATTCTACTCTGATGAGGACCTCGTTCTGATTCTAAGATGAATTATTTATACTGGCTATGATGTGTGTGATGTTTTATTGAGGCATACTTACCAGGGGCTATCGAAGGTGATCCCTTGGGCTCCCAGTTTTTGACTCAGCATCCCACTGGCCAAAGGGGCAGTTCCTTAGATACTCTTCTTTAAAAACCAACATAGAAAGTCCAAACACTCAAACCAAAACCCCAAACAGTTCACAAAGTTAAATCATGTTTCCCTGTGGACCGGCTCACTGTAGCCGTTAAAGCACAGCATCATTGATTTGGGGAGAATGACGCATACATTCGGAAATGTTCGGAAAGTATTCAGACCCCTTGACTTTTCCCCATGTTGTTACATTATAGCCTTATTCCCCCTCATCAATCTGCACACAATACCCATTAATGACGAAGCAAAAACGGGTCTTTAGACATTTTTGCAAATGTATAAATAAACAAAACTGAATAACCACATGTGCATAATTATTCAGACGCTTTACTTAGTACTTTGTTGAAGCATCTTTGGCAGCGATTACAGCCTTGAGTCTTCTAGGGTATGATGCTACAAACTTGGCACACCTGTATTTGGGGAGTTTTCCCCATTTTTCTCTGCAGATCCTCTCAAGCTCTGCACAGCTATTTTCAGGTCTCTCCAGAGATGTTAGATCGGGTTCAAGTCCAGGCTCTGGCTGGGCCACTCAAGGACATTCAGAGACTTGTCCATCTCCTGGGGTAGGTGTGAGTATTCAGTCAACATCACCCTCCGCAGTACTGATTTTACTAGCTGTCTGTCCCTCTTGTGTTGTTTATACAGCTCTAGTGGACTCCTGTGTCGTGGGGAATTTAATTGAAAAGGCCCTTGCCTCCTCCCTGAACATAACCTCATACCCACTCTCATCTACGTTTCTGGTTCAAGCACCGGATAATCGACCACTGGGATTTGGGACAATAACACACATTACAGCACCAATCACTATCACTGTGGATCCCCTGCACCAAGAAAGCCTTCCCTTTCTCATCATCGAGGCACCGGTACACAGTCATCCTCGGCCTCCAGTGGCTCCAACACCACAACCCCACCATCTCCTAGTCAAGGGTGGAGATTACTGCCTGGGCACCCGGATGTCGGAAGACCTGCTTTCCCTTCTCCTGTGGTTCCACATCGGTTGAGAGTCCTGTGGTTGCCCTCGAGGCCGACATCCCGGAGGTTTACCAGGATCTACGTGAGGTTGTCTCCCTCATCGCCCATGGGACTGTGTAATCGACTTGCTAACAGACTCTGCCGCGTCTACCCCCTGTCGCTGGCTGAAACCAAGGCTATGGAGGAGTATGTCCAGGAGGCTCTCCAACAGGGTTTCATTCTCCCATCCACCTCTTCTGCGTTGGCAGGTTTCTTCCTAATGGCCAAGAAGGAGGGGGTCCACATCCGTGCATCAACTAGAGAGGTCTCAATTCCATCACCACCAAGTACCGTTACCCCCGTTGGTGCCGGCCGCCATTTTGTCTACAATTTGATCAACATCCGGGAGGAAAACGGCCTTCAGCGCGATGTCTGGGCACTACGAGTACTTGATGATGCCTTTAGTCAATGCTCCATCGGTGTTCCAGGCATGCGTGAATGAGTAGTCCTGAGACGCCTCCTGGAGAACCATCTGTATGTCAAAATGGAAATGCAAGTTCTATCAAGCCGCTGTCTCCTTTTTGGGATACCGGATCAGCCCACAGGGAGTGGTTATGGAGGAGAGGAAGGTCGAGGCAGTCAGGTCATGGGCAGTCCCAACCAACGTATAAGGACTCCAACGATTTTTGGGGTTTGCCAACTTCTTCCGGCTCTTCATTCAAAACTTCAGTTCCATCGCCTCTACTCTCACCTCTCTCAAGGGTGGAGGGTCCCCGTAATTTGGTGTTGAGTCCTGCCTCCAATGAGGCCTTTTGAAGGGGCATTTCACCTCAGGCCCGGTGGCTGAAACATCCAGATCCTACGCTGCCCCTCGTGGTGGAGATGGATGCCTCTGGATGTGGGTGTGGGGCTGTCCTGTCACCCACAAGAATTGTATGTATTTGCATACTATAAAAAACCTCCTCCTGCAGAGAGGAACTATGATGTCGGCAACTGGGAGCTCCTGGAAGTGAAGTTGGCACTAGAGGAGTGTAAACACTGGCTGGAGGGCACCAAGGACTCATTTGTCATCCTCACTGACCATCGGAACCTGGAGTACATACGGACAGTGAGGTGACTGAACCTGCACCAAGCAAGGTGGACCCTTTTCTTCACTAGAATCAACTTCACCCTGTCATTCCGCCCAGGTTTCAAAGAACATCAAAGTTTATGCCGTGTCTCGTCTCCACGATTCGGGAGAAGTTCCTGTTCTGAGTGCGACCATTATACCGCTCTCCCGAATCGTTGCCCCCCACGATCCGCATCTACATCCCAAAACAGGAGAGTAAACCGGGACCTACTACCTGCCCTCCGGAGCACACCTATATTCCCATGGAGGTAAGGGATCGGCTGTTGACCTGAGCACACACACCCCTTGCTGCTGGACACCCAGGTATCACCAACACCACTCAATCCATCGCCGTTAAGTTCTGGTGGCCCACCTTGGTGCAGGACGTGATCAACTCCTGCTCCGTATTTGCCCAATCCAAATCTCCCTGGCACGCTCCAGCAGGGAAACTCCTTCCACTTCCCCTGCCTCCTGTTTCCCATCTGTCCATAGATTTTGTTGCTGAACTTCCCCCGTCTGATGGTTTCACCATTGTTATGTTTGTTGTGGACAGATTCTCAAAATTCTGCCATTTTTTCCCTCTCTCTGGTCTCCCTACCGCTCTCTGAGGCACTGTTCCAGCAGGTCTTCCGACACTGTGGCCTTCCGGATTTCACCCAGAACTAACTTTGTCACTCCTCCACCCTGTCAGAAGCTGAGCCCCCAGTTTGTGGGGCAATTCAAAGTCCTCCGGAGGGTCAATGAAGTAACATACTGATTACAGCCCCCTAACTACTGGATCTCACCCTCTTTTCACATTTCCCTCCTCATGCCGGTGGTTCCTGGTCGTTTGACTGATGCATCCCCCACGACACCCCTCCGCCTCCCCTGGACATCGAGGGGTGTCATGTCTTCTCTCACTCCCTCCCTCCGGCGCTCGACATCGCCAGTCTGCTGTACACCAAAACTGGCAACCGATCATTACGCACACCTGTCAACCTTCATTATGCACACCTGCACCCCATCATTAGGCACACCTGGACCTCATCACTACCCTGATTACTTCCCTTTATCAAGCACACCGTTGTATCGCCCATCAGGCAGTATTGTTAATTTTGTCATGTTCAGACGCTACTCCTGTTTTTGCGTTTACTCCATGTTCGTTCCTATTAAAGTCACCAACTGCACCTGCTTCCTGACTCCCTGCGTCTTCGTTACAGTACCAAAATGTTGAAAAAGAGAAGGAGTCTGAATACTTTCCGAATGCACTTTTTTGCAGTTTGGTTTTCCGTTTGGGTTCATAAATTGATTTCATAATTATTGTAATGCTCTTCTGGCAGTCTCTTTCTAACTTGGCACTGCTCTTTGAGAAGGCACACCTAGTCTCAAATGGAAAAGCACAGGTGTACTGACTGCATTGACTCAGAGAACACAGACATTAGATATGGAAGAAAGACGTAAAAGATGCTGTAAAGGGCAGTTTCAAGAGCCCACACCTTCACTAAGCTAAACAAAACCAAACGCACAGCATCAATGATTTAGGGAACATGACCCTTATATGTAGTCAAGGTGTAATGGTGTGTAGAGTTAGGTTTTTAGATTTAATAAATTGTTCAATAAAAAAATGAAATAAAAGTCTAAGCCCTTTATAGGACTGGCAGACACCAGTCAGCCTATCCGTATGCTGACATACTCATCGAGCGTGGGTTGGCAAGTTTGATGTCTACACACATCCAAGGTTTTAGGATTATAGATACTAGTGTTCGAGTTCAAGTACTGTTGACCTGTGTATAATAGGGAGCGGTGGGTAGTTTTACAGAACCATTTAACTCAGGCAAGGAGCCCCTGCATTCTGCCAACGCACATCTGCATAATGTTCCTGCCTCCGAGATGAATGCTCCTTTGGCTGTGATAATTCTGCAAAATCGAATAAGATTGATGCACAATATGTTTCTACGTTCAAAATGTAAAGCAACATGTTGTTTCCATGTGCGCCACAGATGCTCATTTTGAGTAAGTAACTCATCTCTTGTGACCTTATAAACGTCTAAAATCTCTCATGCGATGCTAATATGTAATTACATGATGGAGACAGAGAGTGTATTACACCATAACAAAAGTAATTAAATAACACTCCATAATAATAGTAATAATACACTGACACAACATTCAACATGACTTTTTTCAGAACATTGATGAAAATATTGCTGTGAGCAAAGTAAAAGGAAATAGGAAGGGGATAGAGGGTAGTGAACTGCAACGCTTGCTTGACATCAGAAATAGCGATTACATTTCACCTCTTGCCGGTGGCCATGTTTGAAAGCAGTGTATTATTCCTGCCTCAGGCAAGGGCATCGGTCAGATTGAATATTAAAGTGTTCATCCCATATAACAGAGCAAAGGGCTTAACATCCCCTGGTGTATGTGAGACTTGAGGTACCGTGCTTCTCTTCCCTCATCTCATTGACTGACATTTACATTCTTTGATAGGTAGTCGCCTGCGGCCAGTAACTTCTAATGGTCTCAAGACGAATTGCTTCCTACTGACAAAGGTTGCCCAGTGTCTGGCCAGTAAACTAGCTTGAGTCTGTGCTTACTATGATAAGGTTGTGACATTTCCCATTAAGAGGTTAACACCTATTAGGACACTACTTGTCAAGCCGTATTAGCCAAGTATTGCCTCTATTTTGGTGTCATTCTTGTGAATGCGAATGTTGACTAAACAGTCACCATAGGTGACCTAGACAGCGCCTACAGACAACAGCCATCTACGGCTGGGTTCTGATGGTGGTCATTGAGCGTGTTGTACTTCTTGAATACTCTTTTGGAATCTTGCATAAAATACATCAGTAATCTGTGTGTGAATAAAGTTAATTTGTGCTTAGTATTAATCAACCATGTGTCTTCTGGTGCAGGGAAAATGCACATACAGTATGCATAACTGAATCCAGTCAAACGTTTGGACACACCTACTCATTCAAGTGTTTTTCTTTATTTTTTCCATTTTCTACATTGTAGAATAATAGTGAAAACATCAAAACTCTGAAATAACATGAATGTAATCATGTAGTAACCAAAAAAGTGTATTTGGTTACTACAAAAACACTTTATATTATATATATTATTATATTATATTTTAGGTTCTTCAAAGAAGCCACCCTTTACCTTGATAACAGCTTTGCACACTCTTGGCATTCTCTCAACCAGCTTCACGAGTTAGTCACCTGGAATGCATTTCAATTAACAGGTGTGCCTTGCTAAAAGTTAATGCGTTTGAGCCAATCAGTTGTGTTGTGACAAGGTAGGGGTGGTATACAGATATTTGGTTAAGAAAAACCGTTGAATGAGTAGATGTGTCCAAACTTTTGACTGCTACTGTACCTATGGGTTCATTATAGTTCACTAATGTCCCTTTCCCCCCAAAACAAAGCCATGGAAAAGTTTTTTTAAATTTGCTGCAACAAACAAAAATCTATTCTGTCTAACCTGCACCAAAATGCAATTCATCAAATGCACAGACATAAACACAGATAAACTCACATACAATATTTCAAGATGACAAATGTAGGGAAATGTATATCATGATATTAAAATGCATTTGCAATTTAAAATTCCTTGGCTGCCAGATGTATAAATATGTAGCTGATAAAAGGCGACAGTTCTCCCTGACCGTGGCTCACAATGAGTTTCTCGCCAAGCATCGTAATATTTTTCAAACGGAAATAAGATGGCTTGCAGTAAAAGAGAGATGTGTTGCTAAAGTCTCTGCAGCTCCATGGCCACTGAATATCATCTCAAAGTGATCAAAGTGATCCCATCTATGGCGGCATCTTCAGTCTTCCAGACCAGACTGTACTTGAAGATGGTCTGTAGGTGAATGTATAGTCACACATGCATGCACGTAGATGTGCACACACACACATGCGCGCACACACACACACACGACGGCATGGAGCCGACAGGACCCTGAATAGCTTCTACCCCCAAGCCATTAGACTGCTAAATAGTTAACTAAATAGCTACCGGGTACTATCTGCATTGACCCTTTTTGCACAAACGTTTTGGACTCATCACATGTGCTGCTGCTACCGTTTATTATCTATCCCGTTGCTTCGTCACCGTTCTCCCCTCAGCAGACTCCACTGCCATATGTACATGCTGTATCTACCTCAATTACCTCATAACCCTGCACATCGACTAGGTTGATGTACCCGTGTATATACTTGTAGCCAAGGTATCTCTATGTCATTGTGTATTTCTTATTATGTTCTTTAATATGTGTTGTTATTATTTATTTATTTTCTTTCTCTCCGCATCATTGGGAAGGACCCATAAGTAAGCATTTCACTGTTAGTCTCTGCCTGTTGTTTTACGAAGCATGTGAAAAATACAAGTTGATTTGATTTGACACACACACTCCACATGTAAGACCCTACGCTGACATTCTGTCCTCAGATTGTAGGGACACTTGAAAAGATATTAATTAACGATCAAGATTCCTGGCACACTCTCCCAGTTGTTCCAATGTGTCCAACAATCGATGCTACATTTCCTTCATACACCATGTCACAAACATCATGGAGCCCAGACTGTTTCTTCACACGCCATGAGCAGACAGTTTGCTAGCGGTGAGTGTGCAGAGTCTGCAGAACACCAGTTTGTTCAGCTCAATCCACTTGTGTTAGTCACTAATCAATCAATGTACACCTTACTGCCACAGCAAGGTCTTACACTTTGAGAAACCAACATGGAGGTCATTCTTCAATATAGTATTCAAAAACAGAGTAGTTGGTTTTTACCTCTTTTGCCTGATCAGTAATACTTAAGACAAACCACGTGGTTTCACGACGGTAAAGGAGTCTGTTGAGGGAGAGTGATAGGTTTGCTGTGCTGAAAAGTTTTTTATACATTCTTGTTAAGTGGTCTATTTTATCAAGGGTTGCGGCCACATTCCCAGTCACTTTCATGCCACTTGAATTATACTGTATATACTGTAACTATGGTGTTTGAACTAAGTTCCTCATTTGAACGAGTCCTCTACACTCTCAGAGAAAAAGGGTACAGTTATAGTAGTACACTATTGCTCCTTGGGGTACAAAAAATAAATACAAAATACATACATAATATACTGTACCTTCAGAGGTATACATACAATATCACATGGTACTGTCTGGTACCTTTTAGGGTACATGTGGTATAATCTAGCTTAATGGTAAATTTTTGTACTCAATATTTAGAATATACAAGTACAATCATCAAACACTCTCAAAATCCACGGCCATCATTATCATATTTCCCAGCATGCTCTATTGCAGGTTGATTTTTTAAATTGTTTGTTTCGATATGTGTGTTTCCGCATGCACATTGATTGATCTTAAGCTACACAAAAAATAAATAACATACATTTTTCAAAGCAAATCCAATCTGTTAGTAGTTGGACTGAGATGGTTGTTCCTGTTTAGATGGTTTAGGTAGTCTCATTTATACATTTTCCCAACCTTGGCAGTCGTTCTGAAGGATTGAAAGTTACATTTTTGGGATATCCTAACTCTTGATTCCAATAGGAATTACATGTCACTTCGCAAGCCTGCATCATGCATAACATAATGCAGGTGACTGTATTGGGGTAAAACTAGGCTGATAAAGTATGGCCTTATGATATACTGTATGCAATGTATTTTCATAAAGTTTTTAATTAAAACAATTGAATGCAATAATCATGTCTCTGTCACTAGCAAACAAAGTCATGGGTGGTACTGGTAACTCAAAAATTCACTTGATAGGCGCTCTGGGAAATATGCAAATAAGACTTTACACCCTACAGTATTATTAAAACAACACCCCAAAAACATTTTAGAGGTACATTTTTGGCACTTAAAAGGAACAAAACGCTTTGTCACTGTGGTGGTACCCTAAAAACGTTTCTAAAAGGTGAGCTTTTGTAGTTGTGGACTACATGTAAGCAAGGTACTATCTAGTCCCGTAAGATACACTGTTGGCTCTTTATAGGTGCCGAATGCAAGGGTGCAATTATGTACCCATAACTAAAAGTACAATGTGCATACCTTACAGGGTACCACTGCAGTTACAAGTGTTTGTACCCCCAAAAGGCCAAGTGCAGTCAAAAATGAGATTTTCCTATGTTTTATATACACTGAGTGTACAAAATATTTGCTATTCCCATGACATAGGCTGACCAGGGAAATCCAGGTGAAAGCTACAGTATGATCCGTTATTGATGTCACTTGTTAAATCCACTTCAAACAGTGTCGATGAAGGGGGTGAGGCAGGTTTAAAGAAGGATTTTTAAGCCATGAGACAATTGAGACATGGATTGTGTAAGTGTGCCATTCATGAGGGTGAATGGGCAAGACAAAATATTTAAGTGCCTTTGAACGGGGTATGATAGTAGGTGTCAGGCGCACCGGTTTGTTCACACTCAACAGTTTCCCATGTGTATCAAGAATGGTCCACCACCAAAAGGACATCCAGTCAACTTGACACAACTTAGGGAAGCATTTCGAAGTCTTGTTGAGTCCATGCCAGGACGAATTGAGGCTGTTCTTAGGGATAAAAAGGGGCGCAACTTAAAATAAGGAAGGTGTTCCTAATGTTTTGTACACTCTGTGTATATTTCCACAGTGAGGTTGGAATAATACTGTGAAAATGGTGATAATGCCCTTTTAGTGTAAGAGCTGTTGGGAAACAAACTGCCTGAAATGTCTGCCTGTTTTGTCCTTTCTAGTGTCATCCCCAGGCGGTAAGTTAGTTAATAGACCAATAAGAAAGAGTTCCAAACTGCTCTGCCAATACCAGCTTGTTTTTAGTTGTCCCCTCCCCACTCCCAGACTGTCCTAGCAAAATTATTGCTTGAGAAATTGCTCTTTGCTAAGAAGCTACTTTTTAATTTATTTTTTAAAATTTTAATGAAAACAATTGCAGCAAGGTACCTACTTGTTACGCAGAAATAATTTGATATTGAGGTAAAAAAATATTTGCATTGGACCTTTAAGTACAATTCTAAACCTTTTTTTCTGAGAGTGTAAGAGTCAAGTTGTTCTATGTTGCACATACCATTAAAAACCTGTTGACTTGTCAGCTGTGCAGGAAAAAAAATAAAAATCCTTTCGGCCAGTCGTGACTTGCAATCCCAGTGGTAGTGGATTTTTCCCTAGAGAGCACACGAAGGGGTTGCAAGTCATCAACAAGCCTGTGCAGTAAAAGATCATTTGAATTCAATCCGACAACACTCTCGACTTGCAGTCCGATCACGTTACGCAAGTGAAGACTTAGCAGTTAAAAGTCAGAGACGATCCCGTTCAACTCTCTTGTCCCTGAATACATTATCTAACTTCTGAAAATATTAAACAGAGTGATTTTCTAAATATCTATGCCTGTTCTCCAACCCTCGGGGCCATTTTCAGATTGTGAGACAGTTTTCACACTTTTTTAAAAGCAACAACTTTTTTTAAAATATTCTGATGTTTCTGCATAAGTGACTGAAGGAAATCACAAAGCTCTTTATTGAATGACGTGAGCTGGAAACTGTAGTTTGCAAGTGGAAATGGGAAAGCACAAAGGAATTTAAAAACCTTTTCACCTCTCAGGGATTGCCTTTGCTAACTAGGGAACACACTCAGCACATCTGAAAGGGCAGACTGCTGACGGCGTAGTCTTTTGAGCCAGACAATGTTTATACTCTCGGGCCTCTACCATAGGGTTGGTACTACACACTTGGTACGGGGTTGTCCCAGATCATTTCAATCACTTTCTGACTGCACACTGTTTGATTTGAACGAAACCTTCCATACGTTTGCCCATGGTAGAACTGGCCAGAAAGTAACTTTTGGACCTATATGCCAAAATATTCAGGAGATAGTTGACACATTTTGCATACCCCACGCTAACATGAGATATCCATGTCTTCATCACTGAAAAAGATAAACGGATGAGTTTAATATGCAATCATTAAAAAGCTTACAAACAGGTTTGTCAAACTATTCGACCATTTTTTGAAAACAGTTGTAATTTTCTTTTTCATTTTTTGAACCTTTCGCATCCGTAATATGAAAAACGCGAAAACTCGAGGTGTGTTTTTGTGTTCACATATGTTGTAGCCTTATTTTACATCATCAGAGGTGTTTCTGTTCTGTCCACCATCGGTTGACACACAGCATGCTCTTGAATACAGGGTGGGTCTCATGTTTTGGCTGATAAGTTAACTAAAATGTCAATAACGTTGAAATGTCAACTTTCAAATGGTACCAGAAAGATGGTCGGAGGTCCACACATCAGAGAATGTTGACTTGAGTGGCAATATCCATAGTTTTAAAGTGTACCGTCAATAGCAAATAGCAAATAGCATAGCATATAGCCATAGCAAATAGCATAGCAAATAGCCATAGCAAATAGCCATAGCAAAACTATTGAAATCATAGACATAGACATTGCTATTCAAGTTGACATTCAACATTTGGTGGACTGGAGGCCATCTTTCTGGTGGTAAATGAAGGCATATTTCCATTTTCTTAATTCTGTTTCTATAATTAAAATGACACCCACCCAGTTTTCAAGAGGATGCTGTGTCTCAACCGATGACGGGCGCAACAGGAACACCTAAGACAATAGAAAATAGGGTCTAAGCGACAACATTATTATCTGAACATTTTACAAATCGGAGTTTACGTGTTTTGTTTCATAATTGATGTTAAAGGTTAAAAAAAAATTGGACAACCCTGTTTGTAAGCTTTGAAAAGATATCAAACTGAAATGTTTATATTTTTCAGTGAAGACGTCTCATGGTAGGGTGGGACATGCAGAATCGTCCCACTTTGAGCACCTCTATCAGAAAGTGATTGAATTCATATGGAACGAAACTATGGTAAGACATTGTGTCAGGAACATGATTATATTTTCAACACGTTACTTTAATTCCAACCTTGATGTCAGTAGAAATCCGTATAATAAATGCCCTATTTAATTGGAATCAATAAGACTGGGACACATAGCAATATGTTCCCATCAACTCTATATCCCATAAATAAACACACTTTCCCATTGAAGGATCAATATACTTTAGGGACATCAGCAAAATGCATCAGTGATAAGGATTGCAATGGTAAGAAATGTTATACTAATCCTTTCGTTCCATATGTTTTGCTCCAAATGTTAGGCTGCAGCTCAATCATTTTCTCCTCTCAACGCAAACTAGGGAGGATTCTGCTGTCACTTAGCATCTCTATGAAGCAGATCCATAAGGGATTCGACACAGACCTCAACGCATGCTGTTGTACATATGGAATGGTGCTGCACATATGGAGTGGTGTTGTACATATGGAATGGTTTGTAAGTGTGCAGTCTGATAAACAAAACTACATGATAGCATGTATTTCAAGGCCTGCCTTCAAACTCAGTGCCTCTTTGCTTCACATCATGGGAAAATCAAAAGAAATCAGCCAAGAACTCAGAAAAAAAATTGTATCCATCCAAAAGTCTGGTTCATCATTGGGAGCTATTTCCAAATGCCTGAAGGTACCACGTTCATCTGTACAAACAATAGTACGCAAGTATAAACACCATGGGACCACGCAGCCATCATACCGCTCAGGAAGGAGACGCGTTCTGTCTCCTAGAGATGAACGTACTTTGGTGCGAAAAGTGCAAATCAATACCAGAACAACAGCAAAGGACCTTGTGAAGATGCTGGAGGTAACAGGTACAAAGGTATCTATATCCACAGTAAAACGAGTTCTATATCAACATAACCGGAAAGGCTGCTCATCAAAGAAGAAGCCACTGCTCCAAAACCACGTTAAATAAGCCAGACTACGGTTTGCCACTGCACATGAGAACAAAGATCGTACTTTTTGGAGAAATGTCCTCTGCTCTGATGAAACAAAAATAGAACTGTTTGGCCATAATGACCATCATTATGTTTGGAGGAAAAAGGGGGAGACTTGCAAGCCGAAGAACACCATCCTCATCGTGAAGCACGGGGGTGGCAGCATCATGTTGTGGGGGTGCATTGCTGCAGGAGGGACTGGTGCACTTCACAAAATAGATGGCATCATGAGGGAGGACAATTATGTGGATATATTGAAGCAACATCTCAAGACATCAGTCAGGAAGTTAACGCTTGGTCTCAAATGGGTCTTCCAAATGCACAATGACCCCAAGCATACTTCCAAAGTTGTGGCAAAATGTCATAAGGACAACAAAGTCAAGGTATTGGAGTGGCCATCACAAAGCCCTGACTTCAATCCCATAGAACATTTGTGGGCAGAGCTAGGAGGCCTACAAACCTGACTCAGTCACACCAGCTCTGTCAGGAGGAACGGGCCAAAATTCACCCAACTTTTTGTGGGAAGCTTGTGGAGTGCCACCCGAAACGTTTGACCCAAGTTAAACAATTTTAAAGGCAATGTCTAATGCTAATTGAGTGTATGTAAACATCTGATCCACTGGGAATGTGATGAAAGAAAGAAAAGATGAAGTAAATCATTCTCTGTACTATTATTCTGACATTTCACATTCTTAAAAGCAGGTGGTGATCCTAACTGACCTCAGACAGGGCATTTATAGTAGGATTAAATGTCAGGAATTGTGAAAAACTGAGTTTAAATGTATTTAGCTAGGTGTATGTAAACTTTCGACTTCAACTCTATGAACTGTAACTCAGTAAATTCTTAGAAATTGTTGCATGTTGCGTTCATAATTTTGTTCAGTGTATATATCCTGCAACTGTTTGGGAATCAGGAATAGGGAATCTGAACAGAGGAAGCTTTGATGTTTCCCCATCGGGTGTTAACAAATGACAGAACTCTGAACTCATAGTGTCAGAACTCATGTTCTGTTCTAAATCCAAATTATTTTGTTCTGAAAGAAGAAACACTTCTTGAAAAAAAAAAAACACATTCATGTCTGATCCCACATAGTTTGTGTTTAACAACCCACTGCAAGGCCAAAAGAACTGAAGCACTCCATTCTCCCCCAAACAGCATGAGAGGCGATCATTAAGGTAAACTTTGCATCCTTGAAATGAATAAAACAAATATTTCTTGCATTCTTGCATTTTGATATTCTTTAATGATGTGAAATCCAACATTTATCTTAGAAATGTCAACATGGACATGAATATATTATGTTTCTCCCATTGTTTTTACGTAAACTTGTCACTTAATACCAAGGCAATTGTTACTCTGCAAAAATGTTCAACTTAAAACAAATTGTGTTGCCACGCAGCATTAAACACGGCAATAAACACTGACGTACTGCACGTACAAAACACCAGAAAGCATTCAATCAGGTATTTACTGCATGGCATCTGAAAGTGTGTACAGATGGATATGTACCACTTTCTAGCAGAATTAATCAAATGATCTAGCTGGCTTAATGTTACTGATGTGCTTTCCTAGTAGATTTGGTACATCTTCCAAAACTGGGATAAAATAAATTAACTCCTGCCTTGGTTTTAATCCCTGTTGTGAAGGATTGCTGGACATCAACCAATCAACTCCCCTCCATCTCCATCAAGCAGAAACTTAGGACTGACCTATTTTAGATCGTACTAATAATTTCTTTGGGTAACAAGTTATCAATAATGAAAAGGTTTACAAATACATTACATTTTCTCTAGATATTTTGTGATATAAAATCCAAAATAAAAATGTTGATGAGTAGATTTTGTTGTTAACCTTGTTGAACTGTTATAGACAGCGGTGTAGTTGCATATTAATCATGTGATGATATATTCATTATTATATGCATTAACCATAATACTAGAACAGGAGCAGTCTATGGTACTGTTATTTCAGTTACTCTGCACAAACATATTGCACTCTGGTTGCTAGCACAAGATTTCAGCTGGCATCAAAACAGAAGGAATTCCATGGAAAGGATAATTGTTTCTGTCACACCCTGATCTGTTTCACCTGTCCTTGTGCTTGCCTCCACCCCGCTCCAGGTGTTGCCCCTCTTCCCAATTATCCCCTGTGTATTTATACCTGTGTTCTCTGTCTGTTTGTTGCCAGTTCGTCTTGTTCATTCAAGCTAACCAGCGGTTTCCTGTCAGCGCCTATCGACTCCAAGCCCCTCTTTCCTCTTCCTCCTGGTTTTGACCTTTGCCTGACCTGACCCTGCACCCGCCCGCCTGACCACTCTGCCTGTCCATGAGTCTGCCTGCCATCCTGTACCTTTGCTCCACCTCTGAATTACTGAACTCTGCCTGTCCCTGACCCTGTGTCCGCCTGCCGTCCTGTACCCTGGATTTTCGACCCCTGCCTACCTTGACCTGTCTTTGCCTGCCCGGTTGCTATAATAAACATTGTTACTGCATCTGGGTCTTACCTTGATTCCTGATAGTTTCATCGTCATGTGATTTTCCTTCCTAGTGAGAAGATATTGAAAGAATTGTCAGAGCCTTTGATATAAACTCGCTGAAGACTGGAAAAGCCAGACTAATTGTGATCACGAAGGCAATTTTTTAGATCCACTCAGACCCATCTGCTTGGAGAAAACAAACCAGAAGACAAAAGGCTTGTATAATCATCACAAGCACAAAATAAAACAAAATAATGAGACTGCTGCAGAAAGGTTTGTGGAAAGAAAACCGAATTTCATCTTTGGGAAATAAACCTGCCTCCAAGGCAGGTTTACTTGGAAAAGCATGGGTCTGAACTGTTCAAGGAAAGTATGCGTCAACACAAAATCACAAAAAGTCAAGAGTGAGGCTGTTCTTCTTTGACTAAAATCAGTTTTATTCCAGTTTACTTAGGAAATAAACCACCACTCAATGCATGACAAAAAAGTGGGATGTGCCATTGATTTAACACTAACACTTAAAATACGTTGTGTTTTTTACAGAGCTACCATACAGTGAATCACCCACAGGATGGGAAACACAGTAAATTTTAACATTTCGGAGCCACTTGCAGGAGGGTTTAGCTCCAGGGTCTCATTTAACTTTTATCACAGTTTAGCTCCCTCTTAAACCCCAGCCAGCTGATGAGTATCTCATACTGCCACTGCTGAGGTCTTGGCCTACTGCATTTGCACAGTTGGTTGTCTCACATCAAAGCCCTGCTTGAGACAATCTACCCTTATCTCTATCATCTCCTAGATAATAGGTAGTTCGAGTTTCAAAAGTTTAACCAGAACGCTCACTTATTTAACACTTACAGTATCTAGTGTGAGGGTGTGATTGGGGGTGGCATAGGGAAGTAGGAAGGCATCTTATGAACAATTATTTGTTTTTGCAGGTTTGTGTGTGGTAGTTGCTTCTCTCTCTATTCCCCAAGGCATGTAATCCTGATTCCAATGAGTGCTCCCCGGTGGCTGCATGCTGTCATGACCCTCGATCCAATTATCTCTAAGGCCAGACGTCCCTTTTCATATTGGATAACAGTGACAGGGCCAGTCTCCAGGGAGATACCAGACACATCAACCTGTCAGCTTTACTGTGCCAGTGTATCTCTGGTGTGTGGAGCCACATCCTGGCTACACTGTCACATCTGTGTGTGTGTGTGTGTGTGTGTGTGTGTATGTGTGTGTGTGTGTGTGTGTGTTGTCTATCCATCCTGTGCAACACAGTCTCTAGTCCAGTGGTATTCAAACGTTTTCAGCGGGATCCCATTTTATCCGGCAGAATTTCCGGAGCCCCCCCAAAAAAATAATTTCTAACGACCCCACCGCACCCCAAATCTAATGACATAACCTTAAAATCGTTACATTTACATTTTTTTACATCAACAAATAACCCACTAGGGGTCGCGACACCAACTTTGAATACCACTGCTCTCGTCAATGGGTTGAACCTTTTAGTTTGACAGCAGTGCTCCTTTAGGGTGAACACACTTATGCCCTTGTCAGGGGTGTCAGACATGGAGCACCCGCGTCCTAACACTGCCCACAGGAATTCCTAGATTGGATTCATAGAGATGTGAGTCCCCTGCCTCCAGGGTTGAGTGTTCATCGTGAGGGGACAACAACATGTCTCACTTTACTCCATCAAGCTAAATCACTGCAAGGTGTGGGTGTACTGAGCGAGGGTGACATTGTGTTTCAGGTTTTGGGCTGTTTTGGAAGATTACAGAATATGAGTAGCTGGTTGTGAGGGTGAACCAAATATCCATAATATCCTCATTAATGTAACTGGTTGGCCATCTGCCGAATAGTTGCAGAAGGAGTAAGCATGTTCATGTTTGTTTGTGCAAATCTTAAAGTACAATTCTAAAAACGCTACAGCTTCATTATGTATCTACACTCCCCTTTGTATTTCTTTGGACAGTGAAGCAGAAACGTTTGGCCCTATACTCCATCATTTTTTACTGTTTTTCCATTTAAGAAAGGACTGCACTTCATGTATCTAGTACCCCCATTTGAATGTGTCATAAGTATTTGGACCAATTCACTTACAGTGTCCTACATTTAGTCAAAAGTTTAGTGTTTGGGGCGGCAGGTAGCCTAGTGGATAAAGCGTTGGACTAGTGACTCAAAGGTTGCAAGCTCATATCCCCGAGCTGACAAGGTAAAAATCTCTTGTTCTACCCCTGAACTAGGCAGTTAACCCACTGTTCCTAGGCCGTCATTGAAAATAAGAATTTGTTTTTAACTGACTTGCCTAGTTAAATAAGAGTAATTTAAAAAAATAATAATAATAATTTTCCTAGCATGCAATGACTACATCAAGCATGTGATTATGTTTTGACAAATGGTAAATAATGTATTGTGTCATTTTGGAGTCACATTTATTGTAAATACATTTCTTCACTGTCCAAATAAATACGTAGGGGAGTGTAAACCTTGAATGAAGCTGTACATTGCTTATTTACATATATACAAACACTTCCTTGTCCAAGGGAAAGCAGCTTACACCCAGCAGCCAGCAGCCAGAGGACGTCTGAATCCATCTGGGCATATCTTCAGACAGCAGAATGACAGGCAAAGTCGCTGGTTTCCACAGATTCCAGTGAAAGGATATTGATGGGTAGGGAAGAGGGATAGTAGAGGGTTTGGTCGTGCATTCAGTGACCTGCAAGGTTCTGCTTATCACAGCCTCCGCAGGATTTCTTGTCGGGGTTTAAATCAGACTCTCGCCCTCCTCTTACCTTTCATATCGCCTCTGTTGTTCCCTGTGCTCAGAGAAGGGGACATCCAGCGGGCACCTCAGAGCATGATAATATCCCCCCTTCCACCACCCTGGAGCTAAGAGAAGTGATCACAATCTCTCCCCTACCACTTTTTTTTGGGGGGGGGGCTGAAATGCACAATTTCTCACCTACTGAAATACCTGTTTGATATGTCATTTTTTTACAGTTAAAGCTAGCCGTAACTAGCTCGTATCTAATCGTAATCCCCCCAAAAATCATGGTGCAAGGACGTGCATGAATGAACAGAACACAAACATTTCTGCCTTAGGCCATCCTCGGTGTAAAAGCCGGCACACACACCGGGCCTCTATTTCAATAATAATTGCATACAGTATGTCACATGATCTACATATTATACAGAATATACTACATATATTTTTTTGGGGGGGGGCACCATGATGTTCTAATCAACATCTTATTTTGCATTCAAGCCTCTGTTAAGTACAGTATGTATTCCTTTTTTTTTGACCGTGTGCGGGTCTCTATCTTTCAGTTGTATACCTTGAAATGAGTCATTGGGTTCTTTCTCAGAATTGTATCCCTTGACTACTGAATACAGATGGCCCGAAGGGGCTATTTATATGTGGATATATTGTGTTATTGCACATTTATCTATATCAGTTTAAGGGAAAGAGGTATCAAAGTGTCATTGCGTTGGAAAGTCTTTCTGGCACTTAAATCACCATTTTCTGAGATCAGTAATCTAGACTGCGCTAGAAAAAGGTAGCCCTCTTACTTTTGATGTCTCGGTTGCCAAACCAGCTGCCTCCCGGAAGTCCTGTTTGTCCGGAAATAGTGCCATTTTGAATTCAAGGCATACCCTCTCGTTGCAACAGGGCAGCGATTGAGACAAAGTTTGTCTTGTTGGATCTTTTCTCAGAAGCAGTTGGTGCAGGGCAGATGGTCTATTCATCTGAGATTACTTACAATTAGCGGTGGATGTCATCTGAATCTCAATGTCTCTAGCACACCAGATCAGTCAGTCTGGTGTCAGCCAAATTCAGAACTTGAAAAAGTAGAACACAAACCACCACTTTTATTTATTGATCAGGTCTCACTCTCCCAGTCTCCAGTGACATCATCATTTAGAGCCCTGCTAAAACCCAGCACAGTTTAAATGATATAGATCGAGGGTATTAGGTCAAATATCACTGAATTGGTCTTACTGATTTTGTTGTTGTTCGATTGATGTATCTAATAACCCCAGAACTACCTTGAATGATGTATACTGTATAGTGAACATTGATCTTCTCGTGGAAATCTATTTATAGACCCAGTGTTTAATTGGAAAAAAAAGCCCCCTGTTCCTGGCTTCTCCCAAATAAATATACTGAATATACTCTACTGTATTTGGATGGAATATATGGCTATGTATAACAGGAAGGATGGTAGTTGTTTGATACTTTGTGCATGATGGAACTTGTAGAATGCTTTAGCCCTCCTCCCACCCGATCTGCAACAACTCCTATACTAATACCCTTTCATGTTATCGACTTGTTTACTTTGTGCTCTTGAACTTCCTTATCCGTCCTCCTTAATAGCCAATAACGGGTTAACAAACCCAGGGCCAAAACATTTGATTAAATGGCTCTTTGATTAGACATCTGATTAAACCGCTGTTTACACAGCCCGATCTGGGGGTCCAACTCGAGATGATGTTGGAAACAAAGAGCTGGGGGAGTGCTGGCTAACATGCCACCCAGGGGCATGCTGGCTAACATGCCACCCAGGGGCACAGCCAGAGCAGGGCCGGCTCAGTTAGCACACCACTGTGTGTGTGTGAGACTGTATGGGTGACGCTTGCCTCGTCGCTAACTAGGCTTCCCTAAAACGGGAAGCCTGGGGAAGTTCCATGGCATAAATCCGCTAAATAGGGGTTGGAAAATGCCTTCCTTGGGCAGAACTCCAAAGGTGCTCACAAGATTAGTGTCGTAGGTGCAACAGTGTGTGAGGATGGCTGGGAAATCGCTGATTTTAAACCACATTAAAATATGTTGATGTATGCCGATTTTGTGTATAGCGCACACTCAAGGAGGTATAGCAACGAGAGACTAGGAATACGCTACACAGTAAGTGATGTAGGTTGACTCTAAGGATCCCGGAATTAAAGGATTAGTGCTATCTTTGCCCATTTCTGTCTCCAGCGCTGCAGAAAAAGAGGGATAAGGTGGGGGGAAAGGACCCAGAAAAACAAAACCGCACAATCCTTTGCTTACTGTTTTCACCCTCCAATTCAGTAAATTACTTCATAATGTTCTTTGCCATTGAGTTTTAGGTAAAAAGGAAAAAATAACAACTGCGGAACCATTTAGAGGGCAGAGTAAATGCAAATGAGATTATAGTATCTGAGGCTGACGGATAAGAGGGCATTTTGCCTTTGGTTTTGTCTCTTGTTCAAAGCTCTATATCATGCAATTTGTAAGGATTGTTTGCTTGATCGTTTAAAGGATCTGCACCTTTTTAAAATGTTTGCCTAAAATTACATACCCAAATTTAACTGCCTGTAGCTGAAGCAAGGATATGCATATTCTTGATACCATTTGAAAGGAAACACTGTTTGAAAAGAAACAAGTTTGTGGAAATGTGAAATTAATGTAGAAGAATATAACACATTAGATCTGGTAAAAGATAATACCAAAAATTGTACCATCATATTTGAAACGCAAGAGAAAGGCCATTATGAATTATTCTTGCCCAGGTGCAATAAAGGATTTGGCCTCTAGATGGCAGCCGTGTGTGTGCAGAGTTTTAGACTGATCCCATGAACTATTGCATATTTATTAAAATGTTGTATCAAGACTGCCCAAATGTGCCTAATTGGTTTATTCATACATTCTGAAGTTCACTCTGCTCAAACAATAGTATGGTATTCTTTCACTGTAATAGCTACTGTAAATTGGACAGTGCAGTTAGATTAACACGAATTGAAGTTTTCTGCCCATATCAGATATGTCTACGTCCTGGGAACTTTTTTTGTTTCTTACAAGCTCATGCTATTCACATTAGCCTATGTTAGCTCAACCGTCCCGAGGTCGGGACATCGATCCTGTATCGGTTAAAAATAAATAGAAATTGGGATTCTGAATCGAAGCATAAATAAATTTTATTTTTCATGTTTTGACAGTGTTTTAGGTATGATAGCCAGGAGGTGGTTGTTGTACAGATTGGCCTTCCCCATAATAATATGGTGTGCTAGCGCAAGCAAGATGCTAAATATACAGCATGCTGGGTGGGGGCCCGCTTCAGCCTTGGGGTTGAGGAAACTTTATTTTACCAGAGACTCCAGCCACCCTAGTCATGGACTGTTCTCTCTGCTATCGCACGGCATGCGGTACCAGAGCACCAAGTCTAGGTCCAAAAGGCTTCTCAATAGCTTCTACCCCCAAGCAATAAGACTCCTGAACAGCTAATCAAACGGCAACCCAGACTATTTGCATTGCCCCCAACCTTTTATGCCGCTGCTACTCCCTGTTATTATCTATGCATAGTCACTTAACTCTACCTACATGTACATATTACCTCAACTAACCGGTACCCCCTGTATATAGTCTCGCTATTGTTATTTTACTGCTGCACTTTAACCTCCCTGTTGTGTGTCGTTTCATGTTAATTAATTCTGTGTTCCCGGTCCAAAATGACCGCTCCATTATCGCTGATTATAAATCCATAATAATGCATATTATAATCTAATGTTGTGTTAGATCTTTTTATCAACTTAAGTTCTTGTGTATATTACAAGTTTTGAACTTATGTTTGCTATTTATGTCCTGTAGGCCTCATTGACCTGAGCTCATACAATTTGTTTTTGAGTAAAAAAGCACAATGTATGGAATATTTTGACTATACCAAATACTCAGATGAAATATTGTGCTATTTATCACAGACTACTTTGTGTCAAAGAATAACAAGGACTTTCTCCTCCTCACCAGTATCACGATCAAAGATATGATCAAGAGCCTCACATACAGTATATCGTTTGGTCATTGTGCTGCCACAGAATGAATTGTGAGAAAGGCCTCAAAAAAGCTTTATATACCAGAGCTGCTAGAAAAGTTCTATATGTTATTGAAACAATGTTGAGATTGTTTGTGAGAATGCCAAAAGGTGTGTTTCCCGTGGGGGAAAGATTCAATTGGGGAAAGGTTCCTGTGGGGGTTGTCATGGAAGCCAAGAAGGGGAGTGAGGTGTGTGTGTGTGTGTGTGTGTGTGTGTGTGTGTGTGTGTGTGTGCGCGTGTGCGCGTGTGGGGTCTGGGAGAGGAAGTGTGTCCATCTGATGAATGGGTATGTGCCTGAACTCAATTTTATACACTAATTGTAGTCTCACCCATTCATTTCTAATGACCGGTCATTTTTGACTGGGAACACCACAGGTATACAAAAGTTAAATAAAACACCCAAAATGTAATGAAAATCATCAAAATGTGTTTTGTGTGTTCAGATGCCCTGTGTGGACGAAGTCATAGAACCTTATGACAATCACATTAAATTAACTACATTTTTCAGAGAGAAAATTTGTAAAATCGGTCCAATTCAACTGGAACAGAGCAGGAAGGTTAACTTCTTGTTACTTTAATTTCTTATTCTTATTCATATTTTAAACTGCATTGTTAGGGGCTTGTAAGTAAGCATTTCACTGTATGGTCTACACATGTTTTCGTATTCGGCGCATGTGACTAATACAATTTGATTTGAGATAGCCAGAATAAATGTATGAACACAAGAAATATAACTGGAGAACAGTCGTTCAAGTTCAGCATAGCTAGCTAGCTAAGCAATTCACATTTTTTGCTAGCTAACCAAATGACACCTGCATCTCGCTGTAGAAAATTATATTAGGAGGGAAAAGTTGGTCACTCACCCACTTCTTCAATCACATGGCATGCCTCTCAGCAGCTAGCATCTAATGCTAGGCTCCATGTTTTTAGCTTGCCAAATAAAGACATTCATAAATAGATACATATATTTGCCACATTATGACTGACTTGATCATTGCCCTTGCTAGTTTGATTGTAGTGAAATTCTCAGTCTTTAAAACTGAAACAGTGCCTCCCGAATGGGTGGAGGCAGTAAACAATGTACTAGGCCAGCTGTGATTTACAACCTGAGAGCAACATTTTTTGGACTCCCAAGAAATGTATTGGTGATTTATCACTGAACAAAAATATAAATGCAACATGTAAAGTGTTGGTCCCATGTTTCACGAGCTGAAATGAAATATTCCAGAAATGTTCCATACTGTCACGCCCTGACCATACCGGGTATGGCTCCCAATCAGGGACAGCTGTCTATCGTTGTCTCTGATTGGGAATCATACTTAGGCAACCTTTTTCCCTTCTGTCATTGTGGGAAGTTGTCTTTGTTAGGGGCACTATAGCCTTTGTAAGCTTCACGGTCGTTTTTGTTATTCCTTGTTTTGTTAGTGACATTTGAACAAATAAAAGAAAATGTATGCTCACCACGTTGCACCTTGGTCTCATTCCGAAGACGGCCGTGACTCATACAAACAAAAAGATTCTCATTTTTTGCACAAATTAGTTTACATCCCTGTTAGTGAGCATTTCTCCACCTGACAGGTGTGATATATCAAGAAGCAGATTAGACAGCATGATCATTACACAGGTAACACCTTGTGCTGAGAACAATAAAAGCCAAAATGTGCAGTTTTGTCATACAACACAATGCCACAGATGTCTCAAGTTTTGAGGGAGCATGCAATTGGCTGCTGCCAGATAATGTAATGCTAATTTCTCTATCATAAGCCGCTTCCAATGTCATTTTAGAGCATGGACATAGCTTATGTCCAATCTGCCTCACAACCGCAGACCACGTGTATGGCATCATGTGGGTGAGCGCTGATGTCAACACTGAACAGAGTGCCCCATGGTGGGGTTATGGTATGGGCAGGCATAAGCTATGGACAACGATCACAATTGCATTTTATTGATGGCAATTTGAATGGACAGAGATACCGTGACTAGATCCTGATGCCCATTGTTGTACCATTTATCAGCCGCCATCACATCATGTTTCAGCATGACAATGCTCGGCCCCATGTCGCAAGGATACGTACACAATTCCTGGAAGCTGAAAATGTCCCAGTTCTTCCATGGCCTGGATACTAACCAGACATGTCACACACTGAACATGTTTGGGATTCTCTGGATTGACGTGTATGACATCATGTTCCAAATATCCAGCAACTTCGCACAACCATTGAAGAGGAGTGGGACAACATTCTACGGGCCACAATCAACAGCCTGATCAACTATATGAGATGTGTAGCACTGCATGAGGCAAATGGTATTTTCTGATTCATACCCCTATGTATGTATTTTTTGGCTGTGACCAATAGATGCATATTTTGTATTCCCAGTCATGTGAAATCTATAGATTAGGGCCTAATACATTAATTTAAATTGACTGATTTCCTTATAGGAACTGTAAGTCAGTAAAATTGTTGCATGTTGAGTTTATACATTTTATTCAGTATATATGAATCATGCATTGAACTGCATCCATCTATTCTGACAACAATACCTTAGTGTACGTTGTGGAATTTTGAGTCAAATAGAAACTTTAAGATTTTTTAAAGCCTCTTATAAAATTTGATTTGGAGCACGAACTGGGAAGTTTATACATATCTATTTTTGTTTTCATATCTGCAAAGTAGTTAAAACGCTGTGATTTCCACCCTAAGATGTCATGACTGTACTGTGAGGATCATAATGGGTCAGATCAGCATGGCAATGGCCGACAATAACCAGTCCCTCTCCCACCCACAAAGGGGGGGAGGAGGGAGCTGCCGGGTTGACAGCTCACACTCATTGTAAATTAAGCCAAAGAGTGCTCTCGCTTGCTCTTCAGTATCAATCAAAGGAATGTCTTTGTTCACAGACACTTTTGCCCGCCCTAAACTCTAACGTCCAAAAGTGGATAATGGAACAATAATTCTAACATGGGGAATGTGGGAAATGGTCATTGGGGAGATGTAGAAAACTAATGTCGTGATGTTATTAAAAACTGTATGGTCATGTAATTTGGAAAGGAAACCCCCTTAACTGTCAAGTTTCCATCCAATACGTTGTGCAAATGATATGAACAATTATGAATGTATTTTTGTTAATATAGGAATGTGATTTTAGGAGTCATAAGAGAACTTCTAATCATATCCTTGCACATTAAGTAGCCACGCTCCGTGGAAGGTCAGAGAGCTTGTCAGCATGACGGAACGCCCCTTTTTACCAAAGGTGGAAGAGGAATCAACCATTCAACCAGGATATGTGAGGCGAGAGCTACAGTCGTATGAAAAAGTTTGGGCACCCAGCTGAGGCTGCATAATAATTTACTCTGTCGTCACAGAAAATGATCACAGTGGCATGCCATTCATTTTCTAATAAAAGCTGAGTATTGGGGTATTGTCCAGACAAAGATTGTAGTGTAGCAATATTAAGTTGTATGAAATTAAATCAGATGTGAAAAATAGGCTATGCAAAAATGTGGGCACCCTTGTCATTCTGTTGATTTGAATACCTGTAACTACTTAGCACTGATTAATTGGAACACACAATTGGTTTGGTGAGCTCATTAAGCCTTGAACTTCATAGACAAGTGCATCCAATCATGAGAAAAGGTATTTAAGGTGGCCAATTGCAAGTTGTTGTTCTCTTTCCTCTGAAGAGTGGCAACATGGGGGCCTCAAAACAACTCTCAAATGACATGAAAACAAAGATTGTTCGACATTATGGTTTAGAGGAAGGCTACAAAAAGCTATCACAGACATTTAAGCTGTCAGTGTCCACTGTGAGGAACATAGTGAGGAAATGGAAGACCACAGGCACAGTTCTTGTTAAGGCCAGAAGTGGCAGGCCAAGTAAAATATTTGAGAGGCAAAGGCGAAGGATGGTGAGAACGGTCAAAAACAGCCCACAGACCACCTCCAAAGACCTACAACATCATCTTGCTGCAGATGGTGTCACTGTGCATCGTTCAACAATTCAGTGCACTTTGCACAAGGAGAAGCTGAATGGGAGAGTGATGCGGAAGAAGCCTTTTCTGCACACACGCCACAAACAGAGTCACTTGAGGTATGCAAACGCACATTTGGACAAGCCAGCTTCATTTTGGAATAAGGTGCTGTGGACTGATGAAACAAAGATTGAGTTATTTGGTCGGGGCTGGATATTTCAACAAGACAACGACCCAAAACACTGCTCAAAATCTACCCGGGCATTTATGCAGAGGAAAAAGTACAATGTTCTGGAATGGCCATCCCAGTCCCCAGACCTGAATATCATTGAGGATCAGTGGGATGATTTGAAGCAGTGTCACGTTCTGACCTTAGTTCCTTTGTTTTGTCTTTTGTTTTAGTATGGTCAGGGTGTGAGTTGGGTGGGTTGTCTATGTTAGTTTTTCTATGATTTTCTGTTTCTGTGTTTGGCCTGAATTTGACTGGCCTGCACAGAGCCCTGACCTCAACCATGTCAAACACCTTTGGAATGAATTGGAACGCCGAGTGTGTGCCAGGCCTAATCGCCCAACATCAGTGCCCGACCTCACTAATGCTCTTGTGGCTGAATGGAAGCAAGTCCCCGCAGCAATGTTCCAATATCTAGTGGAAAGCATTCCCAGAAGAGCGGAGGCTGTTATAGCAGCAAATTGACACACTTAATGATGTTTGTTTCCAACATGTTTACCGAAAAAGTTAAATCAATTAAGTGTTTTGTTTTCTTGCCATGGTACTAATGAGTATTGCGATACGGGTATTGTCCCAGCTCTACTATGAGGTAGAAATCACATAATGATGATAATGCCCTTTAGGTGTTAGAGCTGTTTGGAAAAAAATGCCTGGAATTTCAGCCTGTTCAGGTGGGATGGAACTTTCGTCCCAAATCATGATGTCACAATGTGATCTAATTAGAATAGACCAATGACGGGGCCTCCCGGGTGGCGCAGTGGTCTGCATCTGGGTTCGAGCGCAGGCTCTGTCGCAGCCAGCCGCAGGAGGTCTGTGGGGCGACGCACAATTGGCCTAGCGTCGTCCGGGTTAGGTAGGGTTTGGCCGGTAGGGATATCCTTGTCTCATCGCGCACCAGCGACTCCTGTGGCGGGCCGGGCGCAGTGCGCGTTAACCAAGGTGCATGGTGTTTCCTCCAACACATTGGTGTGGTTGGATGGGCGCTGTGTTAAGAAGCAGTGCGGCTTGGTTGTGTTTCGGATGACGCATGGCTTTTTGAGTTGTAGCGATGAGACAAGACAGTAATTACTAACAATTGGATACCACGAAAAGGGGGTAAAATGTATATATTTTTAAAGAATAGACTGTTCATCTGGGTAAGGAGGTGGGCTCTAGACCATCCTATCAGCCATCTAGGATGTAGATGTATTCAAATTTGTTTTCTTACTCCCACACAATCAGACTGAACATTTCAGGGAAATACAGTAAATTAAACAAAAATATATTTTTGAGTTATTTTCATAAACACAGTGATTTTTTTTTACATACAGGGATGATTTAAAAATACAAGTAAAAGACTTCTTAGGTGCTTTAATAGCGGTCAAATCTTTTTTCCTCTGTTCTTGGGAGAATCTCAATAGATTTTCCATGATTTCTCACATTCTCTTTCCTCATCTCCTTCTGAAAACTCATTGAATGAGAAGGTTAGAGGTCAGTCTAATCTCACCTTATTATCCAATGGGTTTTGAGAAGGAGGTGAGAAGAGAAGATGTGAGGAAAATGCAATTCAGATTCTCCCCGTGTTTCCTCCATTCCTCACCTCTCTCAAAGCACATTGGGGAGTGAAGGTTCCTTCTCTCAGGCAACAATGCACATGTGGAAAGGAAAAATTGGCAGCTAGTTTTCAGACAGATGCACACAATACTGGAAGAGTTCACTAATTATAATGATTTCATTATTGGTTCTTACTTTTGTAAATTATTTTGTTGACAGAACCCATTGTATTATATTATTCTATGATATTATATGAACTATTACAACATATAGAAATACTGTTGCTTATCTTGACATAAACCGGTGGCCTGATACCTACTACCATAGGCACTTCAATCTTTTGTCTTGCCCATTCACCCTCTGAATGGCACACAATCTATGTCTCAGTTGTCTCATCTACACTGATTGAAGTGGATTTAACAAGTGACATCAATAAAGGATAATTAGATTTAAACTGAATTCACCTGGTCAGTCTAGGTGTTAACAATGTTTTTGTTTTGTATTTGAAAAAACATGTCCCCATCGTCTACAAACAACAGCAATAGATAATTCACTGGAATGGAGATGATAACATTGAAACAGATAGAAAACAGAGGTGGCCGTGAAACAAGGTTCAACAGAGATCGAACACAGAGGTGGCCTTGGAACAAGGTTTATGAACAACACTGCAACTAATTGTCGTGTAAAGTTCTAATGATATGGATAATAATGAGTATGAAGTAATACCCAAGGCCATCATCTGAGTGTAATAACTGAATGGGTGAAGAATATGTTCTGTGCTTGAGATAAAAATAACAATTCCAGCATGCACCACAATAGACATGGAGCCCTTGCTAGCATCTGAAGTATTAGCTAAATAGATTTTCACACACAAAAGTCTCAAAACTAAATAAAAATACTATTTGAAAATAAAAATGGTTAACACTTAATTTTAAGAGGTCCTTATTAGTATACTTTCATTTGTAATTACACTAACAAGTATTGTAATTATTTGTAATTGCAGTCTGTAATTACAGGAATGCAACAAATGCTTGTAACCATGCTTGATATGAATATTAAAGCTTCCGATAGCATCCCAACGCACCCCAATTCAGCCTGCACAAACCAAAAAACAGGTTAAGAAACAATTCACACAATAAATACTTTAAATTGTAAAATAATTTACCAGTGCATTTGACAATGGATAAATTAGTTTAACCATCAATTAAACAGTTTTAGACACATTAATAGAAAGTTGTGGTTAAAATTGTGAATAAGTCATAATACAAATTCCATTCATTCCTATGGAGGACTGCTATTGCTGGTAAGTGACAATATGGCCGATCGGGGGCTTCAATTACTCTCAATGGCCAATACATAGCATCCGGAATCCAGGGTTTACTGTATGTATATCATTGGTGTCACCCCACTATAAGTAACATTAGTTCCTTTTCAATTTAGCTAAGCACTAGCTAACTTATTAGCACTACTATTGCTAGCTGGATAATACAACAAAGCTATACATTTTTTTATATATTATTTTATTTAACCTTTATTTAACTAGGCAAGTCAGTTAAAACGAGTTATGCATTAGGGGGCGCTATTAAAAATTTTAGATGAAAAACGTTCCCGTTTTAAACAAGATATTTTGTCACGAAAAGATGCTCGACTATGCATATAATTGACAGCTTTGGAAAGAAAACACTCGAACGTTTCCAAAACTGCAAAGATATTGTCTGTGAGTGCCACAGAACTGATGTTACAGGCGAAACCCAGATAAAAATCTAACCAGGAAGTGCCGCATTTTTTGAAACCGCTGTCAAAGAGAGACAGCTTTCCCTTCGTGATTATTCCCATCAACTGTGCCAAACAGAGCGGTCAATGGGTCTGGGGCTAGAACTCTATCAAAGGCTCTAGATAAGTAATCAAAAATGAGAGACCAGTATACATGTAACTTAGGGCATGCCCAGAATAAGTGGGTCAACGTCCCCTCATCCTGCTTGCACCTCTCACACAGTGGTGAGGTGTTCGGGAATATTTTATGCAGTTTTACTTTTGAGTGATGTAACCTGTGTATCACCTTAAACTGTACAAGGTTGTGTCTGGCATTCACTGAACTGTGGTTTATATTCCTGAGAGCTTCTACCCAGTCCTCATCTGAGATTTCTGAGCCAAGTTCTTGTTCCCAAGCCCTTTTAATGGTGTCTGTGGATACCTCTATGTGGGCCTGTAGCACATCATACAGTCTAGAGACCGACCCTTTTGAATGGGGTTTGACAAGGATCAAGCTAACTAATGTAGGACTATTTGGCTTCATGCCATACTGTGGGATATGTGTCCTTACGAAATTCCTGATTTGGAGGTATCTGAAAAAATGTGTTGTTGGCATGTTGAACTTTCCCTGTAATTGTTGAAATGAAGCTAACTGACTATCTATGTATAGATTACCAATTGTTGTGAGCCCCTTCTCCCTCCACTGTGAAAACACCACATCATCCAATGCAGGGTGGAAAGCATGATTCAGGCAAATCGGGCTGTCAATGTATACAGTGGGTATGTTAAGGAAATACCTAATCTGTTTCCAGATCCTAAGCGTATGACAAATGACTGGGTTAGAGTCATAAGTGGATTTTTTCACATATGATGGGCTATTAACAAGTGCAGGGAGTGAGGAACGTTGACAGGAGGCCTGCTCAATCAAAAGCCATGCAGGCATATCCTTCTGTCTCATCGCAGGTAAGCTTTCCCTCCAGAAAGACACAATGTTCAGATTAGCAGCCCAGTAATACAGTTTAAAGTGAGGAAGGCCAAAGCCCCCCTCTATTTTGTACTTGCATAAATGCTTCTTTGAAATTCTGGCTGCCTTGTTATCCCATAAAAATTGAGTTAATATTGAATCCAGTTTCTTAAAATAGCTTTGTGGTATGAAATTGGGTAGACATTGGAAGAGGTAGAGAAACCTGGGTAGGACAACCATTTTAATAGCGTTTATACGACCAACCAAGGCAGAGTTTTCCAAAAATCTATATTTTGTTTAAGCTGATATATTTTCATGTCCCAATTCGCTTTCAAACGCTGATCAAGGTCTCTTGTCACTACAATGCCAAGGCTTGTGAACTTGTCCATCACTGTTCTAAACAGGGTAGATTGCAGAAATTGCATATCCAAAGGCCGTGATATTGGCATCAACTCACTTTTTTGCCAGTTTATCTTATAGCCAGAGAAGGAGCCAAATGTGTTTATCAAGTTAAGTAAGGGTGGAATAGAAGTTTTAGGCTTGGACAAAAACAAAAGAACATCGTCTGCATATAGGGAAATTTTGTGCTGTGTGTCCTTTATTTTAACAGAAGCTATATCGGCACATGCCCAAATGCGAGTAGCAAGGGGTTCCATGGCTATAGCGAAGAGAGCAGGCGAAATAGGGCACCCCTGTCGGCACCCCTTGAACAAGCGGAACGACTGCGACATTTCTTGATTGGTTACCACGGACGCCATTGGGTGTGCATAAATAATTATTATCCAATTAATAAATACCTTTCCGAATCCGAAGTGCTCCAGAACCGACATCATATATTTCCACTCAATCCGGTCAAACGCCTTCTCTGCATCAAGAGCTATTACCACTGCCTCAACCTTATCATCGTGATACATTACGTTGAAAAGACGTCTCAAATTGTAGTGTATATGTCGGCCCGGGATAAAACCTGTCTGGTCAGGGTGTATGATGTCAGAAATATATGTTTTCAATCGGTTTGCCAATATCTTTGTCAACACCTTGTTTTCTATGGGGAGTAACGACATGGGGCGATAAGACGACATCTCCATGGAATCTCTATCTTTTTTCAAGATCAGTGCTATTGTAGCCTCATACAGTGTTTGCGGGAGTTTGGCATTTTCTTTGGATTGTTTAAACATTCGCAACATAAGTGGAGCTAGACTGGCGCAGTACTTCTTATAGAATTCTATTACACATCCATCGGGCCTAGGGGCCTTGCTGTTTGGAAATTGTGCTATCGCTGTGTTAATTTCCTCCAAAGTTATCCCTGTATCAAGTGCAGAAGCTGCCCCCCTGTCTAGTTTAGGAAGTTCACATTCAGCGAGAAAGCGTTCCATAGTTTGTGGATCAGTAGCATCGCATTTTGATTGGTATAGCTCTGAGTAAAACTGCGCAAAGCATTTATTAATATCTTGCGGATCTGTTACTATTTTACCCTTCTTGTCTTTTATTTTGTGAATAGCTCTAGATGCCTGTACATGCCTTAGCTGTCTTGCTAATAATTTGTGGTTTGTCACCCAGTTCAAAATAACTTTGTTGCGTTCTAGCAAGTAAAGAGCCCACCCGTTTCGAAAGGATGGTATTGTACTCATATTTTAACTTTGTGATCTTCTCAAGGACTGTATACGAGGAATTCGTCCTAAAAACGTTCTCCTGTTCCCCTAACTCTCTTTCAATTTCTCTTAGCCTAGTATTGGCGCGTTTCTTCCTCTCTGATGTATAAGAAATAATGTAACCTCTAATCACAGACTTTAGAGATTCCCAAAGCGTGGAGTCGTCAACATCCCCCGTGTCAGTTCCGAGGAAAAGGGCAATCTGCTACTTCAAATACTGACAAAAAGCCTCATCTTTCAGCAGGTATGCGTCTAAGCGCCACGGTCGCCGACCTGTCGACATATTGTCGAGTTTCAGCACCATGGACACAGGAGAGTGGTCCGTAATTAGAATAGGGTGATAGGTAACCGACTCAGCTGCTGAGATTAGTTTGGAGTCCAACAAAAAATAGTCAATTCTGGAATATGATTTATGAACTGATGAAAAGAAAGAGTAATCCCTGTCTGTTGGGTGCGTCAGTCTCCAAATATCGACAATGTTAAGGTTTGTCATCAATGTATTTAGACAGACACTGGCATTTGATTGTTGAAGTGACCTTGATCGCTGTTTATCTAAAAGAGGATCTAACGTACAGTTAAAGTCCCCTCCAACAATAACACCTGTATCCGAGATATTTGGTATGTCCTTAAATACCCTTTGAAAAAATAATGGATCATCTAAGTTGGGTCCATATAAATTGACCAAGGTTACTGGTTTCGAATTCAGTGTACCAGCCACAATAATATACCGACCATTAGGATCTGAAATCGAGGATGAGTAAACCTAACGGAATGTTTTTCCTTATCAGAATTGCTACCCCTCTCGCTTTTGCATCAAAGTTAGACTGGTATATCTGACCATCCAGCCGACTCGTAGCTTGGCCTGAGCGGAGCGTTTAATATGAGTTTCTTGAAGAAACACTATGTCAGCACCCAGTGATTTAAGATGAGAGAAAACCTTAGCCCGCTTCACCACATGCCCTAAGGCATTACAGTTCCAGCTGACTATCTTTATTCCACCTGACCTACTCTGTGCTCTGTCACTATGTGGCATTTCTTATTTTAGAGCAAATTGTTGCTGTCATACAAAACTCAGAAGAAAAACGTCACGCCATGCGGGAGCTTGTCATGCCACCTGTACTAATAATAAACGTGAACATAAAACACGAACCTCATCCCCCCTCCCGTCCCTTTACTGAGGGTATAGATGCTCCACATATACGCTAATATTAAATAACACTTAACACTTAACTCTCACGTTAGGGGGTTAGTGGTGCTAAACAATGCTATATTAGCCACAACATCTCAACAATCATAAGTCCCAAATTCTGATCTTCTAATCGAAAAGACATAGTCCGGAAATCCAAACACATTCCTGGCCTGTATTTGGTCATTTAGCCGGCTGACACAGCCGTTCTGTATCCTCAGCCAGGGAGCTTCCTTGTCAAGAACAGATCGGCCTCTTTTGGGTTGTCAAACGTACGTGTTGATCCTTCGACTGTCACCTTAAACCGGGCTGGGAAGAGGAATCCATATCGGATGTTGGCCCCTCTGCATTTGTTGCGTACCTCATCAAACTCTTTCCGTTGGTTCCTCACCTCCAAGGTAAGATCTGGGTAGAAAGACACCCTGGCTCCGTTGAAGTTAAGGGGGAACTTTTGACTAGCCAGCTTGAGGATGAGATCCCTGGTCTGGGGATAGTGCAGCCGTACAATGAATGGCCTTGGTGGCCCGCCCTTGGCCGGCTTCGTTGCCTGAGATCTGTGTGCGCGGTCGATCAGGATGGCCGTTTTGAAGTGTTCGCTCCCCAGCAGGGCCGGTATCAGCTTCGAGACAAATTCAGTAGGTTTCCCTTTCTCAGTGTCCTCCTGCATCCCACATATTCGAATGTTCTGGCGTCTTGAATGCGACTCAAGCATTTCCAGTCGGGCTTTCAGGGTTTTGTTGTCATTTTTTAACAGTGCGCACTGTTTCTCTATGTCCTGTAGCCTGGCCTCGTGATCGACTGTCGTTTGCTCAACCTCATGCACCCTTCTCTGAGTTGCCTTCACAGTTTCGGCCAAAGTCCCAATACTCTTTGAGATATCAGCCAACCTTGTGTCCACCTTCTTGCTTAGTGAGTTTATGGCAGCCAGTATGTCACTTTGCGTAGGCTCTGTGGGGGACTCTTGGAAGCTAGCCTCTTCAGCTAACTCCTCGTGGGTTGGCGACGTTGAAATTGGTTCGTTGTCTATCTCATTCAAATTATCTCGTTTTAGCGCTCCCTTTTCTGGTGCCTTTTCCCTTTGTCATTATTTGTTTGAAGATATAGGTCGTGAGAGTTTAAGATAAATACTAATTTGTTTCAAAATGGAGCGGAGCTCTAGCAAAGCACGTCTACTCCATAGCACGCTCTCTAGCGCCCCCCATGGCGGTGATCTTTGTGGGCTATACTCAGCCTTGTCTCAGGATGGTAAGTTGGTGGTTGAAGATATCCCTCTAGTGGTGTGGGGGCTGTGCTTTGGCAAAGTGGGTGGTGTTATATCCTTCCTGTTTGGCCCTGTCCGCGGGTGTCCTCGGATGGTGCCACAGTGTCTCCTGACCCCTCCTGTCTCAGCCTCCAGTATTTATGCTGCAGTAGTTTATGTGTCGGGGGGCTAGGGTCAGTTTGTTATATCTGGAGTACCTCTCCTGTCCTTTTCGGCGTCCTGTGTGAATCTAAGTGTGCGTTCTCTAATTCTCTCCTTCTCTCTTTCTTTCGCTCTCTCAGAGGACCTGACCCCTAGGACCATGCCCCAGGAATACCTGACATGATGACTCCTTGCTGTCCCCAGTCCACCTGGCCATGCTGCTGCTCCAGTTTCAACTGTTCTGCCTTATTATTATTCGACCATGCTGGTCATTTATGAACATTTGAACATCTTGGCCATGTTCTGTTATAATCTCCACCCGGCACAGCCAGAAGAGGACTGGCCACCCCACATAGCCTGGTTCCTCTCTAGGTTTCTTCCTAGGTTTTTGCCTTTCTAGGGAGTTTTTCCTAGCTACCGTGCTTCTACTTCTGCATTGCTTGCTGTTTGGCGTTTTAGGCTGGGTTTCTGTACAGCACTTTGAGATATCAGCTGATGTAAGAAGGGCTATATAAATAAATTTGATTTGAAGAGGTTTTAAGAACAATTTCTTATTTACAATGACGGCCTACCAAAAGGCAAAATGCTCCTGCGGGGACGGAGGCTGGGACAAAAAAATATATATAAATATAGGACAAAGCACACATAACAACAAGAGACAGCACAACACTACATAAAGAGAGACCTAAGACAACAACATAGCAAGGCAGCAACACATGACCACACAGCATGGTAGCAACACAACATGACAACAACCCGGTAGCAACACAAAACATGGTATAAACATTATTGGGCACAGACAACAGCACAAAGGGCAAGAAGGTAGAGACAGCAATACATTATGCAAAGCAGCCACAACTGTCAGTAAGAGTGTCCGTGATTGAGTCTTTGAATGAAGAGATACAACTATAGAAATCATGATGATAATAACTATCGGTAATGTAGACTGTCTATGCTAAATTGTGATAGATTCTTCTTCTCTACCACAGATTCCCACAAGGTCTCAGACTCTAGGATGGGAATTGCTTACAAGAAAGAAACAGATGAAGACAGTCAGACACAGAGTTGGCAATTTCCATTGTTATTGTAATGTCAAAAAGGCAAGAATACAAGAATTACAGATTGAAGTCACCACAATAATTGTTAGTTTTATGTTACTGAGTAGGCCTATATCTTTGTTTAATCTAATTAATCAAATTCTTAATCTAGCAATAAAAATCCTTAATATTTTGTAAGACGTAAAAGGTCTTTTTACATGTTGCAATAAAGTTGACTAAATTAGAAGCTTACCTTTTGTTTGTAGGCATTTTCAATTGGTAATGAGTAATAAGTAATTATATAAATTGTGCTCATAGCTAGCTACACTTCACTTTAAGTAGCTAAATCCTGTGGAAAAAGTAGCAACAACCTTGTACTTATGCAGATTTTACAGGTGTGCCTGGTGGTGCATAACTGTGTGGTGTATTTCTCACTTGGGTGGCGCTTTCAGAAGCTGACGATTAGATTGTCAGAATTAGCAACGTACTTTGTAGGTACACTAATAACAAGTACAGTGCCTTGCGAAAGTATTCGGCCCCCTTGAACTTTGCGACCTTTTGCCACATTTCAGGCTTCAAACATAAAGTTATAAAACTGTATTTTTTTGTGAAGAATCAACAAGTGGGACACAATCATGAAGTGGAACGACATTTATTGGATATTCAAACTTTTTTAACAAATCAAAAACTGAAAAATTGGGCGTGCAAAATTATTCAGCCCCTTTACTTTCATTGCAGCAAACTCTCTCCAGACGTTCAGTGAGGATCTCTGAATTATCCAATGTTGACCTAAATTACTAATGATGATAAATACAATCCACCTGTGTGTAATCAAGTCTCCGTATAAATGCACCTGCACTGTGATAGTCTCAGAGGTCCGTTAAAAGCGCAGAGAGCATCATGAAGAACAAGGAACACACCAGGCAGGTCCGAGATACTGTTGTGAAGAAGTTTAAAGCCGGATTTGGATACAAAAAGATTTCCCAAGCTTTAAACATCCCAAGGAGCACTGTGCAAGCGATAATATTGAAATGGAAGGAGTATCAGACCACTGCAAATCTACCAAGACCTGGCCGTCCCTCTAAACTTTCAGCTCATACAAGGAGAAGACTGATCAGAGATGCAGCCAAGAGGCCCATGATCACTCTGGATGAACTGCAGAGATCTACAGCTGACTTGGGAGACTCTGTCCATAGGACAACAATCAGTCGTATATTGCACAAATCTGGCCTTTATGGAAGAGTGGCAAGAAGAAAGCCATTTCTTAAAGATATCCATAAAAAGTGTTGTTTAAAGTTTGCCACAAGCCACCTGGGAGACACACCAAACATGTGGAAGGTGCTCTGGTCAGATGAAACCAAAATTGAACTTTTTGGCAACAATGCAAAACGTTATGTTTGGCGTAAAAGCAACACAGCTCATCACCCTGAACACACCATCCCCACTGTCAAACATGGTGGTGGCAGCATCATGGTTTGGGCCTGCTTTTCTTCAGCAGGGACAGGGAAGATGGTTAAAATTGATGGGAAGATGGATGGAGCCAAATATAGGACCATTCTGGAAGAAAACCTGATGGAGTCTGCAAAAGACCTGAGACTGGGACGGAGATTTGTCTTCCAACAAGACAATGATCCAAAACAAAGCAAAATCTACAATGGAATGGTTCAAAAATAAACATATCCAGGTGTTAGAATGGCCAAGTCAAAGTCCAGACCTGAATCCAATCGAGAATCTGTGGAAAGAACTGAAAACTGCTGTTCACAAATGCTCTCCATCCATCCCTTAAAATGATATGTTACCAACAAAACAGATTCTCACATATGTGACCCATTTCAGGAAACTAGGCGTATGTCGTGAGTCACTACCTCACAGGAAATGCCTTCTCGAACATGTGAACTTTCATGTGCCTTAATTACAAAAGTGTATGCCATCTTAAATACAAATAACATTGTTAAATTACGAGCCTAGTTGGTTTAAACACAGAAAAAGTCAGCAACCTTCCCGCTAGCCATGATTGGCTAAAATAATGAGTGGACTGGAAATTCCGAGAGATGAGTTTGGAATGGTCTGCCATATAGCACGCTTCTGCCTATTTGAGCTGGTCAGAATGTCTCGCCAATCCTGTCTAACTCAGCTTAAAAAAAAAATGTATAATGTAGGAAAAATGCATAAATGTAATTTCAAGGACCGAGTTTTGAAATCAGTGGAATTCGAGTATGATCGCTAAGGAGATGGAGAAAACACCTGTCTCTGGATTACATCTTCAAACTAAGGACAACCATGGCATCTGACAGGAGACACGTCCAACCATGATGTATAGGGGTAAGAAATTCTTCATTTCAAGTTAAAGTATACTGTTAGCTAGCTAACATTAGCTGGCTGGCTTGCTAGCTGACATTATGTTCTATGATCGTATTCTTCATGTCTCAGACACATTTACTTGACTAGTTATAGCCTAATGTTTGCTAGCTAACATTGAACCTGGTTGGTTAGCTACCTGCATATTCATGCAGGGTAGTAATGTCATGAATTGGGATTATGGTTCATAGTTTACGTAGCTAGCTAGCTACATGTCTTAACAAAAGACTAATCTTAGTGTGCTAGAGCGAGTGTCACGCCCTGGTCTGAGTATTTTGTGTTTTCTTTATTATTTTGGTCAGGCCAGGGTGTGACATTGGTTTATTTATGTGGTGTGTTTTGTCTTGGAGTTTTCGTAGGTATTGGGATTGTGGCTGTGTGGGGTTCTCTAGCAAAGTCTATGGCTGTCTGGAGTGGTTCTCAATCAGAGGCAGGTGTTTATCGTTGTCTCTGATTGGGAACCATATTTAGGCAGCCATATTCTTTGAGTGTTTCGTGGGTGATTGTTCCTGTCTCTGTGTTCGTTTGCACCAGATAGGCTTTCACGTTACGTTTGTTGTTTTTGTATTGTTCGTTTTTTCGTCTTCATTAAACATCTTCCAAGAATACCACGCTGCATTTTGGTCTGACTCTCCTTCACAGCAAGAAAACCGTTACAGCGAGAATAACTGATGAATTTTTGAACACTCAACACCCATTGAATATGGCTGGTGTTAGTAAACGTTGGCAAAAAAAGCGTAATTAAATTATTGGCAGCAGCACAGTTGCAGTCACCAATGCTCTGGATAACATAACAGCCTAACTAGCTCTGCTGGGGCGAGTAATGTTCAGTGACCTGTTCTCTCTCACTTTAAATGTCTGGAAGTAGCTAGCAAGTTAACTTGGGTGCTTGACTACGGTTGTTAGTACAGAACACTTGGATCAACCCTTAAAGAGATGGGTGGGGCTAATGCTTAAGAGGGTGTGAATGGGTGTAGACAAAGGGCTCTCCAGTAGGTACCAAAACTTTCAAAGGCCATTTTCTCAAAAGTGAGTTTAAGCTTAGAAGTTGAACTTTCAAAGTAAAACTACTTTCCCATTGTTCCTCAACTGTAATGTATGATACAGTGCCTTGCGAAAGTATTCGGCCCCCTTGAACTTTGCGACCTTTTGCCACATTTCAGGCTTCAAACATAAAAATATAAAACTGTATTTTTTTGTGAAGAATCAACAACAAGTGGGACACAATCATGAAGTGGAACAACATTTATTGGATATTTCAAAAATTTTTAACAAATCAAAAACTGAAATTGGGCGTGCAAAATTATTCAGCCCCTTAAGTTAATACTTTGTAGCGCCACCTTTTGCTGCGATTACAGCTGTAAGTCGCTTGGGGTATGTCTCTATCAGTTTTGCACATCGAGAGACTGAAATTTTTTCCCATTCCTCCTTGCAAAACAGCTCCAGCTCAGTGAGGTTGGATGGAGAGCATTTGTGAACAGCAGTTTTCAGTTCTTTCCACAGATTCTCGATTGGATTCAGGTCTGGACTTTGACTTGGCCATTCTAACACCTGGATATGTTTATTTTTGAACCATTCCATTGTAGATTTTGCTTTATGTTTTGGATCATTGTCTTGTTGGGAGACAAATCTCCGTCCCAGTCTCAGGTCTTTTGCAGACTCCATCAGGTTTTCTTCCAGAATGGTCCTGTATTTGGCTCCATCCATCTTCCCATCAATTTTAACCATCTTCCCTGTCCCTGCTGAAGAAAAGCAGGCCCAAACCATGATGCTGCCACCACCATGTTTGACAGTGGGGATGGTGTGTTGCTTTTACGCCAAACATAACGTTTTGCATTGTTGCCAAAAATTTCAATTTTGGTTTCATCTGACCAGAACACCTTCTTCCACATGTTTGGTGTGTCTCCCAGGTGGCTTGTGGCAAACTTTAAACGACACTTTTTATGGATATCTTTAAGAAATGGCTTTCTTCTTGCCACTCTTCCATAAAGGCCAGATTTGTGCAATATACGACTGATTGTTGTCCTATGGACAGAGTCTCCCACCTCAGCTGTAGATCTCTGCAGTTCATCCAGAGTGATCATGGGCCTCTTGGCTGCATCTCTGATCAGTCTTCTCCTTGTATGAGCTGAAAGTTTAGAGGGACGGCCAGGTCTTGGTAGATTTGCAGTGGTCTGATACTCCTTCCATTTCAATATTATCGTTTGCACAGTGCTCCTTGGGATGTTTAAAGCTTGGGAAATCTTTTTGTATCCAAATCCGACTTTAAACTTCTTCACAACAGTATCTCGGACCTGCCTGGTGTGTTCCTTGTTCTTCATGATGCTCTCTGCGCTTTTAACGGACCTCTGAGACTATCACAGTGCAGGTGCATTTATACGGAGACTTGATTACACACAGGTGGATTGTATTTATCATCATTAGTAATTTAGGTCAACATTGGATAATTCAGAGATCCTCACTGAACTTCTGGAGTTTGCTGCAATGAAAGTAAAGGGGCTGAATCATTTTGCACGCCCAATTTCAGTTTTTGATTTGTTAAAAAAGTTTGAAATATCCAATAAATGTCGTTCCACTTCATGATTGTCTCCCACTTGTTGTTGATTCTTCACAAAAAAATACAGTTTTATATCTTTTTGTTTGAAGCCTGAAATGTGGCAAAAGGTCGCAAAGTTCAAGGGGGGCGAATACTTTCGCAAGGCACTGTATACCATTATCTAGCTCTAAGTCTCCATTTCTATCCAATGTAAAAAAAACAAACCAAAAAACATTTCAAAATATGCTACATAAGACCGATTTGTGCCGGTCGGTCACATATGTAGTGTCGAGTCTTGACTATGATTAATGCGATGATGATTATTTTATCAAATAAACTGTTTAATTATTACGATGATTAAATTAATCATGTTTCAACTAACTCATTAGCAATCTTGGGTCACCACGGAAAATGTTTGTTTAATGAGTTACCGTTGCCCGAATGAACTCTAAAGACTTAAATATATCGTTATCATCTTAGTCATCCATTAATTATTATTACCTCTTATCTTAGTCATTCTGAACGTCGTAATATCCTATAAATCTGCACGAACCCTATTATTAATTATTTACTAACTTACTAAATAATCACACAGAATTACATAAACACACAAACAGAATAGCTTACACATTGATTACTACACAATGCAATGGAAAGTCCCTAGTGTACTAAATCGATACGACGGCTTGTTACTCATAATGGTGGATTCAAAAGAGAGGGAAAGGGAGAGACAAAGGAATTCCACTATCGTGCAGACAGCTGGTAACTATGCTCATGGAAATGTGAATACTTTGCACTCATTCGAAAGAATTGCAATGTACATATGGGTATGTCTCTGCTGTCTCTCTGTTGAAAACACTCAATCCATCTACGGGGAGTAATTTGGCAGAATGTCTCTGGTTGTGTAAGACTCTGGTTGTCCACCAGAGGTCACCATGTCCTATGTAGTTGTAGTAGGTTGTTCTCGGATTGTCTGTTAGAACAAATCTTCCAGACCTACCAATGTTGGTTAGAATTGGTCTTTCAAAGCACCACCCAGTGGTTCTCGGTCGAGTTTACTAGACTGAAGTACTTAAACAGCTGCTGACTGAATGTTCCTCTGTAGTCTTTTTCTTCTTCGAGAGAGAAAGTTTCTAACCATTTCAACGTGCAGCCATGCGCCCATGTTTTTCTGGTCTCATAGAGTCTCACTATTCGTGATGTCTGGTTCAATACTGTCTCCCTGCTTGGTCTGATATGTTAATTCTTTAGGAGGGGTTTTATGCACTCTGGAAAAAGGGGGCGTTCCATGACGCCGACATAATATCTGTGCTCACGTGGTTGTGGTCACTGACTGGGTAGAACTTTTATATGAAAAACATTTCTCATTTTAGAAGGCTAACATCACATTTCATCTTCTCACAAATAGCTTCATATTGAATTCTATAAATTCCACAACATTTAGATGTAAACCTGACAACTGTGAAAAATACACATTCAGAGATACAGTTACGCTGTTACACCATCCTTAACTTCTTATGGTATAGGGGACGCTTGCGTCCCACTTGGCCAAAAGCCAGGGAAAATGCAGCGCGGCAAATTCAAATAAAATTATATAAAAATCAAACTTTCATTAAATCACACATGTAAGATTCTAAATTAAAGCTACAATCGTTGTGAATCCAGCCAACATGTCAGATTTTAAAAAGGCTTTCCGGTGAAAGCATAAGAAGCTATTATCTGATGATAGCACAACAGTAAACAAAGAGGGTAGCATATTTCAAACCTACAGGCGCTACACAAAATGCAGAAATAAATATAAAACATGACTTACCTTTGACGAGCTTCATTTGTTGGCACTCGAATATGTCCCATAAACATCACAATTGTTCCTTTTGTTCAATTAATTCCGTCCATATATATCATAAATGTCAATTTATTTGGCACGTTTGATCCAGAAAAAAACAGCTTCCAAATTGCGCAACGTCACTACAAAATATTTCAAAAGTTGCCTGTAAACTTTGCCAAAACATTTCAAACTACTTTTGTAATACAACTTTAGATATTTTTAAACTTTAATAATCGATAAAATTGAAGATGGGTCTATGTGTGTTCCATACAGGAACAGAGACAACAAACCAAGCTACTCTCAACAGTGTTACGCAGTTCCTAGATGGCTATCCTTCTTCATTGCACAAAGGAATAACCTCAGTCCAAAGACTGGTGACATCCAGTGGAAGCGGTAGAAACTGAAAATAAGTTCCTAAGAAATATCGTTTCCCAATGAGAACTCAATGAACAGACAGAGACCTAAAAAAAACAACATTCTGAACGGTTAGTCCTCGGGGTTTTGCCTGCTACATAAGTTATGTTATACTCACAGACATGATTCAAACAGTTTTAGAAACTTCAGCGTGTTTTCTATCAAAATCTACTAATAATATGCATATCTTATATTCTTGGCATGAGTGGTAGGAAGTGGAAATTGGGCACGCTATTTATCCAAAAGTGAAACTGCTGCCCACTATACCTTAAGTTAATGAGATCCCAAAACAACAACTAATCTTACATAATTGTTCTTTAAGTATCCACGGACCATTCCAACTGTTCAGATTACAGAAATATTGTTTCTTTATCCATTCTTGGATGTCACAGTACTACAAAATCTCTGTTGTAACAAAGCGATTTTTAACTTCCATGTCTGCACAGTGGGAGAAACAGTTCCTGTAGGTACTTATGACTGTCGTAAAACAGCCAACTTTACCCCTCTCCCCCTCTGTGGGAGACAGAGGGTGCTATGGAGCAGACCCACTGTAACCTGATCCTTCCGATCTTCACAGAAGAGTCATGAAGAGTCACTTTTTATTAGTGTTGTCATGACAAATGCCAAACGCCTAAAACAAACCTCTACAGAGTGATATTTCAGTGTGTCTAATGTCTTTAAAAGAACGCACAGGGAGTAACCCACAGTGACCCAGAGGCAGTCAGCCCACCCTGAGTAGTTAACACGAATGGGTGGCTGTGGTGTGAGTGCCAGTGAGCCATGGAGAAGTAGACACGTCAGTGTGGAGGGTAACAGAGCAGAAGCCATTTTATTAGACCTTTACTGCACCAACTAGTTTCAGCATCATGGACAGCACCTCTGCTTTCAGCACCATGGACAGCAGCCAGTCCGGCACTTTACAGTCTCTTTCTATCACTCTCGCTCACTCTGTTTATATGTCTCTGTCGCTCTCTCTCTGCCCGTTTCTCTCTCTTTCTCCTTTTCTCCCTTTCTCTCTCACACACGCGCACACGCACACGACAAAGACATCAGGTGATTATATAACAGAGAATGTCTGTAGTCATAAGCTGTTCAGAAGGAGAGAGACATGTTTGATTCCTTTTCCTCTGATGAAACTTTCAAATGGTAGAGTTATAGACACTCTGCTTTCTGAAGTCAACAAGAAATGTGAATCCAATTCCTGTTTCTACCCCGTGCCTGAATAAGATATCGTCCCCAGACTTTCCCAGGGTGTAGATAATGTAACACTTTGTCTCATTCTGCTGTGTTTGGACGGGACTCAGAACCCAGTGGTGACTCACACGGCAAAGCAAACCGAATACTGCATGAACCCGGGGACCATAAGCAATGCCTAGCCCCAGCCTCAAATGTTTGATTCTGTTTTGTTTGTGTCTCTTCTTCCCTAACTGAGAGAGAAAGCTCACTGTGTGTGTGGTCACACGGGTCAGGAACCTTCTCAAGCAAGCCTAACAACGGGAGTCATTCAGTAGGAAACAAGCTATGTGACACAAGTAGATAAACAAGGCACCTGGCTGGCCAGCATGCTGATGTCCTTGGGGGTACATTTGAAAAATAAAACAACAACACAAACTACTTTTGACTTCCCCTGTTATCACCGTTTCTCTGAATAAAGTATTGTTGTAGTTAAAGTCTATATCACTGTTGGCTACTGTCTTTTGGAGAGAGGAAGAGTGTGCAGATTGGTTCTTTACTCCAAAGTGAGTTATTTTCTGTATAGCTTGTACTGTTGCATCCGTATCAGACACCCTGGAAACACATATATGAGCCGCTTCCTGTTCTGAAGGTAATCCAACCTTTTGGTTCTAGCATGTTTAGTTGAAAGGCATATGTGGTGCAGTCTGTGTATGTGGCACCATGGGATTAATCTCTACCCATATGAGGAGAATAGGGTGCAACACGGCACTAGGGTGGACTTAAAATGTCAAGACCATATACACTTAGTGTACAAAACATTAGGAACTCCTGATTTTTCCATGACATAGACTGACAAGGTGAATTCAGGTGTAAGTTTTGATCCCTTATTGATGTCACCTGATAAATCAACTTCAATCAGTGTAGATAAAGGGGAGGAGAATGTTTGAAGAAGGATTTTTAATCCAATGTCTCAATTTAAGCAAACGAGACATGGATTCTGTATGTGTGCCATTCAGAGTGTGAATGGGCAAGATAACATATTTAAATGTATTTGAACTGGGTATGGTAGTAGGTGACAGGTGCACCGGTTTTAGAGTGTGTCAAGAACTGCAACACTGCTGGGTTTTTCATGCTCTATATTTCACTGTGTGTATCAACAATGGTCCACCACCCAAAGGACATCCAGCCAACTTGACACAACTGTGGGAAGCATTGGGGCCAGCATCCCTGTGTAACACTTTAGACACCTTGTAGAGTCCATGCCCTGACAAATTGAGGCTGTTCTGAGGGCAAAAAGGGTGCAACTCAATATTAGGAAGGTGTTCCTAATGTTTTGTACACTCAGTGTAAGTGTGACTAATAAACAGCCCAGTGGGTCACTATGATCTCAGTGTTTTGTTCCACTTCTGCTGCAATTACCCAAGTGTTACAAATGAGGACCAACAAGGTAACCTTTCTTTTAGAACATTTTCATTCACTCTAGCAGGTCCTGTTTTTTTTTTGACACGCCAACGTGTAGAAGCTCTAGCCGCCTGCAGCACGTCATAAATACTGAAACAGAGAATAGGTAGACAGGAGGAGAGAAAGATAAAGCATTTTCAAGCAGCAGAGACATGTAGTGGTGATGGAACTAAGGCAGAGGCAGGCAAACACAGCATGCCTTCACTTCCATAGTGCGACGCCCCTCTATCTCCCCACACATCACCGCAAGCATAACAACCATGTTACTCCTCTGAGCACAGAGAAGAAGTAATTATTATGAGTTATTTCACATCAAACATCCCATGCGGTAGGGAATCAGATACGGACGTTCGGCAGACAAAGACATGAAGGTAGCTATTGGAGTATTGATTTGTAGTGCTGTCAGTGGAATCGTGGAGCCTGCCCTGGGCAAGCTAACAGAAAATAACCTCCTGTGTGTCTGTGGAGGAAGGAGGGCACAACACGGGCACTGTGACGTCCGCTCTGATCCTCCTCTCTCCCCACAAGAGTCAGATTGATGGACCAGGTGTTGTGTGGCCTGGAAGTGGTTCATCAAAGAGGGAGTGTGAGGAAGTGACGAACCCAAAGACAATACTAGCCTAGCATTTCTTCTAGTGTTACTAGCCTAGCATTGCTTCTAATGTGGTTGACTGGAATCAGGAGGATTTATAATGTTCATTATCTTAACCTCTTGAACCTATAGGGGCGCTGTGTCATTATTGGATAAAAAGACGTGCCCGTTTTAAGCGCAATATTTTGTCACGAAAAGATGCTCGACTATGCATGGAATTGACAGCCTTGGAAAGACACAACTCTGACGTCTCCAAAACTGCAAAGATATTATCTGTGCGTGCCCCAGAACTAATGCAACAGGCGAAACCAAGATGTTTCATACAGGAAATGCCCCGGATTCTGAAGGCGCTGTGTTCCAATGTCTCCTTATATGGCTGTGAATGCGCCAGGAATGAGCCTGCGCTTTCTGTATATTCCCCGAGGTGTCTGCAGCATTGTGACGTGTTTGTAGGCATATCATTGGAAGATTGACCATAAGAGACTACATTTACCTGGTGTCCCCGCCCGGTGTCCTGTGTACGTAATCAGTAAGTTCATGCGCGTTCCATTTCTTCAGAATTGAAAGTAAACTGCCACGATGGATTTTATCGTCGATAGATATGTGAAAAACACCTTGAGGATTGATTCTAAACATCGTTTGCCATGTTTCTGTCAATATTATGGAGTTAATTTGGAAAAAAGTTTGCGTTTTAATTGACTTTTTTTATTTTTTTTATTTTTTTACCCAAACGTGATGAACAAAACGGAGTGATTAGTCGACACAAATAATATTTTTTGTAAAAACGGAACATTTGCTATCTAACAGAGTCTCCTCATTGAAAACATCTGAAGTTCTTCAAAGGTAAATTATTTATTTGAATGCTTTTATGTTTTGTGGAAAATGTTGCATGCTGAATGCTAGGCTTAATGCAATGCTAGGCTATCAATACTACACAAATGCTTGTTTATTTTATTTGAATGCTTTTCTGTTTTTTTGTGTAAATGTTGCCAGCTGAATGCTAACGCTAAATGCTACGCTAAATGCTACGTTAGCCATCAATACTGTTACACAAAAGCTTGTTTTGCAATGGTTGAGAAGCATATTTTGAAAATCTGAGATGACAGTGTTGTTAACAAAAGGCTAAGCTTGAGAGCTAGCATATTTCATTTCATTTGCGATTTTCATGAATAGTTAACGTTGCGTTATGGTAATGAGCTTGAGTCTGTATTCACGATCCCGGATCCGGGATGGGGAGATCAGAAAGGTTAATCATTATTCCATTCTCTTTATAAGCGAGGTTGAAAATCATTTAAATATTATATGAGGTGTATACACTCGTTGAGTAGGACTGGATCATCCATGTTGGGATATAAATGTGAGGTTTTATCTAATATTACTGTCTCATATTATGACTTACTCAATATGCGCTTCGAGGCAAGCTACAATGAAGCATGCATGAGAACACCAGCTGACCCGGACGACTGTCTGACCACGCTCGCCGTAGCCGATGTGAGTAAGACCTTTAAACAGGTCAACATTCACAAGGCTGCAGGCCAGGCTGATTACCAGGACGTATACTCCAAAAACGTGCTGACCAACTGGCAAGTGTCTTCACTGACCATTTCAACCTCTCCTTGGCCGAGTCTGTAATACCTCCATGCTTCAAGCAGACCAGCATAGTCCCTGTGCCCTAGAACACCAAGGTAACCTGTCTAAAAGACTACTGCCCCGTAGCACTCATGTCTGTAGCCATGAAGTGCTTTGAAAGGCATGGCTCACATCAACACCATCATCCCAGAAACACTAGACCCACTCTAATTTGTATTCCGCCCCAACAGATCCACAGATGACGTAATCTCAAGGCACTCAACACTGCCCTTTCCCACCTGGACAAAAGGAACACCTACGTGAGAATGATGTTCATTAACTAGAGCTCAGCGTTCAACACCATAGTTGGCGCAGCGTACTTAGAGTTCCACATGTTTAATAAATATACAACTCACCAAAAACAAACAGAAGAAAACGAAACGTGCCGTTCTGGGCTGCTCACAGGCAGCTACACAAAAACAAGATCCCACAAACAACAGGTGGGAAAAGGCTGCCTAAATATGATCCCCAATCAGAGACAACGATAGACAGCTGTCTCTGATTGTGACCCATACCAGGGCAACAAAGAAATAGAAAACATAGATTGCCCACCCTAGTCACACCCTAACCAAAATAGAGAATTAAAAGGATCTCTAAGGTCAGGGCGTGACAGTACCCCCCCCCCCCCAAAGGTGCGGACTCCGGACGCAAACCTGAACCTATAGGGGAGGGTCCGGATGGGGCATCTGCCCTCGGTAGCGGCTCCGGTGCGGACCGTAGATCGTCGCCGGAGGAACCAGACAGGGAACCGTCGCCAGAGGCTCCGGACCGGGAACCCTCGCAGGAGGCTCCGGACCGGGAACCCTCGCAGGAGGCTCCGGACCGGGAACCCTCGCAGGAGGCTCCGGACCGGGAACCCTCGCAGGAGCCTCGCTTGGAGCCGGCACAGGACGTATCGTGCCTTGGAGGCGCACTGGAGGTCTGGTGCGTGGAGCTGGCACAGGATGTACCGGGCTGGGGAGACGCACAGGGGGCCTGGTGCGTGGAGCTGGCACAGGACATACCGGGCTGTGGAGGCGCACTGGAGGTCTGGAGCGTAGCGCTGGCACAACGTGTCATGGACAGATGACAACCTTCGCACGGCAAGTGCGGGGAGCTGGCACAGGCGACAACAACCTCTCCCTCAACGGTAACGGAGCTCCAAGTTTACGTCTAAAAGGCTTATGAACAGCTTCTACCCCCAAGCCATAAAACCACTGAACAGCTAATCAAATGGCACCCCGGACTATTTACTGCTACTCATCGTTTATTATCTATGCATAGTCACTTTAACCCTACCTACCTCAATTACCTCGACTAACCGGTATCCCCACACATTGACTAGCTACCGGTACCCCCTGTAAATAGCCTCATTGTTGTTGTTTTATTATTGCTCTTTTATTATTTACTTTACTTTATTTAGCAAAGATTTTTTCTTCACTCTTCTTTTTCTTAAAACTGCATTGTTGGTTAAGGGCTCGTAAGTAAGCATTTCACCTGTTGTATTCGGCACATGATTGATTTGATTTGTAAAGTTACCTTTAATAGCAGTGTATGCGTGTGTGTGTGTGTGCAGCTACGATTTATACAGATTTACCCAGTTCTGTCTCCATAAGGTTTGGATGTTTTTGTGATGCCCTGACAATAGCTATTCACAGAAAATTGCAACCTTGATGCAGTTTAGCAATGTCAAAAGATATATTTCATTTGGTGAATTTCCATCTAGTATGGAGGGATCTGAGTGCACATTTAAAGGGTGTAGATTAGAAACTGCTTACTCAAAAGCAATCAGATTTTTGGAAGTCTGCGTGTCGCTACGAGCTTTGGTCCGGTGACTTAAATGTAGACTGTTAGCAAACGTATCCACTAAACGCAGTGGACTAAATCTTTTCATGATTTCTGGGGGCAGATTTAGTCATAATTCCCCTCTCGCTGTCATATTTTCACGTTATTTAACTGAATTGAACTCGACTGGAAGGCCAGAGGTAAACACAGCAGCTCTGCCCTTTACTCTTCATGTGTTACCAGACACTAGGTTTATCATTTAAATGGAGGATAGCAAAAATCCCTGGTAAACTGTTTTCATATGAGGCTGATGTTGTTCCGTTCTAATGGTGAGTGTTATTGCGAAGGATTACAAGGCCAGCCTTATCATCAAGAAACAGCACTCTCTCCGCTGCATCTCTCATAGCAATCCATTCTATGATGGATTTTTTTTTCTTCCTGAAGCCTGAGGAAGATTTTTCTTGCCCATGGCCACATTCTTTTGCCTTAGAATTGCAAAAATCACATCAATTAGGTTGCCAATTAAAGAGCTGGTTTCTCCTTATCCTCTGCACTCACACTTGTGCACGCACGCACACACACAGATTCTTGTATCCTCCTTTCACACTCAGAAACACACACACACATTGTGAGAACACAGATTCATCCTAGTAAAGACTCGGCCCAATTGAACACCTTTGATAACCACAGAGTCTGAAACCCGGCTGATTACTTTTGTTGGCTTCTGAAATCAGTTAAAATGGTGGTAATTATCCATGTCTTCATCTCCCTTCAGACGTGGTGGGACGTAAAGCAGAGGGGAAGGAGGTAAATACCATTATGAGGGTTAGGGGGTTTAGTCCCGAACAGACTACTTCTCCTCCTGTTAGCACGCCCTCTCTGTGTGTTGGGAGGCCATGTGGATAATCATCTGGGAAGGTGCAAGCTCTCCCGCTGCTCTCTGGCTGTTCCCCCTGCATACATTTCCCCACCAAATGTGTTGGACTGGCTGGAAAATGGAGAGCAGTGTGCCGTTCATCCCAGATTCACGGATTGTGTGCATTCACTCTGAAGTATCTTTTCCGTGTGGGATAAGTGAAAGGTCTACCCTACCGTTCAAAAGTTTAGGGTCACTTAGAAATGTCCTTGATTTTTAAAGAAAGGCACAACATTTTTTTTGTCCATTACAATTACACCAAATTGATCTGAAATACAGTGCAAACGTTGTTACAAGTCCTCAACTGGGAGCTTCATTAAATAGTACCCGCAAAACACCAGTCTCAACTTCAACAGTGAAAAGGCGACTCAGGGATTCTGGCCGGAGTCGCCTCAGTTGCAAAGAAAAAGCCATATCTCAGACTGGCCAATAAAAAGAAAATATTTAGATGGGCAAAATAACAGTCACTGGACAGAGGAACTCTGCCTAGAAGGCCAGCATCCCAGAGTCGCCTCATCACTGCTGACGTTGAGACTGGTGTTTTGCGGGTACTATTTAATGAAGCTGCCAGACTTGTGAGGCGTCTGTTTCTTAAACTAGACACTAATGTACTTGTCCTCTTGCTCTTTTTTGCTGTTACGCACACCTCTATGAAGAGGGAACGCAACACCCTGCTACAACTCAACTCTCCGTGAAGCGAAAGCGGTATGGACTGTAGGTGTGAGTAAGGATGACAAAAGGCAGAATTTACCGCTTACTAGGAATTTCTTCATTCACACGGTAATATGGGAAAAAGGGGCTGGACGGAACCAAAGCAAAGAGAGTAAATGTCAAAGCCCACCCCTCTCCTATCTTACCTGCCTACCCAGTACTTATCTAACTTAGCACCACCTGGTGCGTTAATCAAAATACAAGGTGGTGGTCCGCCCAGGTCTTACCTAGTGTGCCTAGACAGTGAATATACTACGGGTAAATGTATGCCCGCGGGCGTCTTGCCTAAGCACTCCCTAGGTGCCTTCCCCCCTGGGAACAAATGAAACAGAATATTAAACAATCCACTTCACAACAAAACTGAGAATAAACTATCTCAGGCCATTAAAGAAGCTCTGACAAAAAAAAAAAACACACCAAAGCTGCTACCAACAACAACTAACATAGTACATACCAACGACCAACATGCTATATCCCTTAGCCATCAACCTCCTCTCTCAGCAGTGTTCTATATCAAAATCAATCGCTCCCCTGAACAACAGAACACTGGCTTTTATAGCTTCAGAAGGCATTGGAAATTGGAGACAGCTGCGTCCTGACGAGGAGGCGGGGTCAGCTCTCCAATTAATCGTGGAGTCGACCAATCAGCTGCTGGGGGATTTCAGGAAGCCATCTCCTGAAACACACTCAAATACACAAACTACAAGACAGAAACTGGGGAACGTAAAATATGCACCGGGGCCTCCCACTTCTCTTTCTATTCTGGTTAGAGCCAGTTTGGGCGGTTCTGTGCACAGCGTTTTACCAGATCTTCAGTTTCTTGCCAATTTCTTGCATGAAATAGCCTTCATTTCTCAGAACAAGAATAGACTGACGAGTTTCAGAAGAAAGTCTTTGTTTCTGGCCATTTTAAGCCTGTAATCGAACCCACAAATACTGATGCTCCAGATATTCAACTAGTCTAAAGACGACAAGTTTTATTGCTTCTTTAATCAGATCAACAGTTTTCAGCTGTGCTAACATAATTGCAAAAGGGTTTTCTAATGATTAATTAGCCTTTAAAAAGGATCAACTTGGATTAGCTAACACAACGTGCCATTGGAAAACAGTAGTGATGGTTGCTGAGAATGGGCATCTGTACGCCTATGTAGATATTCAATTTAAAAAAATCAGCAGTTACCAGCTACAATAATAATTTACAACATTAACAATGTCTATACTGTATTTCTGATAAATTTCATGTTATTTTAATGGACAAAATGTTAATTTTCTTTCAAAAATAAGGACATTTCTAAGTGACGCCAAACTTTTGAATGGTAGTGTATGTGTTCCGGTCTATGTGTGCCCGGTCAAAATCCAAGGTTGACGAAATCACAGTAAATGGATATTGATAGTGTTGTGTTGATGTCTGTTATCGTTTGTTTGGCTGATGTGGAGAGCGGACCTCACATTGATTGCTACTCATTCATCAATGCAGTTTGAACCATGTGAAATGCCAGAGGCAGTGGAAAAGGCACATGCCATTAACTCCACACTAACAAGAGAGAAAGGACAAGGCCTCACTTTATGTCTCTGTGGAGAATGTTGCCTGTGTAGTATTTTCCATAAATATAGTCCGTTTTTGGAAAGGGCAACATGATTCAGTATAGTCCTAACATAATATAACATAGTATAGTCCTATGCATAGTTCAGCTGAAATGAATAGTTCCTATGAGGTAGAAATGCATGTCTGAAGAGACTTTGGGTAATGAATAACCAAATAAAGTGAGGAAAAACTATAGAAATAAACAGCTGTTCTCAAGCTGCATTTTAAAATATAGCCGAAGCAAACTATCTTTAGGTTTCATACAGCTTCATTCGGTTGGTAGCTTCTAAACGTGTGATTCCTTGTTACCAAGTGGATTTCTCAGATATACTGTACTTTATATAAGTTGCATCAGCACTCAGATTGTGGCTTAGGCGCTGTGAAAGAGCTTCACTTAAAAAGGGGCCTTGGGGGAGTCAGATACTGCATGACGCAGTCATAAAGAAAGAGATGTGTGGTTGCCCATCAGACACTGACACAGGGGAACTACATAATGGTCCAGGCTACTGGAAATGAACCATCAGGTCAAAGCAGAGCTAAAGAGCACCACCTGTCTGGGTCATCAAGTACTTCTCTGTTTCCTCCAGATTGGTTTCTTGTCTTGTTTTACAGCAACACACACACACACACACACAGGGAGAGAGACACATGCACACGCACACAAACACACACACAGAGTCTGGCAAGTGTTCACGCCTAGTCCCAGGGACATTTATAAAAGGATCCTCTCACTGCCACTGGGCCATGACTAAGCATTAATCTAGCCCCATGCACTGTGCCATACCAGGCCTCTCTCTCTCTTTTAAAGGCTTTAGTCACTGTACAATCCCCTTAAATAGTCAGTGCATCAGAAAGAGACTGATGGGGCAAAGGAGGAGATGCATGGTTGGCCATAGCACTACCTACTAGGGGACCATTACATATTTCTCCTTCACATAACAATGTGACTATGAACACAACCTTTTTGATAAAAAATAAAATTAAAAAAAATCCTCACAAAATAACATTTGATCTCTCATGTAAATACTAATGTAGCCATTGTTTTAATGCCAACCCTCTCTCTGCCTTGAGACGGTGACAGCCTGCAATATTGAGGGTTGATATGTGACTGGGGTAAGTGGTTTACGTTGCATCCAGACTGTTCTTAATCACAGGGTGAGACATGGGTGCTTTGGAGCACTGTTAAGTCGGGTAAACACTCAGCAACAGAGCCTGCTCTCACGCTGACGGCTCTCTAGCACAAAGCACAGGCTGCTGTGCTGATAACTCCAGTATCTGGCCAGTGTGTCAACATGGCCTCAGGTCACAGGTCAAAAAGCTCAACATCAACTCAGCATCACTTTGGATTGTTCAGCTCCCTCCGAGGAGATGTGCTAAATTCACTATCATACTGAGCACACCTAGTTCTTGCAGCTCCTGGATTTTTCAGAATGCAGTCCATCTGTTGACTTCACCTGTCATTATCCCAGACTGGTAGACATAGAGGTTGGTGTTTTTTTGAGTGTCTTAACCATTAAGAAGATTTTGAACACTACAGACTTGTGCATACTATATCTCGCTAACGGAGATACAGAACGTGACACAATATTCGAGGAAGCAATACCGATAAATGAATATGTTGTGAGTTTTCCTATTTAAATTCAATGAATCATTGGCACAATCCCGTGTTAATGCCCAGTACTGAACCAATAATTCACCTTCCTAGACCCAGTCAATATTTGTTCTACAGTATTGCAGAATGACCCGGAAAAAAGCTTTTAAAAAATCTATAGTTGTAACCTCAAAGATTTCCGCACGTATCAGGCATGCATGCCTATTTTCATTATATACATTGTTATTGTCCCGGGCCTGTTCAATTGTTTTAGCTTGGCTCTACAGACAAACTTGCTCATTTTGTGTGGGCGCTGTATTGTGGTATGAGAGGATAGAAACGAAAAGAATTTGGCAAGTGAAAGGTCTCGAGCTCGTGAACGATTGCTCAGCAGGGTAGACATTAGATTTTTCTATTGAAACAGTATGAAGGTCTGTGTTTATGTTAGCAGTGTTTATGCTGAAAGGGTACTTTAGCGAACTCTTTGAATCAAGTGATTGACATAACATGGGGGGGGTGAGAGATGTCTGTGTTTGAGCTATGCACTGACTGTCTGAAGCCACTTGAAATATGTCTGCCTCCTTGGCATTCAATAATCAATGTGCCGAGGCAATGTAGTGTGAAAACGATTTCACCATTACAATAACAAGTGCCTACTTCGTTGAATACACGGACAATAGAAGAAACTCTATTATCCAAATAATATGGACATTTCCCTTTACCTTCAAAAAGTGACATTAACAGCATTCTGCTGCAACACCTACAAAACGCTGAATGGCCTACATGGCACATAAGGCAATTACATAAATATAGGACAAAATGTATTTGTTGTTATTTGCTATTGCCTTTGGCATTCCATATCACCTCTGTGATGATGGATTGTCAATTTCAGGGAACAGAGGATGAGAATGGTTATCAGTTGTACAAAGAAACTCTTTTACCATTTAGAAAATTAAAAACAAGGCCCAATACACTTACTTTTAAGGTGGACAGGCACATTTTGAGCTATTTCGATGTCCTCTTTGTCCTACACTTATGATAGAGGAGAGGCGCTTCTCTGTTCCTGAAATACTATCCTCAAAATAAACCAAATAGAAATATATATCAAGGGGACACTTCTAGGTCCGTAAAATGAGTCTAAAAGCTAAAGCTAGTACTGAAAATAAGGGATGGGCACGTTACAGTGTCACTGGACCAAAACGCTGTCAGGAGATTGAGGAAGTCGGGGGATAGTCATTGAATTATTTAGTCAAATGGATTATCTCGGTTTTAGAACCAACTATTCTGGAGAGATGCCGTGAAACGTCCCAAGCCGTACTTGGCTATCATGACCCTGCAGATCTTAGGAGGGAAAACAAACGTAAGAGATCATGCATGCTGATGGAATCAAAAATAATTATCCAAGATACGTATATCAGATCAAGGTCCAATTTAGATTTGATGGAGTTGTAAAACAATTACTGTTCCTATAAAACTATCACTTTGCCTATGAAAGGATGTCTTGTGGATAAGCAGGGAAGTGGCAGATACAACAAAGACATCTACATTACATATTTCACCGTTGCATACAGAAGGATAGCAGACATGTCATACTTGGCTTTTTATTCGTTAAGCCGCATTGTGCTTAATTCGTTCTCTGCTCATTACTGTCAATCAACTATTATGTAGTAGACCTGCAGAACATTGCATTGCACAACAGTTCTCCTTGTCAATGTCGATCTTTATGAGATTAAAACTAACATGGAATCGCTCTTTAATGACTGAATGGCACTGAAGTAAGTAAATGGTGATCTGTACAAGCGTATGATTAACAAAGAAATTTAACACAGGGAAAATGCTTGATCTTAAAACCCTCGGTGACGTCATATTGTCACACAGGCCGGCTCCATAGATGTACACTATGCTGGCCGTTTATCTGTGATGTATGTTGAGAGCTCTCGGGGGGGGGGGGGGGGGGGGACACGTGGTACGCACAAAGCCTAGCCTCAGGGAGCCAGGGTTATAATCTCAGCCAGTGATGAAATAGGCAAAATATATCTAATTAAAAAGCAGCAACATTGTAGCAAGCCATGTGTTGCAACAATGATAAGGCTGGTCAAGTTACAGGCCACCCATAGCCACCTGGATATCAGATGTCACATGCAAGCAATTTTTTTTTTTACCTCCAACCAATAGCACTAAAATACACAGAAGTGAAAAATCTAAAAAGAGGCTGCGAGAAAGTGACGCAAACACCAATGAATCATATACAAATGGTGTCTTGGAAATTCTTTGGTTTGAATTATTATAATTTTTTAGGATCAAGATCATGAAGTTTAGTATGTTCAGAACGATTTCATGTTGGCGACAAGGTACTCAGCTGCTGTTGAGGTCTTGTTTGTCCATATACTGTATCTTTCTATGGGGTCTCTTTTCTAAATCTGTCCTTGGAGGGGAAGTTCTATCTAGAGCTCAGCACCCTGATTATTCCGAAATAATTCTAATACATTCTCAGGGAGAAATATTTGGGAAACGTTCTGTGTAGTCTAACACCAATCACACAACTGATCACTAACCTCCACCAATCCATGTTTTTTTGAGGTAGTCACCTGGAATGTATTTCAATTAACAGGTGTGCCTTGTTAAAAGTGAATTTGTGTAATTTCTTTCCTTCTTATTGAGCCAATCAGTTGTGTTGTGACAAGGTAAGGGTGGTATACAGAAGATATCCGTATTTGGTAAAAAACCAAGTCCATATTACAGCAAGAACAGCTCAAATAAGCAAAGAGAAACGACAGTCCATCATTACTTGATGTTGAGAGTCATTGCGCGCCGACTCAGTAGTGCCTGAGGAGCCGCATGGCAGTGCCATCAATCAGACCACGATCAATCATAACGCCTGGCCTCCAGAGAGGGAGAGAGAGAGAGCTGAGGATCCACTTCTATTGGTGGTCACCAGACAGGGAAGCTCCTCCAGAGAGCCAGGGCATGGAGGCTCGTGCCATGGATCACAGCCCACTGCCGGTGAAGGGGGTTGGGGACGGGTTGGGGACGGGGGAGGCACAGTGGAGTTGAACACTCCAGGTGACAGCGGGAGATAGTTGAGGAGGAAATTGACACAATTTGCACACCCCACTCTATTGGGCGAGTGTGTTAGAACGACTAAAATATTGCCACAGTCGATAGGTCAAGTGGTTAGAATAGCAAATACTGTACATATGTCTGGAGATGGAGATGGCAAGCCCTGTGCAGCCTAATGGCGGTGTGTGACAACATGAGGTAGTTAGCATTCCAGACCCATTTTTAGCTTTTATTCATCAAAAAGTGCTGCCCAGCAAACAAGATCATAGCCAGTGCTATAGAAAAAAAAATGATTCAAACAGTATTGTAATTTCATTTGCCAATAAGCTATTCCCTGGCTGTATAATTACTATGATTTATATTTTGATGAGACTTGCCAGAAAAACAGATTACCAGGATGATCATTAGACCCATAATTACAGACAGATATACATGCACCATAAACAAGTATGACAAGCACGTCTCACCTATTAGGGACTCAATACAACATTACATCATTGCAGGCTAATTCAGTGATTTTACCTTCTTCAGTCAAAGCCATTGAAAACATTATAGCATTTTCATCATTAGAGGCATGCAATTTCTAATGTACAGTATGTCATGTTTTGGTTTACAATCATATTATGATATCCACAAATATTATGACAGACTGTACCAGTCAAAAGTTGGGACACACCCACTCATTCAAAGGTTTTTCTTTATCTGTGCTATTTTCGACATTGTAGAATAATAGTGAAGGTATCAAAACTATGAAAGTACACACATGGAATCATGTAGCAACCAAAAAGGTGTTAAACAAATCAAAATAGATTTTAGATTCTACAAAGTAGCCACCCTTTGCCTTGATGACAGCTTTGCACACTCTGGGCATTGTCACAACCAGCTTCAATTGGAATGCTTTACCAATAGTCTTGGAGGAGTTCCCACATATGCTGAGCACTTTTTGGCTGATTCTTCTTCACTCTGTGGTCAAACTCATCCCAGACCATCTCAATTGGGTTGAGTTTGGGTGATTATGGAGGCCAGGTCATCTGATGCAGCACTATATCACTCTCCTTCTTTGTCAAACAGCCCTTACACAGCATGGAGGTGTGTTAGGTCATTGTCCTGTTGAAAAACAAATGATAGTCCCACTAAGCGCAAACCAGATGGGATGTCATATTGCTGCAGAATGCTGTGGTAGCCTTGCTGGTTAAGGGTAACTTGAATTCTAAATGAATCACCAACATTGTCACCAGCAAAGCACCAACACACCTCATTCTCCATGCTTCATGTTGGGAACCACACATGCGGAGATCACCTACTCTGCGTCTCACAAAGACACAGCGGTTGGAATCAAAAATCTCAAATTTGGGCTCATCAGATCAAAGGACAGATTTTCCATTGCTTGTGTTTCTTCGCCCAAAAAAGTATCTTCTTCTTATTGGTGTCCTTTAGTAGTGGTTTCTTTGCAGCAATTCGACCATGGAGGGCTGATTCATGTACTCTCCTCTGAACAGTTGATGTTGAGATGTGTCTGTTACTTGAACTCTGTGAAGCATTTATTTGGGCTGGTGACTCTAATGAACTTATCCTCTGCAGCAGAGTTAACGCTCGGTCTTCCATTCTTGTGGTGGTCCTCATGAGAGCCAAGATCATCATGGCGCTTGATGGTTTTTGTGACTGCACTTGAAGAAACTGACAAAATGATTGACATTTTCCAGATTGACTGACCTTCATGTCTTAAAGTAAGGATGGACTGTCATTTTTCTTTGCTTATTCGAGCTGTTCTTGACATAACATGGACTTGGTCTTTCACCAAATAGGGCTATCTTCTGTATGCCACTCCTACCTTGTCACAACACTACTGGATTGGCTCAAACACATTAACCAGTTAGAGCTCTAGGGGCGCTATTTCATTTTTGGATAAAAAACGTTCCCGTTTTAAGCGCGATATTTTGTCACGAAAAGATGCTCGACTATGCATATTCTTGACAGTTTTGGAAAGAAAACACTCTGAAGTTTCAGAATCTGCAAAGATTTTGTCTGTAAGTGCCCCAGAACTCATTCTACAGGCGAAACCAAGATGATGCATCACCCAGGAATTAGCAGAATTTCTGAAGCTCTGTTTTCCATTCTCTCCTTATATGGCTGTGATTGCGCAAGGAATGAGCCTACACTTTCTGTCGTTCGCCCAAGGTCTTAGCAGCATTGTGACGTATTTGTAGGCATATCATTGGAAGATTGGCCATAAGAGACTACATTTTCCAGAGGTCCGCCCGGTGTCCTTTGTCTAAATTTGTGCGTAATCTTCAGGTGCGGTCATTTTCTCCTGGGATTCAGGAGAGAAAGCATGTTTCCAAGAACGATGTATCAATGAAGAGATATGTGAAAAACACCTTGAGGCTTGATTCTAAACAACGTTTGCCATGTTTTCAGTCGATATTATGGAGTTAATTTGGAAAAAAGTTTGCGTTTTGAGGACTGAATTTATGGATTTTTTTTGGTAGCCAAATGTGATGTATAAAACGGAGCTATTTCTAATACACAAGGAATCTTTTTGGAAAAACTGAGCATCTGCTATCTAACTGAGAGTATCCTCATTGAAAACATCAGAAGTTCTTCAAAGGTAAATGATTTTATTTGAAGGCTTTTATGTTTTTGTTAATGTTGCGTGCTGGATGCTAACGCTAATGCTAACGCTAAATGCTAACGCGAAATGCTAACTCTAGCTAGCTACTTTTACACAAATGATTGTTTTCCTATGGTTGAGAAGCATATTTTGAAAATCTGAGATGACAGTGTTGTTTACAAAAGGCTAAGCTTGAGAGATGGCATATTTATTTCATTTCATTTGCGATTTTCATAAATAGTTAACGTTGTGTTATGCTAATGAGCTTGCTGATAGATTTACACAATCCTGGATACAGGGGTTTTTTCATAGCTAAACGTGACGCAGAAAACGGAGCGATTTGTCCTAAACAAATAATCTTTCAGGAAAAACTGAACATTTGCTATCTGAGAGTCTCCTCAATGAAAACATCTGAAGTTCTTCAAAGGTAAATGATTTTTTTGAATGCTTTTCTGTTTTTTTGTGTAAATGTTGCCAGCTGAATGCTAATGCTAAATGCTACGTTAGCCATCAATACTGTTACACAAATGATTGTTTTGCAATGGTTGAGAAGCATATTTTGAAAATCTGAGATGACAGTGTTGTTAACAAAAGGCTAAGCTTGAGAGCTAGCATATTTATTTCATTTCATTTGCGATTTTCATGAATAGTTAACGTTGCGTTATGGTAATGAGCTTGAGTCTGTATTCACGAACCCGGATCCGGGATGGGGAGATCAGAAAGGTTAAGAAAATAAATTCCACAAATTAACTTTTAACGCATTCCAGGTGACTATCTCATGAAGCTGGTTGAGAGAATGCCAAGAGTGTGCAAAGCTGTTTCAAGGCAAAGGGTAGCTACTTTGAAGAATCTCAAATATATAATATATTTCATATGATTATGAGTGGTTAGAGTGTTGGACTGGTAACCGGAAGGTTGCACGTTCAAACCCCCGAGCTGACAAGGTACAAATCTGTCATTCTGCCCCTGAACAGGCAGTTAACCCACTGTTCCTAGACTGTCATTGAAATTTAGTTAATTAAATAAAGGTTAAAAAAATATGATTACACAACTTAGGAAATAGTAAAAATAAAGAAAAGCCCTTGAATGAGTAGGTGTGTCCAAGCTTTTGACTAGTACTGTACATGAATATCATCTACAGTCCATGAAACTGAGGTGAGACTGAACTTGTATTTTGAAACTAAACAATTATAACGCTCGTCGAAATGGGTAGACCAAGGCACAGCGTGATTTGGGTTCATCATAATTTATTTGAATGTCAACCAGCAACAACAATAATAACGAGAAACAAACAAACAAACGTACAGCCTTGTAGGGCTCAAAAGCAACAATACAAAAACAAGATCCCACAAACAACAGATGGGCAAAGGCTACCTAAATATGATCCCCAATCAGAGACAACGATAGACAGCTGCCTCTGATTGGGAACCATATCAGGTCAACATAGAAATCCAAAAACTTAAGTACACATAGAAATAATAAACTAGAACATCCCCCAGTCACGCCCTGACCTACTCCACCATAGAAAATAAAAGCTTCCTATGGTCAGGACGTGACAACAATTTCCATAATGGTGACCACACTGAAAAGTCTGGTTCTTGTGTCAACACAAATCTGGGTAGCAACCCATGGTTAGTAGTAAGAAAGACCTTTTGAGTTGTCTTTTTCTGCGTGGAAATGTCTGATTAGACGGGGATTGAGGGTTGCATCAATGAAACATTGCCCTTTACCATCACAGTCTAAAAGTTTGATTTATTAGGGGGAGTTAAGGAGAATATATCAAAAGAAAATGCAATTATGAAGAAGAAATCATTAGTGTAATACATCAGGGGTGTATTAGTATAACACTTAACATGTCATGTCATTTCATTTTGTTATATCATGCAGAATTTTAAAGGGATACTGTGAGATTCTGTCAGTTAAGCCATTTCTACTGACCCAGAGTCAAACTAACTCGTGGATACAATTGTACAGTATGTCTCTGTGTGCGGTATGAAGTTATAGGTACAATGGGATTTGCTCATCAGATCACTGATGGCTCAAAGAACCAATCACAAAACGTATTTCGGAGACAGACAGGTCCAGTGGTGAATGAGGTGAGCCTCTCTCCTCCTTAAAAGGCTCCACTTGCCCACCCACTGCTCATTCTCAGGTCCTGCCGACAGTGTTGAGTATTGGCCAAAATGAAAGTTTTGCTTCGAGTATCATATATTTTCTACTTCACAGTCTCCGTTGGTAGCTAGCCTCACATGGCTTGGTTAGCTCATGCTGCAAGGCTTTAGCTAACTTGGCTAGCTAGCTGGAAGTCTAGCTAACCACACTACAAAGGGCTAGCTCTCGCTGTAGGAATTAGTTAATCTAGGTAACGTGCCACAGGGCTGGCTAAACCAAACTTGCTTTCCAACCTGGAAAGGTCACTTTGCTAGCTATCCTCTCGTGTTGAGCTCAACCAACGCTCATCCGTGCCAAGCTGAGTAGACTGACTGCCCTAGTTTCGCAGCTCGACAGTCAAGAGACACGCTTCGTTCATCGAAAGACAAATTAGCTGTGAGGCGAACGCTAGTTAGCTCACACTTTGCTTGAGGAATATTATTTCTCGGAGCCATGGAGCCTGCTACCACTAAATAGGGAGAACTGAGCAGGGCCCAGTTTCTCAAAAGCATCTTAGGCTAAGTTCATCGTAAGAACTTTCGTAGGAGCGTCGTCAAATCTCAGAGCTGTTTTGCAAAACCATCGTTACTACAGTGGCACTTAAACGCTCATCATTTACCAACTGCCTCAAACCGCTCGTAGAGTAGCTAAGTGCTTTGTTAAATGCATTTTTCCTTTCTGTGTCACTTTATACACAGAAGATAGAATCAATATGTTTATCTGTCTCTCTGTGAGCGCAGATAATTTTACAACAAAGTTGACTACAAATACAAAGTTGCCAAAGTATTTGTAATTGATGCAAACAATAGAAGGATAAAAAGACAGAAAGGAAAACCAAGATGACTCCATACAAATATAAATAACCTAGGCCCACAGGCTACATAGGCCTACATAATTCAATAATATTGAAATAAATGGCATGTTTATTCAATTGAGTTCTATTTTGCAAATTGTAGGCTAATGTCTGTTATTTTTCTTTCAATATATTTCATGATGATGTTCCAAATTTTGATTTTGAGCATTATTATATGGTAAGCGTTAGAATAAGCCACCTCAATATTTGCAGCCATATGCAATAATATCTTTCTAGGAGTCAGTATTGTGGAATAATTATAATGTTAATTGAAGATTTGAATGGAGAAAGCTGATCCGAGAGTAGCACTGGATTTCTTTCAATCCTATCAGTATCGAGACATGCCTCAACAACGCACTCGTTACCTCTTTGGCCGTTGTAGGAAAGATGCATCGTTAAAACACGTAGAAGCCTACATTCCATCACTTTCGGGAAACCAGGCCCCTAGTCTCCTGCCCCTGCCACAGCACCGGAGGCACACCCTTGTCCATGCGGGGCTATGATAGCAGGCAAAGATACACACCTCATAAGCATCGTCTGCTTGGTGTCCGAGTACATCACTCGCTAACCCCGAGTCCGGTGTGCATTATAGGGCACTGCCTGCAAACTCCCTCTATCAGTGAGTGAGCAGAGCAACACCTAAACAAGACTCGTCCCCCTCACAGACTTCGGGCAAGGAGGCTACCCCATAATCCCAATCCCGGAGGGTGGGGGGAGTTTCTAAACTACCCTGGGGTCCTCGAAACAAAGATGAAGCAGCGGGTGAGGAGGATGGGGACCATGATATCGATGAGGAAGAAATTCTCAAAATTGACAAGGGAGAGGTTTGAGAAGAAAAACAATCCCAAGGCTCAAGGCACCCGATGACAGACTCGGGCTGGTCGATGTCTGTAAACAGGAATTATGTATATGTCACTTGTCACTACTTCACAGGAGAGCAATTTGAATGTCAACTTTTTTTATTCATAAAAATGTGTTTTCTTTTGGCAGAAATGTCTTCTCGAACATGTAAACATTCATGAGGCTTAACAACAAACTTGCATGCCATCTGTAAATAGGAATACAATTGTTAAATTACGAGCCTAGTTTGTTTAGTAAGGAACAAGGCAGCAACCTTCCCACTAGCCATGATTGGCTGGACATGCCGAGAGATGAGTTCAGATTGGTCTGCCATGTAGCACGGTTCTGTCTATAATATGAGCTGGTCAGTGTGTGTAGGTAATCCTTTCTAACTGCTTTTTTGAAAGATATCATTTAGTAGAACTGCGTAAGTGTTGATCTCCACTTTCTGGAGGACAGAGTTTTGAAATCAGTGTAATTAGAATATGATAGCTAAGGAGATTTATTGTCGTTATTTATTGCCGTTTTTTTTAAAATATGCAGACGGAGTCGAAAAGAGAACACACAGAAGGCGGTTGTACACCTGTCTCCGGATTACATCTTCAAACTAAGGGCAACAATGACATCCGTAACAGAGAGGGAGATGCGTCCATCCATGTATATGGGTAAGAGAGTCTAGTTAGCTACATTTTCAGATATTACATGTTACTACCTTTGTCAGAAAGTCATAATTAAATTGTTACCAGCAGCACAGTTGTAGTCAACAATGCTCTGGATAACACAAAAACAGCCTAACCAGCTCTGCTAGTGTGAGTAAAATGGTCTGAGGGAGTTGTTCTCTCATTTGTCTCTAGAAATAGATAACATGCTAGCCAACGTTAGGTAGTTAATCTTGGGTTCTTGATGGCTGTTGTTCGGTCAGAACTTTTGGATCAACCCTACTTTGCGGCCAGAGCATCCATTGTGTGCTATGAACGCTCCGAGAGCAAAACACTCTGAATTTGCGTACGGCCAATCTGACATCGCTCTGAGTTTACGAACGCACAGAGCACACTGGCACTCCAGATTAAATTTACGAACACACCCGTAGTAAAAGCCCGCATTTAACCTTGAAATCTTTGTCTGTTTAGTACATAGCCTCATATGTGAGTCCTGTGATGGGTGGGACTAAAGCTTAAAAGGGTGTGAATGATGCTGAATAGGAGTAGACAAAGAAAAGGTCTTCAGTACAGTGGTTCCTTAATTCAAAGTTTTGAGATTATGCTGCGGGATTTAGAGGTAATTTGTGGTTTAGTACGGTACCCTGCGTCACTGCTTCATTTGCTCCAGACCAACGCAAGGCCTGACCATGAATGATATAAACCAACAATTGAGCACAACTTTAAAATTGAATTTCAATTAACTGAATGATGAGGATGAAGAAGGTGACTGAATTTAGAACAATAGTGTAAGAATTGCTATTCCTCTGTCCTGCACTCACACCCGAAAGAATACACGTATGTTTTTGTTTCTACTTGCTCAGAAGAAGCTATAACTGGACTGTAGCATATTACTTACTAAAATTGTTGTTACACTAAGGTTTTTATTCTAAGAGAAACAAAAATGTTCAATTATATTCCATGATATTCTTAAAATATATGTGTTGACTGAATATAAGTAAGTGATGTCTACTAAATAATCAAGTTGATGGCCCAGTCATACAGCCTCGGCACCTACATACAGCTGAGTGACTCACTCATGCATGGCTTTGGGTCAAAATAAATAAGTACCAACATTCGTTCTGAGAGTCTTTAATAAAGAAATGTTTTGGTTATCCTGACCTGGATGCATGTATTATAGTCTCTAAAAGGAAAAATATTACCAGTCTCTTGCGCATGTCATTTTACAGATTTGCCCTAACAAAATGTGCCCCTTAGATATAGATTTCAAAATATTTTCGATGACACATGGCTTGTGAAATGAGACGCAATTTTCCGATCCTTCTGATCAGCGCTAACAGTCAAATTCTCTCCGTTGCCCACACGCACTTTAAACATTTGGAAAATAAAGTATTTAAAGGCTGACATTGGTTGATTTTATGCATTAATTAATTAAAATTGCTTTAGCTGACATGTTGCGGTTCATCTGAAGGAGGTGCGCATGGGGCTATTTATATAATGAATATGAATTCGGAGGACAGAAATCATTAAATCATTAGACCTCTCACTAAAGCTGTCAGTCATACAAAATGATACTTAAATCCGAACTGGTTTTGCAGCACGCAGGTTCCAGATTGCCTTCGCCGATCGCTCATCATCTTCAACCATCAGTGAGTCGATGGCTGAAATAGTCTCGCTGGAAATGGAATACCTTGGTAGATGCTGTGTTTTTGGTTGATCGTCAAACGGTCGGAGAGCGACCAGTTTAAAATATATGAGCAAAAAATATTCCATTTTATTTTAATGAGTACTTGAGGTCACCGAGAAAGTCTTGACACGCGTGCTCTCCCTTATGTAAGGAATTAGACACTTTACCATGTTTATTATGTACTGTAGGCTATTTTTACTTGTCAGACTGCACAGTAGCCTAATAAACATGCATTTTGAAATAGTAAACAAAATTGTTTTGAATTCAATAACATATTTCTACCGGGTTGATGCTGTGTTTTTAGTTGTTGGCCAATATTAAAAACACTCAAATGTCATCCAATTGTCATGCAATTGTTATAATAGGATTCTCAAGCCAAAACGTCTTGATGGAGGGGAGTAAAGGCAGAGAATGATGCATTGAAGAGAGCGATGAACGAGATGGAGTCACAATCCATGCCAGTGCCCCTGTGAGCTCTGGAACTCCACCTCCTGTTTGTGGACTCTGCAAACAAAGTGTCCTTGATGAAAATACCCGTCTATTTGTGGAAAAATCACCCTGAATAATTATGTGCTCCCGAGTGGCGCAGCGATCTAAGGCACTGCATCTAGGGGCTTGATGTGTCACTACAGACACCCTGGTTCAATTCCAAGCTGTATCATAACCGGCTGTGATTGGGAGTCCCATAGGGTGGCGCCCAATTGGCCCTGGTTTGGCCAGCGTCAGCCGTCATTGTAAATAACAATTTCTTCTTAACTGACTTTCCCAGTTAAATAAAGTTTAAATGATGGGTTTGCCTACACCTAGCGAACTGTTTCAATTATATGAGCAAAAAACATGACATTTTATTTGGAAAGGCAAACCAGACAAGATTATTATTGGATTATTCACTCATTTATGGCATTGGATTAAAATAAATAATATATGATGATTTCTGATAGTCTTTAATAAATAAATGTTTTGACATTGTGGCATTTAAAGCATATTGAAGATAGAAAATGCCTCTTAATGAGTTCCGAGGGCCAATGTGTTATTCAACAATTTGGTTTAATAGCCCGGCTACTTTAGGTGTGAAAATTCCCCCAACTTGCAATGTATTCGATGCTTAACCAGATTTGCCCCAACAAAAATCTACCCCTACAAATATATTAATTTATTATTATTTATTATTAACCCTGCATTATAATTGTATAAAGCCCCTTTGTTAATTTAGAATCATCTAAATGTAATTAGATCTACTACTGTACAAGGACATTTTATTGATCTGCCAGTATTTTTATTTAGAGATTCCGGTAAACTCTTTGATGTGTCCTAATAATAATAATCGTTGGATAACAGATCACTATCACAATATTAAAAACGAAGGAATCAGTCATACAAAATGTATACTTAAATCCAAACTGGTTGGAGATAAGAGTACATGGTCATAAAGTCTAGATAATATTTCAAGCTGTTCAAACATTCATAGATGAACAGCAGGTTCAAATAATATAAACAGTGGTTATAGAGGGTGCCAATAGGAACACGGCCGGCACTGAGTATGCACACAATAATATGGTTGAATAGTGTGATAGAAAAAGGACATATTGCCCTGGTTTGTTTGATATTAACAGTTAGCAATTAATACTTAACAAATAGGAAGACATTTCTGTTCTGTTCAATTCTGTGTTTCTGTAAAGAGATCGTTTCCACTCTAGCTTCCTGCAGTTATTCCGCAAGAGATGGCTTGAGCTGACAATGATCTTAAAGCTGGCCTTCCATAGACAAGATGTGGTGTGTGTGACCCGAGATAGAGATAGCCTGGAAGAGTTTACAGAAATGCCTCATTGTCTCATCTTCCTGGCATCTGGTAAACTAAGCCGGGTTGGGGGTAAAACAACATCCTGTGTAAATAACCAAGGTGGCTTATGGGAAGGTTAGAAATGACTGAATAAGCTTTTTTTTATGGCCTATATAACATCTGTTTTTCATATTCAGTTAGACTGTTACACTGTAGTCAAGACTGTTGGGCTGACTGGTTTCATTATTGCAATAATTAATTGATATTAAGTGAAGATGATTGTTTGAAGAAATGACCAAGTCTCTCTCAGTACTGACTTTCCACGATAATAGTTAGATTGATGTAATAGTTTGATATAAACATTCACATGCTTTGCAATAATAATTATTTCCCTAATAATCTTTACATGACACATCTGAAATCAGGCTACCTGATGGGATTTTTATGAATGCACAAAATCGGCAATCAAAATAAATGTTCTACCACAGCGATCACGTCATTTTTGGGATGCCTATTTGATTCTGAGTTCAGACATATAAGGTTTGAATGTGAACCGATTTTATGGATGTACAGTATACTTTCAGATTTGTTGACGTAGCCTACGTCAGCTGACGTAGCCTTGCAAGCCCACCTTGGGATCTGTCTATGTTGCTTAATTCGATTCCACATTAATAACCCCGTTGAGTTGAAATTCAGTGTCTCTCCTGCAAAACTGCTTTGCTGATTGCTCTTACATCTGCAAAGTGAGTGAGTGAGCTGCACATACTGTCAGTCCACCATTCATGCCTACATTTTGCCCCGGGGTTATCCAAGGTAATATTGTTCCCCGACCCCACATTTATGCTTAAGGTCAGCAGCAAGTACAACTGTCTCACCTTAGAGCTTATGGCTTTCCACCCACTACCCTTCACTTCTACAGAAGAGCATGTCCACCGTTTATGTCAGTACACGCCTTGCACATCTATTTGGGTAGAACAAGAACATTGCATAAGAGTGACCAACTCTTTGTGTCAACGGCTATCCCATTGGATAGTAGAGGCTATTATATTGGCTTATAATAGCAAGGGTTTACATCCCCCAGGGGGCCTGTGGGCTCATCCCACCAGTGGTATGGCTACTGTAACTCTTGAAAAGGCATCTCTTCACAAGAGATTTGCGAGGCGGCATGTTGAGCCACCCCTCAGGATTGTTTTACCGACTGGATTTCACTGCACGTTCGTTGGTGCATACGGTTCGTTGGTGCATACTGTCCTCAGTCTCGGGGCCCTGGCTTCGTGGAGCATGTCTGAGATATGGGAGTTGGCCATATCCCATTGTGGGACATCAAGAGGAGTATTTGAAGTAAAACTTTGGGATATTTGCGTAACCCCGGTTTATGATCATTTGAGTGAGCTGTCTCTTCACATTTCCCTGCTCTCAAGAGCATAAGGAAGAAAAGCATGCTTGAGAAGGAAGGATGAGTTGTGCTTGATAAGAAGGAGCGGGACTCACCTCATTCGCCACACAACCTGTCTGTCTGCAACAAACCTTGTGTGGTAGGCTCTTCAAGGCGTTAGTGATCTGCTGAGTGAATCCCATTGTGAGACATCTCAAACATATTATGAAAAGTTTTTTACCATTATTTAACTAGGCAAGTCAGTTAAGAACAAATTCTTATTTTCAATGATGGCCTAGGAACAATGGGTTATCTGCCTTGTTCAGGGGCAGAATGACAGATTTTTACCTTGTCAGCTCTTGGATTTGATCTTGCTACCTTTCGTTTACTAGTCAAATGCTCTAACCACTAGGCAACCAACCCTACACTTTGTGAGAGAATTCTAACAAGCATTACCACAATGACTATAATCTAGCATAGCTGTAGACTTCCAGTGATTGCGCTAATGTTAGTTAGCATTGGCTTGCGAAAATACCTTCATACTGCATGCAGAGACATAAAAATGGTATCCATGACTTCATCTGGCTCTGGGTATCATAAAAAAAAAACGTGCAATATGCCAGTAATATCCTTGCTAGTGTGTCATTTATAGTATTTTATGTAGGCTTTGACAGTCTGCAGGTATAGGACTGACAGAGGTCTTGCAGCCCTCAGGCTTTTCAGATGCTGAAGTGAACTAATGACCAGCTTGTGAGGAGTTCATTGACTATCACCAGCCATTTTACCAGATAGGAAGTCAACATCAATTACATGGGGGACATTTCTTCAGAGCAATCAGAAGTCCCCTAGCAGAAATTATTTTGATCACCCCAAGGACACTGCTTTCAACCTTTAAACTCACATTTCATGCTGAGCCTAATGTGTTGCATGCATACAGACAGACGCTAACCAGCCATGGATCCCAGAGGACAGCAAAGACAGAGAATAATTAAATGTGATTTCATACAGCCTCTGTTGGAATAGAAACACTCTTGTTTTAGCTTAACAAAAGACTCATCAATTTCAACCACTGCTGGTGTTCCAGAGATCATCCTCTTTGTAGTTGATTAGGTGCATTAAACTGTGACTGTCTCTCATCAAGCTGATGCAAAATGGATCAAACGTGATATCAAACCCCATTCAGGACACAGACACCGATGGTAGGCTATGCCCAAGTTGACACTATGCTGCTCAGATGACTTTGAAGATAAATGTCCTGTACGGCTCTCTGGCAACCTACAAATGTTTATAAACATGAAGCATTTAGTGTTCTGTTCATTCTGTATTGTTTTGTTACCTGTCCTCAACTCCCATAGCACTGTAATGAGACTGGGATTATCAACCCTAAATTATGCAAAATTAATGAAGCCAACTCGGGCATGGCCAAATTTTCTGAATGGTTCCAGATAAATATCTTATCTTTAAATTTAAAAAAAAATCCAACTTGTTGTATTCACTAGTAAGAATAAGAAATATTGTAAAAAAAAATAATTTAAAAAAAGAGACAATCTCAATTGGCGGGAATTATTTGGAACAAGTCACATCCACTAGAGTCCTTGGCGTTCTAATTGATAAAAGGTTATCCTGGAAAGATCATATTCAAATTGTCCATAGCAAACTGATGAAATATGTCTGTATCATCAGAAAGATTAGTGGTTTGGTTCATCGGGCTTGCTTCCTAACTCTATACTATAGCATAATTGACCCATATCTCACATACTGTAATATTGTCTGAGCCAATACATATGCCTCCTACCTACACAAAATACTCATCATACAAAATGAATTTGCAAGAGCAACCACCTCCTTTAATTACCTGGCTCCATCTGCACCTTTGTTTAAGAAACTCACTATCTTGTCTATTTACAACACGAACGTACGCCAATTATGCATTTTCATCTGCAAATACTCATAGCTCCCAGACAGTTTACCTAAACCCTTATATGGATTATTCCAGGTTAATTCTGAAATCCGTCTATATAACACAAGACACTGCGATTACCTTCACCCTCCCCACTGCCGCACCTCACATGGTCAATTCTCGGTCAGATACAGAGGTACAATACTCTGGAATTCTTATCTTCACATTGCCAAAACCTCATCATCCCTCAATAACTTCAAGTGAAGACTGGGGGTCAGCCTGATTAACCAAACTTCTCCTCCATATAGCCCAACAATCACACACTCACATCCACATGTGCACACACATAATTAAACAAAACATATACTGTATCTTTTTTTTGTGATTGCTGATTGGTCCATTTGTACATTTATGATTAGTGGGTTTTGTTATCTGCTTTAACAAACCTTTTTTTTTATGTTTGTACTCATGTATTGTATATTGTTTTCTTGTGGTGTGGTTTTCATATAAGCTCTTGGGATTCCAACCACACCTCCACACCATTATTATTATTATATATTTTTTTTTTATACATTACAGGTCCAAAGTTTTAGAACACCTACTCATTCAAGGGATTTTCTTTATTTTTACTATTTTCTACATAGTTTAGATGTCTTCACTATTCTACAATGAAATAACACACATGGAATCATGTAGTAACCAAAAAAGTGTTAAACAAATCAAAACATATTCTATATTTGAGATTCTTCAAATAGCCAGCCTTTGCCTTGGCATTCTCTCAAACAGCTTCACCTGGAATGCCTTTCCAACAGTCTTGAAGGAATTCCTACATATTCTGAGCACTTGTTGGCTGCTTTTCCTTCACTCTGCGATCCAACTCATCCCAAACCATCTCAATTTGGTTGAGGTCGGGGGATTATGGAGGCCAGGTTCTCAGATGCAGCACTCCATCACTCTCCCTCTTGTTAAAATAGCCCTTACACAGCCTGGAGGTGTTTTGGGTCATTGTCCTCTTGAAAAACAAATGATAGTCCAGCTAAGCGCAAACCAGATACGATGACATATTGCTGCAGAATGCTGTGGTAGCCATGCTGGTTAAGTGTGCCTTAAATTCTAAATAAATCACAGACAGTGTCACCAGCAAAGCACCCCCACACCATAACACCTCCTCCTGCTTTACAGTGGGAAATACACATACAGAGATGCGGAGATGTGTTCTCACAAAGACACGGCAGTTGGTACCAAAAATCTCAAATTTGAACTCGAGACCAAAGGACAAATTTCCACCGGTCTAATGTCCATTTCTCATGTTTCTTGGCCCAAGCAAGTCTCTTTTTCTTATTGGTGTCCTGTAGTACTGGTTTCTTTGAAGCAATTTGACCATCAAGGGCTGATTCACACAGTATCCTCTGAACAGTTGATGTTGAGATGTGTCTGTTGAACTCTGTGAAGCATTTATTTGGGCTGCAATTTCTAAGGCAGGTAACTCTAATGAATGCATCCTCTGCATCCTGTGGCGGTCCTCATGAGAGCCAGTTTCATCATAGCGCTTGATGGTCCTTGCGACTGTACTTGAAGAAACGTTCAAAGTTCTTGAAATGTTCCGTATTGACTGACCTTCATTTCTTAAAGTAATGATGGACTGTAATTTCTCTTTGTTTATTAGAGCTGTTGCCATTATATGGTATTTTATACCCTCCTACCTTGTCACAACACAACGGATTGGCTCAAACGCATTAATTTCTTATGGTTGCAGGGGCAGTATTGAGTTGCTTGGATGAAAGGTGCCCAGAGGTGCCCAGAGTAAACAGCCTGCTCCTCAGTCCCAGTTGCTAATATATGCATAGTATTATACGTATTGGATAGAAAACACTCTGAAGTTTCTAAAACTGTTTGAATGATGTCTGTGAGTATAACAGAACTCATATGGCAGGCAAAAACATGAGACGATAGTGGGAAATCTGAGGTTGGTTGATTTTCAACCCAGCCCCTGTTGAATACATAGTGAGATATTGGTTATTTTGCACTTCCTAAGGCTTCCACTCGATGTCAACCGTCTTTAGAAACTTGTTTGAGGATTCTACTGTGAAGTGGGACCGAATGAGAGAGGAATGAGTCAGAGGTCTGGCAGATTGCTACAGGCTCTGAGGCACGGTCACGAGAGTTAGCTCTCGTTCCATTGCTTTTCTATAGACATAGGAATTCTCCGGTTGGAACATTATTTAAGTTTTATGGTAAAAACATCCTAAAGATTGATTCCATACATCGTTTGACATGTTCCTACGAACTGTAACGGAACTTTTTGACATCATCTGCAACCAGGGAACGCTCTTCATGACTTTGAATTTGTTTACCAAACGTGCTAACAAAAGTAGCTCTTTGGACATAAATGATGGACATTATCGAACTAAATCAAACATTTAATGTGGAACTGGGATTCCTGGGAGTGCATTCTGATGTAGATCATCAAAGGTAAGTGAACATTTATAATGCTATTTCTGACTTCGGTTGACTACCCAATATGGCGGATATCTTTTTGGCAGCTTTGTTGTCGGAAAGCTGTATTCAGATTATTGCATGGTTTGCTTTTTCCGTAAAGTTTTTTTTAAATCTGATACAGATGTTGCATTAAGGAGAAGTGTATTTATATTTCCATGTCAAATAATTGTATTTTCATCTACATTTATAATAAGTATTTCTGTAAAATGATGTGTCTCTCTGCAATATCACCGGATGTTTTTGGAACTAGTGAACGTAACGCGCCAAAGTATACTGAGATTTTTTTATATAAATAAGCACTTCATCGAACAAAACATATATGTATTGTGTAACATGAAGTCCTAAGAGTGTCATCTGATGAAGATCATCAAAGGTTAGCAATTAATTTGATCTCTTTGTGCTTTTTGTGACTCCTCTCTTTGGCTGGAAAAATGGCAGAATTTTTCTGTGAGTTGTTGGTGACCTAACATAATCGTTTGTGTAGCTTTCGCTGTAAAGCCTATTTGAAATTAACAAGAAGATCACATTTAAAATGGTATAACATACATGTGTGTTTGAGGAATTTTAATTATGAGATTTCTGTTGTTTGAATTTGGAGCTCTGCACTTTCACTGGCTGTTGTCATATCAATCCAGTTAACGGGATTGCAGCCCTAAGAAGTTTCAAGAAGGAAACCAATTCCACAAATTAACTTTTTAGAAGGCACCACTTTTAACCTTTTTTGGGATAGGGGGCAGCATTTTCACTTTTGGATGAATAGCGTGCCCAGAGTGAACTGCCTCCTACTCTGTCCCAGATGCTAATATACAGTGGGGCAAAAAAGTATTTAGTCAGCCAACAATTGTGCAAGTTCTCCAACTTAAAAAGATGAGAGAGGCCTGTAATTTTCATCGTAGGTACACTTCAACTATGACAGACAAAATGATAATTTTTATTCAGAAAATCACATTGTAGGATTTTTTATGAATTTATTTGCACATTATGGTGGAAAATAAGTATTTGGTCACCTACAAACAAGCAAGATTTCTGGCTCTCACAGACCTGTAACTTCTTCTTTAAGAGGCTCCTCTGTCCTCCACTCATTACCTTTTTAAGTGGGAGAACTTGCACAATTGGTGGCTGACTAAATACTTTTTTTGCGCTAGAAAGGTTCATTGAAATCCATTCCAGGTGATTACCTCATGAAGCTGTTTGAGAGTATGCCAAGAGTGTCCTCAAGGCAAATGTTGGCTAGTTGAAGAATCTGAAATATAAAATATATTTTGATTCGTTTAACACTTTTTTGGTTACTATATGATTCCATATGTGTTATTTCATAGTTTTGATGTATTCACTGTTCTCCTTCATACTAGAAAATAGTACAAATAAAGAAAAACCCTTGGATGAGTAGGTGTTAAATAACTTTTTACCAGTAGCGTATGCATTGTATCACTTGCTTTCTTTGATGCAAATAAATTAAACCTGAAACCTAAACCCACATCTACAATATACAAACAAATGGAATCTTTCACTACTCTCGCCCTGGTGTAAAAAGCCAATTACCTTAACTATAGCATCTGAAGGCAGCTACAAACTCTGCATTTTTCCTCCTACTGCTTTTAACTGGTATTAATATTTCACAAATCAGTGAGCCCTTCCTCTGGTGGATGAATTACAGACAATAGTCATTAGGATTGTGAGACAAAGGGGGACATTCAAATTACTCTCTGCACAGACTACATTATTCATTGGAGGTGGGCAAACATGAGGAGGACCTCAAACACCAGACTATTAATATCAACTGTATTGTAAATGTTTGCACATACAGTTGAAGTGGGAAGTTTACGTACACCTTAGCCTAATACATTTAAACTCAGTTTTCACAATTCCTGACATTTAATCACAGTAAAAAATCCCTGTGTTAGGTCAGTTAGGATCACCACTTTATTTTAAGAATGTGAAATGTCAGAATAAAAGTAGAGAGAATGATTGATTTCAGATTTTATTTATTTAATCACATTCTCAGTTGGGCATAAGTTTACATACACTCATTTAGTATTTGGTAGCACTGCCTTTAAATAGTTTAACTTGGGTCAAACATTTTGGGTAGCCTTCCACAAGCTTCCCACAATCAAATCAAAGTATTTGTCATGTGTCCAGTGAAATGCTTATTTACAGGTTCTAACCAATAGTGCAAAAAAGTAAAGAAATAAAACAACAGTAAAAAGACAGGCTATATACAGTAGCGAGGCTATAAAAGTAGCGAAGCTACATACCGATACCGGTTAGTCAGGCTGATTGAGGTAGTATGTAAATGTAGATATGGTTAAGGTGACTATGCATATATGATGAACAGAGAGTAGCAATAGCATAAAAGAGAGGTTGGCGGGTGGTGGGTGGGGGAAACAATGCAGATAGCCGATGTGCGGGAGCACTGGTTCGTCGGCCCAATTGAGGTAGTATGTACATGAATGTATAGTTAAAGTGACTACGCATATATGATAAGCAGAAAGTAGCTGCAGCATAAAAAGAGGGGTTGGGGGAGGCACACAATGCAAATAGTCTGGGTTTGAGTGTGCTGTTCTATCTTGCCGGTGCAGTGTATATCCCGCTAGCTGAATATCCATGTTGTCATTCAGCCACAATTCATTGAAACATAGAATATTACAGTTTTTGATGTCCCGTTGGTAGGATATTCGTGAACGTACTTCATCTAATTCATTGTCCAATGATTACACATTGGCGATGCCATCTATTTTGTGAACTGCACCAGTCCCTCCTGCAGCAAAGCACCCCCACAACTTAATGCTGCCACCCCTGTGCTTCACTGTTGGGATGGTGTTCTTTGGCTTGCAAGCCTCACCCTTTTTCCTCTAAACATAACGATGGTCATTATGGCCAAACAGTTCTATTTTTGTTTCATCTGAGGACATTTCTCCAAAAAGTACAATCTTTGTCCCCATGTGCAGTTGCAAACCGTAGTCTAGCTTTTTATGGTGGTTTTGGAGCAGTGGCTCCTCCCTTGCTGATCGGCCTTTCAGGTTATGTCGATATAGAACTCGTTTTACTGTGGATATAGATACTTTTGTACCTGTTTCCTTCAGCATCTTCACAAGGTCCTTTGCTGTTGTTCTGGGATTGATTTGCACTTTCGCACCAAAGTACATTCATCTCTAGGAGACAGAATGTGTCTCCGTCCTGAGCGGTATGACGTCTGCGTGGTTCCATGGTGTTTATACTTGCGTACTATTGTTTGTACAGATGAATCTGCTACCTTTAGGCATTTGGAAATTGCTCCCAAGGATGAACCAGACGTGTGAAGGTCTACAATTTATTTTCTGAGGTCTTGGCTGATATCTTTTGATTTCCCCATGATGTCAAGCAAAGAGGCAGTGAGTTTGAAGGTAGGCCTTGAAATACATCCACAGGTACACCTCCAATTGACTCAAAGTATGTCAATTTGCCTATCAGAAGCTTCTAAAGCCAATCCATAATTTTCTGGAATTTTTCAAGCTGTTTAAAGGCACAGTCAATTTAGTGAACCACTGGAATTATGATACAGTGAATTATAAGTGAAATAATCTGTCTGTAAACAATTGTTGGAAAAATGACTTGTGTCATTCACAAAGTAGATGTCCTAACCGACTTGCCAAAACTATAGTTTGTTAACAAGAAATTTGTGGAGCTGTTGAAAAACAAGTTTTAATGACTCCAACTGTAAAAGCATTCAGTCTAATTTCAATCTGGGTGTGTGATGTCTTCATGTCCCATCATCTGTAATTAAGAAATCTTTGACCTATTTCATGGAACCCAATTTAAAATATAGATTAATTTAACACATTTTAAGTATGACAGATGCCATTAAAAAAATGAATGAATAAGATGACAATACTGAATGATTAAATCATTGGGAGATAGATATGATTTAAAGCAGATGCAGTTTAAAACTATTTCAATCTGGATTCTTGCAAGTCACTGCTGGTGGCAATCTTAGAATTGGTTATCAGCATGAGACAACGTTTTGGCTATGCAATGATGTCCACTCAGGACGTCTACTGCTACACCCAAATTTTTTTAGAATAACACTTGACCTATGATTTCCTCTTTCAGTCCTCTTTCCTCCATTCAAATCTGGCCCTACTTAATCATTGCTCTCTGTGGATTTACATTCTGACAATTTAATCCTTCAAGATATGCTCTCCTGTGTCCTGCTCAAAGGCTTTGGGTCTGTCCTGCTACTTTGTAACTGTCAGCAAAGAGGTCAATTTCATATATCCTAGGTAACTTTTTAAGATAATTAAGCTTTCCCCAAGAACTGTGGGAAACTCAGCTTATGCCTGCCCCCGGACGACTCAAAAAAATAAAACAAAAAAACAAAAGGGTTGGAAACTAAATAAAAATCTGAATAAACCTCTGGCGGGATGAAAGTCTGAGCAGAGAGCGAGTCAGGATCAAGTATATTTGTGCGTTTAAGATGGAGTCATCATTCTCATGATGATGTCAAGACAGATTGAGAGAGAGAGAGAGGAATCCTGACTGGCTGCTGCAGGCTATGAAGGGCTAATAAAATGGCCTCTGCTCAGTTACCATCCGCACTGACATGTTTACTCTCCCTGGAGAGAATAAAGTTGTAGCCCCCAAATAAGCTGGACGTTGTGTGAATCACCATTAAAGGGCTGCCCACAAAACAACAACAGGAAATGTGTGCATTGCACCGTTGTCCCAAAGTAGACCTAAAATAAAGGCATTTTCTTGTCTGTTTAATTTATCGGTTTTGTCCACATAAACCTAAAACGTGATTGTTGCTAGCGAGGATCTTCTTATGCCTTTAATTAGCCAGACAGATAAGACAGAGCAGAGCAGTCCTCCCAACCCTGTTTCCATGTTGCTGTTTGACAGCTCTAATTCATCTTCAAGACTTCCGCCAGCAAATATATTAATAGATGCACTGTCTCTAAATACAGTGGCAAGTTAATGCGTAAAAATACGAAACAAATGTATTCCACATCTCGAAAAAGTACAACATGCATTCATATTTCCCATATCTTCATGTACTTTGTATAGATCTCACAATCTAGGGTATCTTCTAGGGCAGGGGTGTCAAACTCATTCCATGGAGGGCCCAATGTCGGCAGGCTTTTGGATTTTCCTTTGAGTTTAGACCTAGACAACCAGGTGAGGGGAGTTCCTCACTAATTAGTGACCTTAAATTCATCAATCAGGTACAAGGGAGGAATGAAAACCCGCAGACACTCGGCCCTCCGTGGAATGAGTTTGACACGTGAAGTCGTGGAATATTTAGAGAACGAGTGGGGTATGTATTTCTTATCTTTGCAAATACCTTTTACGTTGTTATATGATGCGGGCTTAGAAGTTTTACATGACTGAAATATTGTTTAAAAAGCTGTGCTCCACTGAACTTGACCTCAAAATATCTCTGGGGAAATTCTGCCAATAAACTGTGCATAAGCAATATCAGGGCACCAGCCATATGTGATTTAACTGTCATATTTTCAAATGTTTCCTCATTGACGTGTATGTGAACTCACCTCTCATACATCACATATACATTACACACAGTATCCTGATTTGCATTAAAATTGAATGTGATACGTACTCGCATAAATCGTCATTGCTTGTTCTATCACCAGCAAACCTACAGGAATCCCCTTCAATGCGTAAGATGGTAGCTGTCAAAATACTCCAGAACATTTTGAATACAAAACAAACACTTTAAAGACTTCATTCAGGAAGGCCATGTGCGGTTGAGGATAAGAAGTTGGAACCATCTTTATCTCTGCAAATAAGAATGAGAGGAACCACGGAAATCCTGCAGGCCCGATGGTATTGTTTTCCTTGAATAATTTACGATCGCTCCTCATACAGTATATGTGCTAATTGACACTTCCTGGCAGGAAGGCATGAAAGCAATGCTGACATCAGACAAAAATGTAATGTATTCCCGTAGCAGCGTAAATTGAGGAGTGTCTGCTGCCGACACTATCCTATTGATCCCGCTTGAAGTCAGGTTTCGCTACAGTTACAGTCATCCCTTCAGAAGGGACTGTGACATTGAGATCACAGTGTTATTAAGGGTATTTTTCAGAATGCAACATGGACAAATTGTGATCCTCCAAATGTATGTTTAAAGTCTGGGAATTCATGTATGCCTGATAATGGACCTCTGTGGTACACATACATGTTGCATCTGAAATGGCAATGGTTCATTTTAATGGTCATTCCAAAAGGAGCCAATCTGGAGTTTCTGTGACCTATACAACGTTTGTTCAAATGAAAACACACTCATAATCACCATTCATATAGAATTTCTGGGGATTGTCACAATTGTTTGAGTCATTTTTAACAGTAACAGTCATTGCAGTGGTAACAACAATAACCGATGCTAATAAAATTAGAGATTTTCCACTGAACAAGTCTCCATCTTGACAAAGCCCAAAATGTCAATAGCATCAATTCATGAATCATGTTAATTAACTATTGTATGTCATACATAATTGAAAGAACTGATAATGAAATTCCTTCCATAAATCATTGTGCACCGGATTTAAATAACATTAGGCAGAATTTATTAAACATTCTAATTTGACCACATGTACAGTGCATTCAAAAAGTATTCAGACCCCTTGAATTTTTCCCCAAAAATTTAGTTACAGCCTTATTCTAAAATTGATTAGTTATATTTCCTCATCAATCCACAAACAATACCCAATAATGACATAAAAAATGAAAACTGAAATATGACATTTACATAAGTATTCAGACCCTTTATTCACTATTTTGTTGAAGCACCTTTGGAAGCGATAACAGCCTCTACGGACAATTGCTTAGATTTCATGGCTTGGTGTTCACTCTGACATGCACTGTCAACTGTGGGACCAAATCATATTCAATCATTTGAATTTACCACAGGTGGACTCCAATCGAGTTGTAGAAACATCTCAAGGATGATCAATGGAAACAGGATAAACCTGAGCTCAATTTTGAGACTAATAGCAAATGGTCTGAATATTGTAGAATAATAGTGAAGACATCAAAACTATGAAATAGCACATATGGAATCATGTAGTAACTAAAAAAGTGTTAAATATATCAAAACATATGTTATATTTTTGATTCTTCGAAGTAGCCACCCTTTGCCATGATGACAGCTTTGCACACTCTTGGCATTCTCTCAAACAGCTTCACTTGGAATGCTTTTCCAACAGTCTTGAAGGAGTTCCCACATATGTTGAGCTCTTGTTGGCTGGTTTTTCTTCACTTTACGCTCCATCTCATCCCAAACCATCAAAATTGGGTTGAGGTTGGGTGATTGTGGAGGCCAGGTCATCTGATACAGCTCTCCATCACTCTCATTCTTGGTAAAAGGACAGATTTACATCAGTCTGATGTCCATTTATTGTGTTTTTTGGCCCAAGCAAGTCTCTTCCTCCTATTGGTGTCCTTTAGTAGCGGTTTCTTACTTGAACTCTGTGAAGCATTTATTGAGGCTGCAATTTCTGAGCCTGGTAACTCTAATGAACTTATCCTCTGCAGCAGAGGTAACTCTGGGCCTTCCTTTCCTGGGGCGATCCTCATGAGAGCCAATTTCCTCATAGCACTTGATGGTTATTGCGACTGCACTTGAAGAAACTTTCAAAGTTCTTGAAATGTTCACAATTGACTGACCTTCATATCTTAAAACCAGTTATGCATTAGGGGGCGCTATTTAAAATTTTGGATGAAAAACATTCCCGTTTTAAACATGATATTTTGTCACGAAAAGATGCTTGACTATGCATAAAATTGACAGCTTTGGAAAGAAAACACTCTGACGTTTCCAAAACTGCAAAGATATTGTCTGTGCCACAGAACTGATGTTACAGGCGAAACCCAGATAAAAATCCAACCAGGAAGTGCCTCATTTTTTAAAACCGCCTCATGCCAATGACTCCTTATATGGCTGTGAATGAGCTACGAATAAGCTTACATTTTCCACGTATTCCCCAATGTGTCTACAGCATTGAGACGTCTTTTTAGGCATTTCCATTGAAGAATGGTCGTAAGGGACCATATATAGCATGTGGTCACATGGTGTCTCCCGCAGAAAATCTCGCATAAAATACTGAGGTAGCCATTTTTCCAATCGCTTCCTATGAGAAACCAATTGCCTCAACGGATATATTATCGAATATATATGTTAAAAACACCCCGAGGATGGATCCTAAACAACGTTTGCCATGTTTCTGTCGATATTATGGAGCAAATTTTGAAAAAAGTTTGGCGTTATAGTTGCAGCATTTTCCGGTCGATTTCTCAGCCAAGCATGATGAAGAAACGGGAGCTATTTCGCCTACAAAAATAATATTTTTGGAAAAAATGAACATTTGTTATCTAACTGGGAGTCTCCTGAGTGAAAGCATCCAAAGATCTTCAAAGGTAAATTATTTAATTTGGTTGCTTATTTTCGTGAAAATGTTGCCTGCTGCCAGCAGAGCTAGCATAGCATTATGCCATGATAAACTTACACAAATGCTTGTCTAGCGTTGGCTGTAACGCATATTTTGAAAATCTGAGATGACAGTGTTGTTAACAAAAGGCTAAGCTTGTGTTTGAATATATTTATTTCATTTCATTTGCGATTTTCATGAATAGGAAAAGTTTCTAGGGGTATTTATGTCCGCTGCGTTATGCTAATGTATTTGAGGCTATAATTACGCTCCCGGATACGGGTTTGCTCGTCGCAAGAGGTTAAAGTAATGATGGACTGTTGCTTCTCTTTGCTTAGTTGAGCTGTTTTTGCCATAATATGGACTTGGTCTTTTACCAATACTACAACTGATTGGCTCAAATGCATTAAGAAGGAAATAAATTCCACAATTTAGCTTTCAACAAGGCACATTTGTTAATTGAAATCCATTCCAGGATACTTTTTTGGTTACTACGTGATTCCATATGTGTCATTTCATAGTGTTGAGGCCTTCACTATTATTTTACAGTGTAGAAAATAGTAAAAAATAAAGAAAAACTCATGAATGAGTAGGTGTGTAAATGTAAATAAGGTATGTAAATAAGGTTTTTCTGTTTTATATTTTTTGTAAATTTGAAAACATTTCTAAAAATCTGTTTTCACTTTGTCATTCTATGTAATTGTGTGTAGATTGATGCAGATTTTTTTTTAAATAAATTTGAGCAGCATGTGGTTCTAATCAGGGTTGACACTCATCTGGCAATCAGGGTTGTAGTTTTTGTGGTATACCTGTTTACAAATTAGTCACAAAGGAATACAGAATTATAGGGTATGGGAGCGGGCACGAAGAGCAACTCATAAATAAACCACCCTTCATACCCGCTCCCATACCCTATAATTCTGTATTTCTTTGTAACTAAATTGTATGCAGGTAAACCAGAAAAGCCACATCCCTTTTTGGCAGATGAGTGGCAAGCCTGATTAGAACCACATGCTGCTCATCTGTAGTTCTTTACAAATGCAGTTTTGAATTAAAATAAAATGATATACTTACACACCGAAGAAGGCTGTTAAGCCAAAATGTCGGTGCACACTATCCCTGATGCAGTGAAATAATAAAAAACATGGAATAATGAAGTAAGCTTTATGTGACATCTTTTTGAGTGCAATCCTGTTACACCTCTGTTTTTGTCCAATTCACAGGTTTTACGCACCAGCCAGGCTTCTGGGAGAGCGAGATAGTTCTCTTTTGATTACGTATTCAGCAGGCTCTAATTGTCACCCCCTGACCTTAGAGATCCTTTTTATTCTCTATGTTTGGTTAGGTCAGGGCATGACTCGGGTGTGATTCTATGTTTTCTATTTCTTTGTTTTTGGCCGTGTGTGGTGCCCAATCAGAGGCAGCTGTCAATTTCCTTTTGGGTTTTGTGGGATCTTGTTTTCTGTTTAGTGCCTGTACCTGACAGAACTGTGCACGTTCGTTTTCACTTTGGTTATTTTGTTTGAGTGTTTTTTGAAAATAAAAATCATGAACACTTTCCACGCTGCGCTTTGGTCCACTCCTTTTGACGAGAGGTGTAACAGAAAATCGCACCACCAAAGGACCAAGCAGCGTGGCCGGGAGGGGGCAGGGATCCTGGGCCTGGGAGAAAAGGGAGTGGAGAACATTCTGGACCTGGGAGGAGGTAATGGCAGGGGTCAAGACCCTGCCATGGAAGCAGGCGGAGGCAGCGAGTGAGGAACGGCAACGATACGAGGAGTTAAGACAACGACAGAAGCCCGAGAGACAGCTCCAAAAAAATGTTTTGGGGGGGGGCTCATGGGGAGATTGGCGGAGTCCGGGTTTAGACCTGAGCCAACTCCCCGTGCTTACCGTGGGGAGCGTGTGACCGGTCAGGCACCGTGTTATGCAGTGATGTGCATGGTGCGGTATCCCCAGTTCGCCAGCACAACTCAGTGCGGCCTGTTCCAGCTCCCCGCACTTGCCGTGCTACAGGTGGTTTTCAGCCAGGACGCGTTGTGCCAGCTCTACGCTCCAGACCTCCAGTGCGCCTCCACGGCCCAGGATATTCTGCGCCGGCTCTACGCACTATTCCTCCAGTGCGCCTTCATAGCCCGGTATGTCCTGTGCCAGCTCTCCACACTCACCGAGCTAAAGTGGGTATCCAACCAGGACACGTTGTGGGAGCTCCACATACCAGGCTTCCAGTACGTCTCCTCAGTCCGGTGAGACCTGTTCCGGCTCCACGTACGAAGCCTCCAGTGATGATCTATGGCCTGAAGCCTCCAGTGATGCTCCATGGCACGAAGCCTGCAGCGACGATCCGCGGCCCGGAGACTGCAGCGACGATCTGCGGCCCGGAGCCTGCAGCGACGGTCCGCGGTCCAGAGCCTCCAGCGACAGTCCCCGGTCCGGAGGTCCCAGCGCCGATCCTTGCACCAGAGGTGCCACCGAAGTGGGGGGGGGGGTACTGTCTTGCCCTGACCTTAGAGATCCTTTTTATTCTCTACGTTTGGTTTGGTCAGGGTGTGACTCGGGTGGGAAAGTCTGTTTTCTATTTCTTTGTTTTTGGCCGTGTGTGTGGTTCCCAATCAGAGGCAGCTGTCTGTCGTTGTCTCTGATTGGGGATCATACTTAGGCAGCCCTTTTTCCCACCATTAGATTGTGGGATCTTGTTTTCTGTACCTGACAATGTGCGCTTTCGTTTTCACTTTGGTTATTTTGTTTGAGTTAAAAAAAATAAAAAATAATCATAAACACTTTCCACGTTGCGCTTTGGTCCACTCCTTTCGACGAGAGGCGTCACACTAATACAAATAGTCTGGAATAGTGAGGAAATACCCTATTTATTTTTAATACATCGAATGGTGACTGTCGCTAAAACTTTTCTTTTGAATTAACTTGGTTAAATCGCAGTATTACCTTAAATAATTGATAATTTGGCTCAAGGGTAATGTTTTCTTAGTCTGTAGGATGTGGTGTGATTTGAAATCACTTGGTTGAAGTGTCTTCAGCTGCAGAATGAATTCCCTCAGGTATCAGTTGCTAGAAAGACCATATAATAATCTTTATGATACTACTGCAATACAATAATGAAAGTAGCCCTGATTAGACCCACCTGCTGCTCACCTGTTCTTTACAAATGCTGTTCTGAACAAAAAATAATATTTGACCTACACACTGAAAAAGGCTGTAAAGCCGAAACGTCTGAGTACGCAATACAAACATAAAAACTAATTAAGCTCTATGCAACATATTTTTTAGTGTGAACCCATTCCACCTCTTTGTTAGCCTGCTGAATATGGAGTTAAACTCAACTTAGCAGTGTGCAGCCTACATCATAGCTTGGCTTACACATCTCCTTTGAAGTTTTAGTTCAAACTGAGAGACTTCAATGAGCTAAATAGAATTTAGAGAATGCATAAAAAATGTACTCTTCCTGAAACCATATCCCCCATGACTAACTATAAGGACACATATAAATACAAAGGCACTGTAATAACTAATAATAATGATAAACTGTTTAAGTTAGCAGATTCTGCAAGATTTTCAACATTGCCCAAGCCAAAATAGCAGTGCATGTGTGGATGCCAGGTAACGTATAAGCAGGTATTGTATAATACCAAGTAATTATATTCTGTTAATCAACATTTGATACAAAATGTAATGTGTTGTTCAAACAATCCTGAATATAAATGAATGTTCACAATATGGAAGCAGATGTTTGGAAGTCAGCCAAGTTGTCTACCAGAGAGATATGAAAGCTGCGGAAATTCTTCTCAATGTTCAGAAATGTGGAAAAGCCTGACATCCACTCTGTTTGGATTTGATTGCTGCTGACACAACACATGGCCAAGCTCAGACAGGTGTGTGTGCATGTGTTCTCAAAAGCATGTGTGTGCGTATTTGTGTGTGTTTAGGTTTGTATCAGCACAGTCAATCAGTTCAAATGCACACAGCTGTTGCATACACGGGTGAGCAGCGGGTCGGACCCATTGCACCAGTCTCTACACAGCTCAATCACATGAATTGGCTCATGCAACTCTGCACAAGGAGAAAAGCTCAGACCCGCTCTGATTACTGATCCTCACCCATCATCGTTAGCATGACAGAGGATGATCCTTACACGTCTACTCTCCACAGTGTTATAAATGGAAGCAAACACTGCGCTTGGTTTTTGGTGATCTACAATATGAGGGTATCGAGTAAGGCCCAAATTTAAGTCATTTCAGTATTTCATGCTGGGACGATTCCATACCAGCGTAGCCTGAAAATATTTGTTAACTCAGATTGTTCTGGCAATTCTCACAAAGAAACTTCACTTAGAGGGAGGATGTTTGACATACTTTTTACATTTATATCACACTTTTTTGTAGAAAATCATGATGAAAGTGCCCATTTTAGGCCATTTTTAGAAGCCTGACGACTCACACTAAATTCTTCTGCTGCTCTGTCACTTTCCACACACTCTCCACAATGTCTGCCATCATTGTCGTTTGTGGTGAGGAGGGGCACAAGGGGCATTGTAAAAAACAAAAGTCGTCAGCGACTTTACCCACGTGTGTTCAAACCGCCACTTTACCCACGTATGTTCTGGCTCTGGCCCAAACAATCCTTTTCTGGACCAATCAGATGGCCCTGAATGTGTTCACATTCGGCGAACGTTTGGGGAAGTACAAAGAATTCAGACTCATTGCGTAGAAGAAACTAACGTCCGTGAGCGTGGCGTAGCATTTGGCCTAAGCATGGAGCCTGGGTAGCCAGGCAACCTTTTATTTTTTCAACCATACATGCCTAATGTAAGACCCTGTGATCTGTGAAGTTGTCACGTTCTGACCTTTGTTTTGTCTTTTGTTTTAGTATGGTCAGGGCGTGAGTTGGGTGGGTTGTCTATGTTAGTTTGTCTATGATTTTCTATTTTTGTGTTTGGCCTGGTATGGTTCTCAATCAGAGGCAGCTGTCAATCGTTGTTTCGGTTGTTTCTTTGTTATTCTGTTATCCAGTGTTCAGTTTAGATTTTTCATTAAATAAGATGAACACTTACCACGCTGTGCTTTGGTCCTCACCTTCCTCCACCGACTACAGACGTTACAGAACTGTACATGATGCAGACAACATCTCACTCATTATAGTGGGCTCTATATATGGAGTAAAAATATGTCACGTTCTTTTATTCAACATTAAAGTATTAATATTTACATCTCAAAAGTGCCCTTTTTAATTTTGTAAATGTTTTAACATATTGTTTGGAATGACATACTCTACAAGTACATCACATTTCCAGTGGAGACTCTGCCAGTTCTGAAGGTATGATTAATTTTATGAGCACCACCAATACTGTGTGGCCGTGTGTAAATACCCACACTAAAGTACTACATACTTAAGCTGCATACTATGTACTCATCGTACACGTACCGCTTAGTAAAAACTATGCAGTATGCCATGGCCTCAATGCAGTAGTGGCTCCTGACTGGCTGAGTAGGTGGTGTGGGGAAGAGATTTTTCCAAATTCAACAGACATGCATCGCATTAACCAGTCTGATAATAGCTCATTTCGAATTTGATATTTTTCTTTAAACTCTGATTAGAACAGGAACGGAGTCATAGGCCTACTTAGGCTGGTTAAATCTGTTGAATCTGACAATTAATCTTAATGGTTGTGCAGTCGTCTCAAATAAAACTGAAGGACCTCGGCGTTACTCTGGACCCTGATCTCTCTTTTGAAGAACATATCAAGACCATTTCAAGGACAGCTTTTTTCCATCTACGTAACATTGCAAAATTCCGAAACTTTCTGTCCAAGAATGATGCAGAAAAATGTATCCATGCTTTTGTCACTTCTAGGTTAGACTACTGCAATGCTCTACTTTCCGTATACCCGGATAAAGCACTAAATAAACTTCAGTTAGTGCTAAATACGGCTGCTAGAATCCTGACTAGAACCAACAAAATTTATCATATTACTCCAGTGCAAGCCTCCCTACACTGGCTTCCTGTCAAGGCAAGGGCTGATTTCAAGGTTTTACTGCTAACCTACAAAGCATTACATGGGCTTGCTCCTACCTATCTATCTGATTTGGTCCTGCCGTACATACCTACACGTACGCTATGATCACAAGACACAGGCCTCCAAATTGTCCCTAGAATTTCTAAGCAAACAGCTGGAGGCAGGGCTTTCTCCTATAGAGCTCCATTTTTATGGAATGGTCTGCCTACCCATGTAAGAGACGCAAACTCGGTCTCAACCTTTAAGTCTTTACTGAAGACTCATCTCTTCAGTGGGTCATATGATTGAGTGTAGTCTGGCCCAGAAGTGGGAAGGTGAACGGAAAGGCTCTGGAGCAACGAACTGCCCTTGCTGTCTCTGCCTGGCCGGTTCCCCTCTTTCCACTGAGATTCTCTGCCTCTAACCCTATTACAGGGGCTGAGTCACTGGCTTACTGGGGCTCTTTCATACCGTCCCTGGAAGGGGTGCGTCACTTGAGTGGGTTGAGTCACTGATGTGATCTTCCTGTCTGGGTTGGCGCCCCCCTTTGGGTTGTGCCGTGGCGGAGATCTTTTTGGGCTATACTCGGCCTTGTCTCAGGATGGTAAGTTGGTGGTTGAAGAAATCCCTCTAGTGGTGTGGGGGCTGTGCTTTGGCAAAGTGGGTGGGGTTATATCCTTCCTGTTTGGCCCTGTCCGGGGGTGTCCTCGGATGGGGCCACAGTGTCTCCTGACCGCTCCTGTCTCAGCCTCCAGTATTTATGCTGCAGTAGTTTATGTGTCGGGGGGCTAGGGTCAGTTTGTTATATCTGGAGTACTTCTCCTGTCCTATTCGGTGTCTTGTGTGAATTTAAGTGTGCTCTCTCTGATTCTCTCTTTCTTTCTCTCTCTCGGAGGACCTGAGCCCTAGGACCATGCCTCAGGACTACCTGACATGATGACTCCTTGCTGTCCCCAGTCCACCTGGCCGTGCTGCTGCTCCAGTTTCAACTGTTCTGCCTTATTATTATTGGACCATGCTGGTCATTTATGAACATTTGAACATCTTGGCCATGTTCTGTTATAATCTCCACCCGGCACAGCCAGAAGAAGACTGGCCACCCCACATAGCCTGGTTCCTCTCTACGTTTCTTCCTAGGTTTTGGCCTTTCTAGGGAGTTTTTCCTAGCCACCGTGCTTCTACACCTGCATTGCTTGCTGTTTGGGGTTTTAGGCTGGGTTTCTGTACAGCACTTTGAGATATCAGCTGATGTACGAAGGGCTATATAAATACATTTGATTTTATTTGATACAGGCAGACTATGATGTTCAACCTATACTGTAGCCTATATTGCCCGTCTATCGCAAACAAAGCTCTCCCTCGCCCTCCATTTGGCAAATCTGACTATAATTCTATCCTCCTGATTCCTGCTCACAAGCAAAAATTAAAGCAGGAAGCACCAGTGACACAGTCCATAAAAAAAAGTGGTCAGATGAAACAAATGCTAAACAACAGGACTGTTTTTCTAGCACAGACTGGAATTTGTTCCGGGATTCACCACATCAGTGACTGGTTTTATAAGTGCATCGAGGATGACGTCCCCACAGTGATTGTACGTACATACTCCAACCAGAAGCCATGGAGCTGCTGCTTTTAATGAGCGTGACTCGAACCCAGAAGCTTATAAGAAATCCCTCAATGCCCTCCGACGAACCATCAAAAAGGCAAAGCGTCAATACAATACTAAGATCGAATCGTTCTACACCCGCTCTGATGCTCGTCGGATGTGGCAAGGCTTGCAAACTATTACAGACTACAAAGGGAAGCACAGCCGTGAGCTGTAACACTGAAACATGCTTGAGAGCATCAGCTGTTCCAGATGACTATGATCACGCTCTCCGCAGCCAATGTTTGTAAGACCTTCAACATTCACAAGGCCGCAGGAACAGACGTATTACCAGGAAGTGTACTCTGAGCATGCGCTGACCAACTGGCAAGTGTCTTCACTGACATTTTCAACCTCTCCTTGTCTGAGTCTGTAATACCAACATATTTCAAGCAGACCACCATAGTCCCTGTGCCCAAAAACACTAAGGTAACTTGCCTAAATGACTACCGACCCCGTAAGCACTCGCGTCTGTACCCATGAAATGCATTATAAGGATGGTCATGGCTCACATCAACACCATTATCACAGAAACCCTAGACCCACTCCAATGTGCATAACACACCAACAGATCCACAGATGATACAATCTTTATTGCACTACAAACTGCCCTTTCACAGCTGGACAAAAGGAACACCTATGTGAGAATGCTATTCATTGACTACAGCTCAGAGTTCAACACCTTAGTGCCCTCAAAGCTCATCACTGAGCTAAGGACCCTTGAACTAAACACCTCCCTCTGCAACAGGCCGCCCCCAGGTGGTTAGGGTAGGTAACAACACATCTGCCACGCTGAACCTCAACATGGGGGCCCCTCAGGGGTGCGTGCTCAGTCCCCTCCTGTACTCCCTGTTTACTCATGACTGCATGGCCAGGCATGACTCCAACACCATCATTAGGTTTGATGATGACACAACAGTGACAACAGCCTGATCACTGACAATGATGAGATATCATATAGGGAGGAGGTCAGAGACCTGACCGTGTAGTGCAAGGACAGCAACCTCTCCCTCGACGTAATTAAGACAAAGGAGATGATCGTGGACTATAGGAAAAAGGAGGACCAAGCACGCCCCAATTCTCATCGACGGGGCTGTAGTGGAGCAGGTTGAGAGCTTCAAGTTCCTTGGCGTCCACATCACCAACAAACTAACATGGTCCATTCACACCAAGACAGTCGTGAAGAGGGCACGACAAAACCTATTCCCCCTCAGGAGACTGAAAAGATTTGGCATGGGTCCTCAAATCTTCAAAAGGTTCTACAGCTGCACCATCGAGAGCATCCTGACTGGTTGCATCACTGCCTGGTATGGCAACTGCTCGGCCTCTGACCGCAAGGCACTACAGAGGGTAGTGTGTACGGCCCAGTACATCACTGGGGCCAAGCTTCCTGCCATCCAGGACCTCTTTACCAGGCGATGTGAGAGGAGGGCACTAAAAATTGTCAAAGACTCCAGCCACCCTAGTCAGAGACTGGTCTCTCTGCTATCGCACGACAAGCGGTACCGGAGTGCCAAGTCTAGGTCCAAGAGGCTTCTGAACAGCTTCTACCCCAAGCCATAAGGCTCCTGAACAGCTAATCAAATGGAAACCAAGACTATTTGCATTGCCCCCCCACCCTTTTCTACGCGGTGAACTTCTGACACCAACAGAGATGGCTGCCACACTTTGCGTTCCTAAGAAACTATGTAGTATTTCTTACATTGTTACCCCAGGAAATCTTAAGTTTTAGTACATACAGCCAGGAGGAACTATTGGATAAAGAGCAATGTCAACTCACCAATATCACGACCAGGAATATGACTTTCCCGAAGCGGATCCTCTATTTGGTCCACCACCCAGGACAATGGATCGGATCCCAGCCGGCGACCCAAAACAATGTGCTGCAAAAGGGGCAGACGGAGCAGTTTTCTGGTCAGGCTCCGTAGACGGGCACATCGCGCACCGCTCCCGAGTATACTACTCGCCAATGTCCAGTCTCTTGACAGCAAGGTAGACGAAATCCGAGCAAAGGTTGCCTTCCAGAGAGACATCAGAGATTGTAACGTTCTTTGTTTCACGGAAACATTGCTCACTCGGGATACATTATCAGAGTCGGTACAGCCACCTGGTTTCTTCACGCATCGCGCCGACAGAAACAAACATCTCTCTGGTAAGAAGAAAGGTGGGGGTTATGCCTTATGATTAACAAGACATGGTGTGATCATAACAACATACAGTATCTCAAGTCCTTTTGTTTACCTGACCTAGAATTCCTTACAATCAAATGCCAACCACATTATATACCAAGAGAATTCTCTTCGATTATAATCACTGTCATGTATTACCCCCCCCCCCCCCCCAAGCAGACACAGACAGCCCTGAAAGAACTTCATTGGACTCTATGTAAACTGGAAACCACCTATCCTGAGGCTGCATTTATTGTAGCTGTTGATTTTAACAAAGCTAATCTGAAAACAAGGCTCCATAAATGTTATCAGCATATCGAATGCACGACCCGGGCTGGCAAAACCCTGGATCATTGTTACTCTAACTTCCGCGACGCATACAAATCCTCCCCCGCCGTCCTTTCGGAAAATCTGACCACGACTCCATTTTGTTGCTCAAAGGCTATAGACAGAAACTAAAACCCGAAACACCCGTGCTCAGGTCTGTTCAACGCTGGTCCGACCAATCGGATTCCACGCTTCAAGATTGCTTCGATCACGTCGACTGGGATATTTTACACATAGCGTCGGACAATATCATTGATGAATACGCTGATTCGGTGAGCGAGTTTATTAGCAAGTGCATCGGTGATGTTGTACCCACAGCAACTATTAAAACCTTCCCCAACCAGAAACTGTGGATTGATGGCAGCATTCGCACAAAACTGAAAGCACAAACCACTGCTTTAATCAGGGCAAAGCGACTGGAAGCATGATCGAACACAAACAGTGTAGCTATTCCCTCCGCAAGGCAATCAAATAAGCTAAGCGTCAGTATAGAGACAAAGTAGAGTCGCAATTCAACAGCTCAGAAACACGAGAGGTATGTGGCAGGGTCTACAGTCAATCACGGACTACTAAAAGAAAACCAGCCCTGTCGCGGACCACAATGTCTTGCTTCCGGACAAACTAAACAACTTCTTTGCTCGCTTTGATGACAATATAGTGCCACTGACACGGCCCGCTACCAACACCTGCAGGCTCTCCTTCACTGTAGCCAATGTGAGAAACATTTAAACCTGTTAACCCTCGCAAGGCTGCCAGCCCAGACGACATCCTTAGCTGCGTCCACAAAGCATGCACGGACCAGCTGGCTGGTGTGTTTATGGACACATTCAATCAATCCTTATCCCAGTCTGCTGTTCCCACATGCTTCGAGAGGGCCACCATTGTTCCTGTTCCCAAGAAAGCTAAGGTAACTGAGCTAAATGACTATCGCCCCGTAGCACTCACTTCCGTCATCATGAAGTGCTTTGAGAGACTAGTCAAGGACCATATCACTTCCACCCTATCTGACACCCTAGACCCACTCCAATTTGCTTATCGCACCAATAGGTCCACAGACAATGCAATCGCAATCATACTGCACACTGCCCTAACCCATCTGGACAAGAGGAATACCGTTCATTGACTACAGCTCAGCATTTAACACCATAGTACCCTCCAAACTGGCCATTAAGCTCGAGACCCTGGGTCTCGCCCCCCCCCCCGCCCTGTGCAACTGAGTTCTGGACTTCCTGACGTGCCGCCCCCAGGTGGTGAGGGTAGGAAACAGCATCTCCACCTCGCTGATCCTCAACACTGGGGCCCCACAAGGATGCGTTCTCAGCCCTCTCTTCTATTCCCTGTTCACCCATGACTGCGTGGCCATGCACGCTTTCAACTCAATTATCAAGTTTGCAGGCGACACTACAGTGGTAGGCTTGATTACCAGCAATGACGAGAAGGCCTACAGGGAGGAGGTGAGGGCCCTCGGAGTGTGGTGTCAGGAAAATAACCTCACAGTCAATGTCGACAAAACAAAGGAGATGATCGTGGCCTTCAGGAAACAGCAGAGGGAGCAGCCCCCTATCCACACAGGACAGTAGTGGAAAAGGTGGAAAGATTTATGTTCCTCAGCGTACACATCACGGACAAATTGAAACGGTCCACCCACACACTCTGCGTGGTGAAGAATGCAGTAGTGCTTCTTCAACCTCAGGAGGCTGAAGAAATTTGGCTTGTCACCAAAAACACTCACAAACTTTTACAGATGCACAATCGAGAGCATCCTGTCGGGCTGTATCACCGCCTGGTACGGCAACTCCTCCGCCCACAACCGTAAGGCTCTCCAGAGGGTAGTGAGGTCTGCACAACGCATCGCCGGGGGCAAACTACCTGCCCTCCAGGACACCTACACCACCCGATGTCACAGGAAGGCCAAAAAGATCATCAAGGTCAACAACCACCCGAACCACTGCCTGTTTACCCCGCTATCATCCATAACGCGTGGTCAGTACAGGTGCATCTGAAAAACAGCTTCTATCTCAAGGCCATCAGACTGTTTAACAGCCATCACTAACATTGAGTGGCTGCTGCCAACATACTGACTCATCTCTAGACACTTTAATAATAAGAAATTGGATGCAATAAATGTATCACTAGCCAATATAAACAATGCCACTTTCTATAATGTTTACATAGCCTACATTACTCATCTCATATGTATATACTGTACTCTGTACCATCTACTGCTTCTTGCCTATGCCGTTCGGCCATCGCTCATACATATATTTGTATGTACATACAGTGGGGCAAAAAAGTATTTAGTCAGCCACCAATTGTGCAAGTTCTCCCACTTAAAAAGATGAGAGAGGCCTGTAATTTTCATCATAGGTAAACTTCAACTATGACAGACAAAATGAGAATCACATTGTAGGTGTTACGGTGCGTGAATGAGGACCCAAAAGCGACTTAACGTAAACAGAGCTTCTTTAATAGCAAAACAAACGTAGGCTCAGATGGACCGGCAGATTCCGACAGGACAGGACAAGGTTGCAGCAAACATGACGATAGTCTGGTTCAGGCATGAACAACACAAACAAGAATCCGACAAAGACAGAAACAAAAACAGAGAGAGATATAGAGGACTAATCAGAGGGAAAAAGGGAACAGGTGGGAAAAGGGGTGACGAGGTAGTTAGGAGGAGACAAGGAACAGCTGGGGGAAAGAGGGGGAGAAAAGGTAACCTAATAACGACCAGCAGAGGGAGACAGGGTGAAGGGAAAGGACAGAAACAAGACACAACATGACAGTACCCCCCCACTCACCGAGCGCCTCCTGGCGCACTCGAGGAGGAAACCTGGCGGCAACGGAGGAAATCCTCGATCAGCGCACGGTCCAGCACGTCCCGAGAGGGAACCCAACTCCTCTCCTCAGGACCGTACCCCTCCCAATCTACTAGGTACTGATGACCACGGCCCCGAGGACGCATGTCCAAAATCCTACGGACCCTGTAGATGGGTGCGCCCTCGACAAGGATGGGGGGGGGGGGGGGAAGACGAGCGGGGGCGCGAAGAACGGGCTTGATACAGGAGACATGGAAGACCGGGTGGACACGACGAAGATATCGCGGAAGAAGAAGTCGAACTGCGACAGGATTAATGATCTGAGAAATACGGAACGGACCAATGAACCGCGGGGTCAACTTGCGAGAAGCGGTCTTAAGGGGAAGGTTCTGAGTGGAGAGCCAAACTCTCTGACCGCGACAATATCTAGGACTCTTAGTTCTACGCTTATTAGCAGCCCTCACAGTCTGCGCCCTATAACGGCAAAGTGCAGACCTGACCCTCTTCCAGGTGCGCTCGCAACGTTGGACAAAAGCCTGAGCGGAGGGAACGCTGGACTCGGCGAACTGAGATGAGAACAGCGGAGGCTGGTACCCGAGGCTACTCTGAAAAGGAGATAGCCCGGTCGCAGACGAAGGAAGCGAGTTGTGGGCGTATTCTGCCCAGGGGAGCTGTTCTGACCAAGACGCAGGGTTGCGAAAAGAAAGACTGCGTAAGATGCGACCAATAGTCTGATTGGCCCGTTCTGCTTGACCGTTAGACTGGGGGTGAAAGCCGGAAGAGAGACTGACGGAAGCCCCAATCAAACGGCAAAACTCCCTCCAAAATTGAGACGTGAATTGCGGACCTCTGTCCGAAACGACGTCTGACGGAAGGCCATGAATTCTGAAAACATTCTCAATGATGATTTGTGCCGTCTCTTTAGCAGAAGGAAGCTTAGCAAGGGGAATAAAATGAGCCGCCTTAGAGAACCTGTCGACAACCGTAAGAATAACAGTCTTCCCCGCTGATGAAGGCAGTCCGGTGACAAAATCTAAGGCGATGTGAGACCACGGTCGAGAGGGAATGGGAAGCGGCCTGAGACGGCCGGCAGGAGGGGAGTTACCGGACTTAGTCTGCGCGCAGACCGAACAAGCAGCCACGAAGCGACGCGTGTCATGCTCCCGGGTGGGCCACCAAAAACGCTGGCGAATGGAAGCAAGCGTACCCCGAACGCCAGGGTGGCCGGCTAACTTGGCAGAGTGAGCCCACTGAAGAACGGCCAGACGAGTAGGAACGGGAACGAAAAGAAGGTTCCTAGGACAAGCGCGCGGCGACGGAGTTTGAGTGAGTGCTTGCTTTACCTGCCTCTCAATTCCCCAGACAGTCAACCCGACAACACGCCCCTCAGGGAGAATCCCCTCGGGGTCAGTGGAGGCTACTGAAGAACTGAAGAGACGAGATAAAGCATCAGGCTTGGTGTTCTTAGAGCCCGGACGATAAGAAATCACGAACTCGAAACGAGCGAAAAACAGCGCCCAGCGCGCCTGACGCGCATTAAGTCGTTTGGCAGAATGGATGTACTCAAGGTTCCTATGGTCAGTCCAAACGACAAAAGGAACGGTCGCCCCCTCCAACCACTGTCGCCATTCGCCTAGGGCTAAGCGGATGGCGAGCAGTTCGCGGTTTCCCACATCATAGTTACGTTCCGACTGCGACAGGCGATGAGAAAAATACGCGCAAGGGTGGACCTTGTCGTCAGAGAGGGAGCGCTGAGAAAGAATGGCTCCCACGCCCACCTCTGACGCGTCAACCTCGACAACGAACTGTCTAGTGACGTCAGGTGTAACAAGGATAGGTGCGGATGTAAAACGATTCTTGAGGAGATCAAAAGCTCCCTGGGCGGAAACGGACCACTTAAAGCACGTCTTGACAGAAGTAAGGGCTGTGAGAGGGGCTGCCACCTGACCGAAATTACGGATGAAACGACGATAGAAGTTCGCGAAGCCGAGAAAGCGCTGCAGCTCGACGCGTGACCTAGGGACGGGCCAATCAATGACAGCTTGGACCTTAGCGGGATCCATCTTAATGCCTTCAGCGGAAATAACAGAACCGAGAAATGTGACGGAGGAGGCATGAAAAGAGCACTTCTCAGCCTTCACAAAAAGACAATTCTCTAAAAGGCGCTGGAGGACACGTCGAACGTGCTGAACATGAATCTGGAGTGACGGTGAAAAAATCAGGATATCGTCAAGGTAAACGAAAACAAAGATGTTCAGCATGTCTCTCAGGACATCATTGACTAATGCCTGAAAGACAGCTGGAGCGTTAGCGAGGCCGAAAGGAAGAACCCGGTATTCAAAGTGCCCTAACGGAGTGTTAAACGCCGTCTTCCACTCGTCCCCCTCCCTGATGCGCACGAGATGGTAAGCGTTACGAAGGTCCAACTTAGTGAAAAACCTGGCTCCCTGCAGGATCTCGAAGGCTGAAGACATAAGAGGAAGCGGATAACGATTCTTCACTGTTATGTCATTCAGCCCTCGATAATCTATGCAGGGGCGCAGGGACCCGTCCTTCTTCTTAACAAAAAAAAACCCCGCTCCGGCGGGAGAGGAGGAGGGGACTATGGTACCGGCGGCAAGAGCTACAGACAAATAATCTTCGAGAGCCTTACGTTCGGGAGCCGACAGAGAGTATAGTCTACCCCGGGGGGGAGTGGTTCCCGGAAGGAGATCAATACTACAATCATACGACCGGTGTGGAGGAAGAGAGGTGGCCCTGGACCGACTGAACACCGTGCGCAGATCGTGATATTCCTCCGGCACCCCTGTCAAATCACCAGGCTCCTCCTGTGAAGAAGAGACAGAGGAAACAGGAGGGATAGCAGACATTAAACATTTCACATGACAAGAGACGTTCCAGGAGAGGATAGAATTACTAGACCAATTAATGGAAGGATTATGACAAACTAGCCAGGGATGGCCCAAAACAACAGGTGTAAAAGGTGAACGAAAAATTAAAAAAGAAATGGTTTCACTATGATTACCAGAAACAGTGAGGGTTAAAGGTAGCGTCTCACGCTGAATCCTGGGGAGAGGACTACCATCCAGGGCGAACAAGGCCGTGGACTCCCTTAACTGTCTGAGAGGAATGTCATGTTCCCGAGCCCAGGTCTCGTCCATAAAACAGCCCTCCGCCCCAGAGTCTATTAAGGCACTGCAGGAAGCTGACGAACCGGTCCAGCGTAGATGGACCGACAAGGTAGTGCAGGATCTTGAAGGAGAGACAGGAGTAGTAGCGCTCACCAGTAGCCCTCCGCTTACTGATGAGCTCTGGCTTTTACTGGACATGAAGTGACAAAATGACCAGCAGAACCGCAATAGAGACAGAGGCGGTTGGTGATTCTCCGTTCCCTCTCCTCAGTCGAGATGCGGATACCTCCCAGCTGCATAGGCTCAGCACCCGAGCCGGCAGAGGAAGATGGTAGTGATGCGGAGAGGGGGGCAACGGAGAACGCGAGCTCCTTTCCACGAGCTCGGTGACGAAGATCAACCCGTTGCTCAATGCGAATAGCGAGTTCAATCAAGGAATCCACGCTGGAAGGAACCTCCCGGGAGAGAATCTCATCCTTGACCTCTGCGCGGAGACCCTCCAGAAAACGAGCGAGCAAAGCCGGCTCGTTCCAGCCACTGGAGGCAGCAAGAGTGCGAAACTCAATAGAGTAGTCTGTTATGGATCGATTACCTTGACATAGGGAGGACAGGACCCTGGAAGCCTCCTCCCCAAAAACAGATCGATCAAAAACCTGTATCATCTCCTCCTTAAAGTCCTGATACTGGTTAGTACACTCAGCCCTTGCCTCCCAGATTGCCGTGCCCCACTCACGAGCCCGTCCAATAAGGAGAGATATGACGTAGGCGACACGAGCAGTGCTCCTGGAGTAAGTGTTGGGCTGGAGAGAAAACACAATATCACACTGGGTGAGGAACGAGCGGCATTCAGTGGGCTCCCCAGAGTAACACGGCGGGTTATTGATTCTGGGCTCCGGAGATTCGAAAGCCCTGGAAGTGGCCGGTGGATCGAGGCGGAGATGGTGAACCTGTTCTGTGAGGTTGGAGACTTGGGTGGCCAGGGTCTCAACGGCATGTCGAGCAGCAGACAATTCCTGCTCGTGTCTGCCTAGCATCGCTCCCTGGATCTCGACGGCTGAGTGGAGAGGATCCGAAGTCGCTGGGTCCATTCTTGGTCGGATTCTTCTGTTACGGTGCGTGAATGAGGACCCAAAAGCGACTTAACGTAAACAGAGCTTCTTTAATAGCAAAACAAACGTAGGCTCAGATGGACCGGCAGATTCCGACAGGACAGGACAAGGTTGCAGCAAACATGACGATAGTCTGGTTCAGGCATGAACAACACAAACAAGAATCCGACAAAGACAGAAACAAAAACAGAGAGAGATATAGAGGACTAATCAGAGGGAAAAAGGGAACAGGTGGGAAAAGGGGTGACGAGGTAGTTAGGAGGAGACAAGGAACAGCTGGGGGAAAGAGGGGGAGAAAAGGTAACCTAATAACGACCAGCAGAGGGAGACAGGGTGAAGGGAAAGGACAGAAACAAGACACAACATGACAGTAGGATTTTTTATGTTTTTATTTGCAAATTATGGTGGGAAATAAGTATTTGGTCACCTACAAACAAGCAAGATTTCTGGCTCTCACAGACCTGTAACTTCTTTAAGAGGCTCCTCTGTCCTCCACTAGTTACCTGTATTAATGGCAGCTGTTTGAACTTGTTATCAGTATAAAAGACACCTGTCCACAACCTCAAACAGTCAGTAACAAAGCCAACCATCAGTAACACACTACGCCGCCAGGGACTCAAATCCTGCAGTGCCAGACGTGTCCCCCTGCTTACGCCAGTACATGTCCAGGCCCATCTGAAGTTTGCTAGAGAGCATTTGGATGAATCAGAAGAAGATTGGGAGAATGTCATATGGTCAGATGAAACCAAAATATAAAGTTTTGGTAAAAACTCAACTCGTCGTGTTTGGAGGACAAAGAATGCTGAGTTGCATCCAAAGAACACCATACCTACTGTGAAGCATGGGGGTGGAAACATCATGCTTTGGGGCTGTTTTTATGCAAAGGAACCAGGATGACTGATCCGTGTAAAGGAAAGAATGAGTGAAAACCTCCTTCCATCAGCAAGGGCATTGAAGATGAAACGTGGCTGGGTCTTTCAGCATGACAATGATCCCAAACACACCGCCCGGGCAACGAAGGAGTGGCTTCGTAAGAAGCATTTCAAGGTCCTGGAGTGGCCTAGCCAGTCTCCAGATCTCAACCCCATAGAAAATCTTTAGAGGGAGTTGAAAGTCTGTGTTGCCCAGCAACAGCCCCAAAACATCACTGCTCTAGAGGAGATCTGAATGGAGGAATGGGCCAAAATACCAGCAACAGTGTATGAAGACATTCAGAAAACGTTTGACCTCTGTCATTGCCAACAAAGGGTATATAACAAAGTATTGAGATAAACTTTTGTTATTGACCAAATTCTTATTTTCCACCATAATTTGCAAATAAATTCATTAAAAATCCTACAATGTGATTTTCTGGATTTTTTTTCTCATTTTGTCTGTCATAGTTGAAGTGTACTTATGATGAAAATTACAGGCCTCTCATCTTTTTAAGTGGGAGAACTTGCACAATTGGTGGCTGACTAAATACTTTTTTGCCCCACTGTATTCTAATGAATTCCTTTACACTTGTGTGTATAAGGTAGTTGTTGTGAAATTGTTAGATTACTTGTTAGATATTACTGCATGGTTGGAACTAGAAGCACAAGCATGTCGCTACACTCTCATTAACATCTGCTAAATATGTGTGTGACAAATACAATTTGATTTTCTGCTACTCTCTGTGAATATCTATGCATATTAACTTAAATAACTCTACCTACATGCACATATTACCTCAACTACCTTGATACCGGTGCCCCCACCACATTGACTCTGCACCGGTATTCCCTGTATTTTGCCTCATTTGTTATTCTTATCTCTTATTTTTTTGGGGCGAGGTATTTTCTTAAAACTGCATTGTTGGTTAACGGCTTGTTGTATTTGGCACATGTGACAAATAAGATTTGATGTGATCCTACAAAAAAAATAACTGAAGACTGAAAGACATTGATGTAACATATATTAATTAAATCAAATAGCCTAGTACACACACCAAAACTGTTCAAATCAAATGGCCTCATTAACATTAAATTAATAATGCAGCCACATCCAAAGCCCCCGGCGCAGACACATTCAGAAATAAAAACATGATTTAGTATTTTGGTTAAAAGCTCTAATGAAGGCCAAGAGAAGAATACACACTTTTCAATGAGAAAACAGAAATTCACTTTGGAGAAAAAATACTTCTGTTTTCAAAGATGTAGCCAATAATGCAATACTCATGATCATTTTAAAGTGAACAAAAACTACTTAGCCAACATTTGAACACCTCTACAGAAGCTTCTCTATTCGGCATCTTCCCAATTAAGTAGCCTAGTTTTGTTGTTTGGGTACTTGAAGAGAACTAGGAACTATAACCCGTCATTTCCGGTTATTTGTTGATGTTGGTAACGCATCCCCATATCTAATTGATCAGCTGTTGTCATAGCCAAAAAGAGTATGACATCTGGGCATTTAAAGTATACTAGTTTTTCGAAATGTCACATACCATTAAACTTACTATTTTTCGCATACTCGAACAGCCTACTATTTTGGACTCAAGTATGGGTATTCAGACACGGACGGTGAATGGGAAAATAGATTCAAAAGGAACTCCCCTTGCTGGTAATTTGCTGAATGTGCAATCCCAAAGGTTGGCTGTGATTGGTTAATAACCTATAATGTCAATATTATATGTATAAAATGGGTCTTTTCATTAAAAGGACCAAAGAGCCCACTCTGGGAATTTGACGCATTTGACGAGTGTATTGTTACAAACAATATGTGGGAAAAAAAGCTACATCAAAAAGTGTACTTTTGACATATTCATATTTTTTATTTTGAATAAATTAACTTGATAACTTTTATTTCAGAATCTAGACATACTTCATATTTGAGAGCACTCTATAAGGAGTATAATGACATCAATATGTTGTCTCTATCATGTACAGATCATAGGTACTTACAGGATGCATGTATAGGTCTAAAAGGGGGACAAAAATTGTCACTTTCGTCATGATTTTCTCTAACACTGATGTTATTATGTGAGATTTGACAGAACAATCTGAGATACCCAAAAATATTTTCAGTCTACGCTGGCGTGGAATCGCCCACCTGTAATAGTGAAGATGACTCAAAGGGATTATCATGACACAATCATGTTTTACAGCTGATAATTGCATTTCCACATTTCCATTATTCCCTCTTCCAATTTCCTTTTTCACCAAAAGTCATTGCCACATTGAGTCTGTATCTCACCATAAACCATTGTGCTGAACATTGCAGGACTTTTGCTGCTTAGTCATGGCATTCACTAGATTTACTGTACAATCAAACTGCCATTTTCTCCTGCTGTTCGTCCTCTCAAGTCTAAAATCAGTGAAGGGTCAGGCATGCTCTAAGAAATAAAGAGGTAAGAGAGTAAATTAAAGCAATTTCTTACCAGCTGTGAACTGAGCCCCCAAACACAGTTTCCCATGCAGACCAGTATTATTATAACATCTCAGATCATTTTAAAGAATTGTTCCATGAAGTGAAAATGCAAACTCGTAGGTGACAGTTATTGCGTGAGCTGCTCCTCAATGTTTTTGTCAGGGTTCCTAAGAGGCCATAGACAACATTTGTCCATGAGGAACATCCCTATGAGAAGAATAGGTTTGCACCACACTGAAGATAATTAACTAAATAGCTAAATTGACTAAGCATGCTATTATTAATTATTTTATTTATGTTTGTTTGTTAATTATGATAATGAAATACAATGCAGCATGATAAGCTATAGTAATTGAATTAGTTACTATAGATATTTAAAACAATCTATAGTGTAATTTTTAAAGTGTGCTATCGGACTATGCATGGATTACTGTAGTTCCTTCCCAATTTGAGAAAATCTCATTTTGAATGCTCAATCAATACTTAATCCCACCAAACAGCTGAGATCCACAGAGCCTTAAAACCACACTGACACGGATACATGACATTGCCAGAACATCGTTATTTACTCCATAGCGATGCAGCTAACTTTTCAAAGTTGCTCCAAGAGCAATCTTCTGCCAGGCAGCCACATAATTGTGATTGAAATGGAGAACCAAACCCTCCCTCTCCATCTCCTCACCAAGGTCATGCAGAAAAATAAACTTAAAGGGGACATTTTTTATACAAGTTTTGCTTACACTTTACTATAGGAACTCTTATTCAAGGGGAATAACGTGTTGCATTTCACACTATCTATCCATCATGTTCTGTTTCAGCAAAAGTTAAATAGTGCTCTTTCTGATCAGGGAATCAAACTTTTTGGTTTCAAATTACTCTCTCTTAAAATGGGATGTTTGGTCAATTCACAAGAAATGGGAAGATGGGCTGTGTTGACAGTGCTGCACCATTCTGACAAATCACGTTCTAGAAGACTGATTAATTTTCTGGATGAGCACGGATAGCACACATCAAGCTAAGAGAGCGCCATTTGTTGCCTCTGCAATTCACTGATAGTCTCTCGTTTGAGGATGTCCAATTGATTGTTTTTACAGAATGCTATCAAAAGGAGGTTAGTCATCTTCTTGAGAAAAAAAGATCAAATACAAAAATGACTGTCAAGGGAAAAAAATAAAAATTCAGGAGTGAGAGAGCGTCCTAGCATCCAGGAATATCTCTTTAATTAATTTACTCTAAACCAAATCATTTGGCTGTGGGCAATGCAAATACTTCAAAGTCACCACACATCTCCCAGCTTGGATGGAGTGCTTCATTTACATTTTAATCGGGGTAATTTGGCTCCAGATAATCACTATTTGTTTTGTCTTTTTCTCTTCCTCCTGTACATAGAGCCACCGACGCCTTGAGCTAGAAGCTTCTGTAAGGAGAGGCTACACTATGCATAGACCTACAGTACTCCTACTCCTTGTATGCACAGCTGTGCCAACGCCAACTGCTCTCTGATGGCAAACAAGCAAATGTGAGTGGAAGTGTTGAGCTTGTAATTGGCAGAAGGCTCTGTCCTTCTGTTCACTCTCGCTGAGGATGCATGGCCTACCGAGTCTCGGTGACTTTGAAGCACTCAATCACATTTCGTCTACTTCACTTGGCATGAAAGGAGGGATTTGGAAAGGACCTCCATCCCTTACCACCCCCTCTTTTTCTGGAGAAGTTGTGTGTTTTTTTGAGAGCTTATGTTTTGTCGGTTTGGAATTATGGATGAAGCTTCCTGAATTGGATTTCACTTGAAAGTAACAACATATCTCTGGTTTAACACGACTGCTATTATTGTTTTCAATGTAGCTTTCCTTGCTCTTTTTTAGTTGTTGATCGTTTGTTTCGTCCATTATCAAACTCCAACACCTCACCTTTCAGTACTAGGATGGTATTAAATGTATCTTGGCTATAAAATTGAACGTGAACGTTGACTACAACCTTTTAGCAGGAGGTTGTCACACAAAGCAGGCTCAAAGAGCTTCCTTCTTCACTCAACTCAATAATAAAAAATAAAAAACATTCTCTATGAATCAAGCTAAATTCCTCCCTCCAGCAAAACTCTTGGATGTTTCGGTCAAAGTGCAGTAATTGAGAAACATGTTGAGGGGGAATGATGCTCTTTTAATGAACGTAGTTACTCTAATGACTAAGCACGACTGAAGGACAATTACAAAGACTTTGGTCTATAATTTTCCCAAATTCAGCACAATAAACCATCTGAGTAGTTAAAGGTCACAAAAACATTTTTTGGAGATGTATTATTCAATGTCTGTTTTTGCCTTTTTAATTGCTACACTATATTGTAGCATGGGCAACAGGTTGTAGGATGACCTTTACTATAGCTATTTCAATTGCAGTTAACATACAGTGCATTCGTAAAGTTTTCAGACCCCTTGACTTTATCAACATTTTGTTCCAGCCTTATTGTAAAATGTATTAAATAAAAACCGTTCCTCATCAATTTACACAAAATACTCCACAAATGTATTAATAATAAAACACAGAAATACCTTATTTACATTAGTATTCAGACACTTTGCTAAGAGACTCGTTATTTAGCTCAGGTGCATCCTGTTTCTTTTGATTATCCTTGAGATGCTTCTACAAGTTGATTGGAGTCCACCTGTGGTAAATTCAAATGATTGGATACGATTTGTTAAGTCACACATCTGTCTATATAAGGTCCCACAGTTGACAGTGCATGTCAGATCAAAACCAAGGTCAAAGGAAACTTCCGTAGCTCCGAGACAGGATTGTGTCGAGGCACAGATCTGGGAAAGGGTATAAAAATATTTCTACAGCATTGAAGGTCTCCAAGAACACAGTGGCCTCCATCATTCTTAAATGGAAGAAATGTAGAACCATCAAGACTCTTCCTGGAGCTGGCTGACCGGCCAAACTGAGCAACTGGGGGAGAACCCAACGGTCACTCTGACAGCGCTCTAGAGTTCCTCTGTGGAGATGGGTGAACCCTCCAGAAGGACAACTGTCTCTGCAGCACTACACCAATCAGGTCATCATGGTAGTAGCCAGAAGGAAGCCACTCCTCAGTAAAAGGCACATGGACAAGCCCGCTTGGAATTTGACAAAAGGCACCTAAAGATTCTCAGACAATGAGAAACAAGATTCTCTGGTCTGATTAAATGAAGATTGAACTCTTTGGCTTGAATGCCAAGAGTCACGTCTGGAGGAAACCTGGCACCGCTCATCACCTGGCCAATACCATCCCTATGGTGAAGCGTGGTGGTGGCAGCATCATGCTGTGAAGATGTTTTTCAGCAGCAGGGACTGGGAGACTGGTCAGGATCGAGGAAAAGATGAACGGAGCAAAGTACAGAGAGATCCTTGATGAAAACCTGCTCCAGAGTGCTCAGGACCCGAGACTAGGGCGAAGGTTCACCTTCCAACAGGTCAACAACCATAAGCACACAGCCAAGACAGCACAGGAGTGGCCCAGCCAGAGCCCAGACTTGATCCCGATCGAACATCTCTGTAGAGACCTGAAATTAGCTGTGCAGTGTCGCTCCCTATCTAACCTGACAGAGCTTGAGAGGTTCTGCAGAGAAGAATGGGATAAACTCCCTAAATACAGGTGTGCCAAGTTTGTAACATCATACCCAAGAAGTCTCAAGGCTGTAATTGCTGCCAAAGATGCTTCAACAAATTACTGAGTAAAGGGTCTGAAAACTTATGTAAATGTGATATTTCAGTCTTTTTCTTTGTGTGTGTGACAAAATAAAATACGTTTTTTGCTTTGTCATTATGGGGTATTGTGTGTAGATTGATCAGGGGAAAAAAACAATTTAATTCAATTTAGAATAAGGCTGTAACGTAACAGAATGTGAAACAGTCAAGGGCTTTGAAAACTTCCCGAATGTACTGTATGTTTTTGAAAACCGTTACTTTGTCTAGCTCTCTTCATGAAACTACCCAATGCCAATCATGTTCAGGTATTTTTATCTCAGGTTCTTAATCATCATGCAGCCTGGTAGCTACTACACTGTGTGTGATGTTACATGAGTTCAGAAATTCGAAGAAACAGAAGTTCACAGGACGGTGGTGCCAGGAGACCAATGGTGCAGTGTTCCAGTTGACAGATCATTTTCTGGCATAGAGGTGAAGGGTCACGACTCACGATGCTCCACAGCTGAATCAGACATGTGGAAGGGCCTGGTGACTTTTGAGCTTCAAAGAACAATTGAACACTTGTATTTTGCTGGATTTGTACTGTCCAATTACCATCATAATGTACAGCTTGAGATTTTGTTTTGAAGCATCTGAAAATGAACCTATTAGCTACACATTATATGATCCGGGCAATTGAGGAAATACTAGTACTTCAATGAGTAGAGTTCGAAATGTTAAGAGAAGCTTCTGTTTTTTTTTTTTTTTTTGCTAGAGTATTTTTCAAACAATTATGGTACATAGCCTACAGTAGTCACGCTAAACATCCATTGTGTCTGGAAATTAGGACATCATAACACCTTCATAACATCTTCCTCCAACCTAAGATCCCTCACACACACTCCCTGATGTTGAATCTAATATTTATACACATACATGTGATACTTTGATTGAAACCTGTGTGTTGGGACAGGGGACCAAGCTAATTCAAATGGGGGTCATGGGCAGTGCATGGCATCTGTATCAGCTGTGTTAGTAACAGCTAAATGAGATTGGCAAAGTCTGCACAATAAAGCTGACCTGATATCATGTGAAGGCGTCATTCATCACATCAGTCCCGTGAGTGCAAACTCCACCGTGGAATAATCTCATCAAGTTTTCAACTGGTGAGCAGTTGCGGTAGAGATGTCATTTCTCATGCCATTATGAAGCCTGCTCTTCACAGGAAATGAAAAGAACAAACAAACAAAGAACAGCACAAGCACCACATGAGACCACAGTCTTCAAACATGCCTTTTTTCTTTTGTGATTGAATATATACAGTAGATCACAATGAGAAGATTCACAGTGAGTGATGAGGCTTGCCAGCCATCGCTCAGAGCCAGCACTGTGGGTTAACTGAAGGGCGATGCAATCCTGTCATCTACAAATAGGATATGTTCTCTAACAGGGGTATGAACCATTCCTCTTATAGAGTTTAAATGATAGCTTATAATGAAATAGTTTTGCTACAGGCTTTGCACTTGTAGTCATTTTCTAATTAGCACTCATTTGACCTCAGTAAGTAACAATAGACTCTGATATCAGAAAATATGGTGGTTTCATGTAATTCCAATTATTTTCTGGATTCTATCTCGAAGAAGGAACAAAAGAGCTGTTACATGATCCACATAACTAATAACCAATCAATTCAGCTAAAATGAGTGGAAGTGAGAACCAGTGGCCAAATCCTTCTAGGAATTCAATTTGAGACCGCTGCTATGCAGATACCAAGGATGCAAGCTGCATATAAATCATGAAATAAGGTGGGAGTGGGACTTTTTTTATTATTTTCATTGTGTTTTGTAATTGCAACAAAGATTGGACAATGCGTCCTCAGCTCCTTTTTTCCTGCAAATACTCCCATTTAGTCTTTGTAATTAGATCTTAATTGAAGGGTGGTGCTTCGAATAGCCATTGTGGGAAAAGCAGGTAGGATCCATAATTTGGTGAAGTGCAAGTAATTAGAATTTAATAAAGCACTGGAAGAGAAGAAGGTTTTGATGAAAATATTTGTTGCATATATAAGACATGGGCTGCAGTGTAACTTTTATTAGATTACATTCTGCAATTGAGGGATTCATAAAGAGCACACACACACCATGCAGAAAGTCATCTAATTAGTCTTTATTGGCAATCTAACACATCCAACCTGAGTCACTCCAAGTGTGAGCATGAACAGAAAATGAGTTCAGAGATTGAATTTGCCCGGACTCAGATAAATTGGTTGAGTAAACGTAATAGATTTTTTTGATCATGTATGAAAGGGAACACCTGTTTAGCTAAAAAAAATATATAGAATATACAGTACCAGTCAAAAGTTTGGACACACCTACTCATTCAAGGGTTTTTCTTTATTTTTACTATTTTCTACATTGTAGAATAATAGTGAAGACATCAATACTATGAAATAACACATATGGAATCATGTAGTAACCAAAACAGTGTTATACATATTTTATGTTCTTCAAAGTAGCCACCCTTTGCCTTGATGACAGCTTTGCACACTCCATAGCTTTCCAATGTATTTCTGTTTTTTATTTGCAAAGATTTCTCAAAACCTGTTTTTGCTTTGTCATTTTGGGGTATTGTGTGTAGATTGAAGATTTTTTTATTTTTATTTAATCCATTTTTAGAATAAGGCTGTAACGTAACAAAATGTTGAAAAAGTAAAGGGGTATGAATACTTTCCTAATGCACTGTACATTAGATTTGTGCATTTCTGATAATGCTACATAATTATGGACAATCATTGTTCAAAGAAGGGAAGGAAAGGCTGCCAATCATGGACATTTTCCATCTGTAGTGTGGGTTGAAACTACCCACTGTTTTAGAGAGTCTCGAGAAAGGTGCACAAAATGGCTGTCTCATAAACGTTTATACGTAGTAACAGATTTTTTTTATGGAAAACTGTCAGCACTGTGTCCAGATACTCAAACAGTGCAGAGAGTATAATTATGCACAAGAGCCATCAAATATTTATGAATGGCTTTAAAATTGGATGGTATCTGACTGAGTGAACAGATAAGCATTTCAACCGTGGTGCTATTAAAGACATTGTATGAGTTTTGAGAGGAAAATTGTGAGACAGCAGGAGAGTAAAAATGAGAGAGAGAGACTGTCTAAGTTGAATATTGAATATTACCATGACTAGTGGAAATAATAAATGTTTACACTGCAAACTAGTGATGATCTCAATAACCAGTAAGCATGTTGTGTGCTGACTTCAGTGTTTTATAGTCGGTACTGGTGTCATTTGCAGCACAATCTTAGCCAAGCCATATGTGACCCGATTCAGGAAACTAGGCGTGTGTCGCAAGTCACGACTTCACAGGAGAGGTGTTTGAATGTTAAAAAAAGTGTTTTTTATCAAAATGCGTTTTTGGGCAGAAATGCCTTTCCAAAAATGTGAACTTTCATGTGTCTTAATATCAAACATGTAGGCCATATGTAAATACGAATAAAATTGTTAAATTATGAGCCTAGTTGATTTAACCACAGAAAAAGACAGCAACCTTCCCGCTAGCCATGATTGGCTGAGATAATGAGTGGGCTGGACTCGCCGAGAGATGAGTTTGTATTGGTCTACCATATAGCACGCGTCTGTCTATTGGAGCTGTTCAGTATGTCTAGGTAATCGTGTCAAACCTGGCTTTAAAACATGTTTTATCTCGTAGTAAAACTGCATAAACCTAATGTCAAGTTAAAGTGAACTCTTAGCTAGCTGGCTCGCTAGCTAACGTTATATATATGATCTCCGAGTTCTGAAATCAGTGGAATTTGAGTATGATAGCTAAGGAGATGGAGAAAACACCAGTCTGGATTACGTCGTGCATAGCATCCGACAGGAGACGTGTCCAACCATGATGTATACTGGTAAGATAGCTAGACTATCTACATTTTCAGATATTACACATTTCTAATTTTGACAGAAAGTGGTTTAATTTCAAGTGTGCTGTTAGCTAGCTAACGTTATGTGTAAGATCTTATTCTTTGTATCGCAGACACATTTGCTTGACTAGTTATAGCCATAGAACCTGTTTGGTTAGCTACCTGCAGATTCATGCAGGGTAGTAACGTCATGGTCCATTATTTAGCTAACTAGATAGATGTCTTAACAAACGAGTCCACTCCAATTTTGACAAAGTATTTTATTTTCAAGTCAGTGTACTGTTAGCTGGCTCGCTAATTAACGTTGTGTCATGCGTTGGGAATCATTGTTTATCTAGCTAGCTATATAGCTACATTTTCTTGACAAAATACTCTTGTCTTAGTGTGCCAGAGTGCAGAATAACTGATACATTTTTGTGTGTCCGGTGTCAGTAAACGCCGGGAACAAAGGGTAATTCAGTTGTTGCCAGCAGCACTGTTACAGTCACCAACACTGTGGATAACATGAAAACTGCATAACCAGCTCTGCTAGGGTGAGTAAAATGGTCAGAGTGGGGTGTCCTCTCATTATGTGTCTGGAAGTATTTAGCCAATGTTAGCTTGGGTGCTTGACTGTTGTTGTGAGGTCAGAGCTTTCGGAACAACCCTACTTATTGGCCAGAGCGACCAGTGTGCGCTCTGAATGCGAAACACCCTGATAATCTGACAACACAGTTGCAGTCATCAACGCTCTGGATAACAGACTGTCACATCCTAACCAGCTCTGCTAGGGCGAGTAATGCTCAGTGAGCTGTTCTCTCTCTCTTAGATGTCTGGAAGTAGCTGGCAAGTTAGTGCAGAACGCACAGTTCAACCCTTAAAGAGATGGGTGGGGCTAAGGCTTAAAAGGGTGTGAACATGTGTGTAGACAAGGCATGGTTCTCCAATAATAGTACCAAAACATTGAAAGACGGTTTTCTCAAAAGTGAGTTTACAAGTTGATCAACTTTCAAAGACAAATTACTTTTCCATTGTTTCCTCAAATGCAGTGTATGATATATACTTTTGTAGCTCTGAGTCTCTACTTTTATCCAATGTAAAAAAACAGAAATTCAAATGTTGCTACAGAAGACAGAATCCAGGTGGTGAGACACATATGGGAATGCCTTCCCTCTCCCGCCAAGTCCAAGGAGAGGAGCTAGGGCTCTGGAGCAGACCCAGGAGACTAACCTATTCCCTATGGAAAACTCTGATAAGAATAGAGAACATGTGTTCTGCAAGTATAACCTTGCTTTGCTCTACCTTTGCAACCAAAGATGAACATGTTTACTCTTCTTAATAACAGGAAGCCTTTGCTTGAGTGTCTGGAGAATGTGTCAGTTGGTAAATGCTGTCTCTTTGCCTGGACTTGGCCCACATTCTGCACTGTTATGTAGAAAGATTCATCAGTTGTGTCAAATCTGAGTACATTTTTGTATAGCAACTGGGATAGCAACTGTAAACTATATCTACAAATATGTGCTGTATGCTTGAGGGAGCTTAACATGTGTAGGAATAGGCTAAATAGTCATTCTCCCAGGCACAGGAGCCCTAATCTGTGCTGTACTGGAAGTGCATGTTCCAAACACTTATCAAATATTCTGAGCAGTCTAATTAGCATGTAAGATAATCTGCATGCCACATCAAAAGGATAGACGTTTCCTGGGGCAGTGCCTGTTTTAAGGAATTATAACTCCGTTTTTATCCACCCGCTATATCTCCTGCAGGTTGGACACAAGTTTCAATTGATAATAATGACATGCCGGATTCAATCTGGCTTCCCCTTTCCCAGAAAAGCCTTTTGGTGAGGCAACAATTGGTCTGTATCGATTAAATGGGATGCAAACAGCATATGGTCATGCAAAGCCTGCCAAACTTGTAATGGACAAATATAGTACCAAACACTTTAACCATAACACCATGGCCCCAGTCATGGCCAACAGTATTGAGAATGATACAAAGTTTGCTGCTTTAGCGTCTTTAGATATCTTTGTCAGATACTATGGAATACTGAAGTATAATTACAAGTATTTCATAAGTGTCAAAGGCTTTTATTGACAATTACATGAAGTTGATGCAAAGAGTCAATATTTGCAGTGTTGACCCTTCTTTTTCAAGACCTCTGTAATTCGCCCTGGCATGCTGTCAATTAACTTCTGGGCCACATCCTGACTGATGGCAGCCCATTCTTGCATGATCAATGCTTGGAGTTTGTCAGAATTTGTGGGTTTTTGTTTGTCCACCTGCCTCTTGAGGATTGACCACAAGTTCTCAATGGGATTAAGGTCTGGGGAGTTTCCTGGCCATGGACCCAAAATATCAATGTTTTGTTCCCCCAAGCCACTTATCCCTTTTGCCTTATGGCAAGGTGCTCCGTCATGCTGGAAAAGGCATTGTTCGTCACCAAACTGTTCTTGGATGGTTGGGAGAAGTTGCTCTCGGAGGATGTGTTGGTACCATTCTTTATTCATGGCTGTGTTCTTAGGCAAAATTGTGAGTGAGCCCACTCCCTTGGCTGAGAAGCAACCCCACACATGAATGGTCTCAGGTTGCTTTACTGTTGGCATGACACAGGACTGATGGTAGTGCTCACCTTGTCTTCTCCGGACAAGCTTTTTTTCTGTATGCCCTCCGTTAGCGGAAAGGGGATTCATCAGAGAAAATGACTTTACCCCAGTCCTCAGCAGTCCAATTCCTGTCCAGTCTGTCCCTGATGTTTTTCCTGGAGAGAAGTGGCTTCTTTGCTGCCATTCATGACACCAGGCCATCCTCCAAAAGTCTTTGCCTCACTGTGCATGCAGATGCATTCACACCTGCCTGCTGCCATTCCTGAGCAACCTCTGTACTGGTGGTGCCCCAATCCCGCAGCTGAATCAACTTTAGGAGACGGTCCTGCTGTTTGCTGGACATTCTTGGGTGCCCTGAAGCCTTCTTAACAACAATTTAACCGCTCTCCTTGAAGTTCTTGATGATCTGACAAATGGTTGATTTAGGTGCAATCTTACTGGCAGCAATATCCTTGTCTGTGAAGCCCTTTTTGTGCAAAGCAATGATGACTGCACGTGTTTCCTTGCAGGTAACCATGATTGACAGAGGAAGAACAATGATTCCAAGCACCACCCTCCTTTTGAAGCTTCCAGTCTGTTATTCGAACTCAATCAGCATGACAGAGTGATCTCCAGCCTTGTCCTCGTCAACACTCACACCTGTGTTAACTTGAGAATCACTGACATGATGTCAGCTGGTCCTTTTGTGGCAGGGCTGAAATGCAGTGGGAATGTTTTTTGGGGATTCAGTTAATATGCATGGCAAAGAGGGACTTTGCAATTAATTGCAATTCATCTGATCACTCTTCATAACATTCTGGAGTATATGCAAATTGCTATCATACAAACTGAGGCAGTAGACTTTGTGAAAATTCATGTTTGTGTCATTCTCAAAACTTTTGGCCACGACTGTACAGTAGTATGGCTGTAATGCAAAATATATACTGTATATCTACTGCAGCTTTCACCCACTTGTTCAGTCAAAGATCAAGCCCTTATCCAAGCTGTGTGATAAGATCAAGTATAGCTGAACATATCTGGGTCTGATGTAGCCACCAGAGAGATAACATGCCTCCATAAGCATACAATTCCTTAAAACAGTGTCCTCTGGGAAACAAACCTCTCCCTGCCTGGAAATGATTAAAATCTACCCAAGGTGGGCAAGTCCCTCAGGGGAGCAAAACATGCTCTGAATGTCTAATGGGCTGGCCTCAATACACACAATCACGAATGTCGGTGTGAAAATGGAATGGTGGCCTCTCTAAGCTGCTTCTGGGACTCAGGTTTGAATCACAGCCAGGCCATACAGTTAAATCTCAACAGACTGTAAAAGGGGTAAATCATGGGCCTTGAGTTAACTGCCCTGTTAAAACAGCAGTGTAAAAAGGGATGCACAAATACAACTAGTTGTCTTAACACTGATTAGAAAAGGCATATTTGAAATGATTGAAAGGTATAAGACCCCAATAAAAATCATAATACAAAGAAAAATGATTGTGTATAAACCAAACATTTTGGCCATTACCATGCATAGGGTTGACTATTGGATTGTGCACAGCTGCTGAATAAGTCATAATAAATCTTTGAACTGAGACCAATCAAAAGTTACCTCTTGAATCAGGAAGGATTTAAAAATGATGATTTATGGTTTTGCCATGACTAAGAGGCACACTTAACAAAAATGTGACGCATTTCTGAAAGTAGTATTTGAATGTAAACACATTTTTTGGCAGAAATGCCTTCTGGAACATGTGAACTTTCATGTGCCTTAATAACAAAGTTGTATGCCATATGTAAATAAGAATACAATTGTTAAATTAGGAGCCTAGTTGGTTTAGCCACGCAAAAAGTCCGCAACCTTCCCGCTAGCCATGATTGGCTGAGATAATGAGATGGCTGGACAGAGATGAGTTCTGATTGGTCTGCCATGTAGCACGCTTCTGTCTGTAACATGAGCTGGTTAGTATGTGTAGGTAATCCCTTCTAACGCAGCTTTTTTGAAAGACATCACTTAATATAACTGCATAAATGTTGTTCTCCACTTTCTGGAGGACAGAGTTTTGAAATCAGTGGAATTAGAATATATATCATACTAATGATTGACAGAGGAAGAACAATGATTCCAAGCACCACCCTCCTTTTGATGCTTCCAATCTGTTATCCGAACTCAATCAGCATGACAAAAAGAGAACACACAGAAGGCTGGTTGTCTCCGGATTATATGTTCAAACTAAGAGCAAACATGTTATACGCGACAGAGAGGGAGAAGCTTCCATTCATGTATGGATGTAAGATCGTCTAGCTAGCTATATTTTCAGATATTACAAATGTTTAATTTAGGCATAAAGTCATTTTCATTTCAAGTAAACGTGTACTGTTAACTAGCTAGCTAGTGTAGTAATATTATTTGTATCCCCGAGCCATTTGCATTGCTAGTTATAGCCTAATTTTAGCTAGCTAACATTGAACCTGGTTGGTTAGCTACTTGCAGATTCATGCAGGGTAGTAACGTTATGAATTGGGATTATGGTTCATTCTTTAGCTAGCTAGCTACATGTGTAAACAAAAGACTCTACTATACAAGTAAATATTTCAATAGAATGTTTATGATGTCAGGCCTCCTGGGTGGCGCAGTGGTTAAGGGCGCTGTACTGCAGCCCCAGCTGTGCCACCAAAGACCTTGGGTTCGCGCCCAGGCTCTGTCGCAACCGGCCGCGACCGGCAGGTCCGTGGGACGACGCACAATTGGCCTAGCGTCGTCCGGGTTAGGGAGGGCTTGGCCAGTAGGGATATCCTTACCGGCCACGCTAACCAAGGTTGCCAGGTGCACGGTGTTTCCTCCGACACATAGGCTGTCTTCCAGGTTGGATGCGCGCTGTGTTAAGAAGCAGTGCGGCTTGGTGGGGTTGTGTATCGGAGGATGCATGACTTTCAACCTTCGTCTCTCCCGAGCCCGTACGAGAGTTGTAGCGATGAGACAAGATAGTAGCTACTAAAAACAATTGGATACCACAAAATTGGAGAGCAAAAGGGGTAAAATAAAAAAATAAATGTTTGATGTCACTGCCACAATTGTCGATAGATGTAGCTGAGTTTGCCAGACCGCAGAATAATTGACAAATTTATAAACACTCAACACCCGTTGAATATGACCGGTGTCAGTAAACGTTGGCAAAAAGGCATAATTAAATTGTTGCCAGCAGCACAGTTGCAGTCACAAATGCTCTGGATAACATAAAAGCAGCCTAACCAGCTCTGCTAGGGTGAGTAAATTGGTCAGTGAGCTGTTCTCTCATTTGTGTCTGGAAGTAGCTAGCAAGCTAGCCAACGTTATCCAGTTAGCTTGGGTGCTTGACTGCTGTTGTCAGAGCGCTACTACTCGGTGTGCGCTCTGAATGCTCACTGACCAATTTACGAACGGACAATCTGACAACGCTCCAGATTAAATTTACGAACACACTCATAGTATAAACCAGCCTCTAGTCTTGAAATCTTTGATTGTTTAGTACATAGCCTCACATGTGAATTCTTAAAGAGACGTGTGGGGCTAAAGCTTAAGAGGGTGTGAACGATGCTGAATAGGTGTAGACAAAAAAAAGTTTTCCGGTATGCACCAAATCATTCAAGGGCCATTTTCTCAAAAGTGAGGTTACAAGTTTATCAACTTTCCAATGGTTCCTCAACTGTGGTGTATGATATACCATTTTCTAGTCTCTAATTGTATACATTGCAAAAAACACAATTTCAAATTTTACTACATAAGACTGAATTGAGCCAGTCAGTCAGATATCGTCTAGTTACAACAAATATGAAATGTGTTGTCGTCACCCTTGCATTCATGTAGATAGCATATTGATGTAAAAAGTGACTCTCAACCCTCAAAGGAGTGTTCACCTAGTCTCCACACGTGAGGGAATACATGCATTTCCCAGAGCAAAGACAATACGGCGGTAGGGTAGCCTAGTGGTTAGAGCGTTGGACTAGTAACCGGAAGGTTGCAAGTTCAAACCCCCGAGCTGACAAGGTGCAAATCTGTCGTTCTGCCCCTGAACAGGCAGTTAACCCACTGTTCCTAGGCCGTCATTGAAAATAAGAATTTGTTCTTAACTGACTTGCCTGGTTAAATAAAGGTAACAATACCCAAGCTAATATCAAATGCAATGGGGAATCATTTTGAGAAAATATTTATCATTTTTTCACAGTGTTTTTGGCAGATATATTAGCATGGGAACACATATACAACATCAGAAGTTGACATAAGAGAATTCAAAACAGAACTTTCTTGAGTGAAAGGTGCGGAGAGACTTTACGCTTGGGAGGACACCGGAGTCCATCTGAGAGAATTTAGATGGACAAGCCACTGTGAAATAACTAGGAAGATACCGATGTTTCCAGCCGACGTGCTACAAAATGTCATTACAGAGAGGAGTGGAAAAGGCATTTGGGCGAAAATGTGTGCACTTTATTTAACAGTTCAATCAGGACCCATCTTTGTGCTTAATAGAACGGAAATAAGAAAAGCCTACAGTTGTCAGAGGTGCATTACCCATTCCACACCGGGACCATATATCATAATACAATGTTGATCTTTCCCATAACAAGCACTATAACAAGCACTACTCTTTGTTCTATGGGTGGCTTTGTATAAAACTACTTTGTCAAGAATATAAATATATATTTTTTAAGACAGACAACTTTTGGTTTGTACACGTCAGGGTGAGTGGAGCACTAATAGAAGATGCCCTTGGAGGAAGTCCTTGGAGAGGTGTTTATTTTTTGTAGCATGTGTGTCAATAATTAATGTGTGTTTATGCATCCGATACACTTTTATTCAGCAATGAAATTGCTTTCTGTAGTTACTGTGTAATCGTATGGCAATGTCACGCTTCACTGGATGGCTGCCTTTCAACACAGAGGAAAATAATTTGGTGTCCCACTGTTGAATCGAATTCCACACTTGCCTTTGGAAGGTATTAGATGGGAAGGAAATATGGACAGACTTATTATACAGTTATCTTTACATGCGTTGTAATGTTTAAGTGATTACAAGGACATTACACAAAATGTCTCTACTATAGATGTAGGATATTAATTTGATCACCTGTTGTAGAAGAACTTTCCTGCAATGCAGGAAGTGTAAAACTTGTAGTGTATTTTAAGTTTAAAAAGGCTTCTGAAGTTTAGAATTTTCTGTTACAAAAAAATGCGTCAACCCCTACACAATTTTCCATTAATTATAATCCACATAATTATTCACTTTTCTTGTTGCTGCAGGATTATTTTCCTGCTGTAGCAAACTGACTTAAATTAAGATCCTACATCTGTACTTAAGTTGACTGTTCATGTAGATGTTGATTGAAAATTATAAACAAGGAAAGGGCTTCCTCTTAAAACCACTAAGTAAATGAGTCATGATTATACGATTGCATTTATATTTCATGAACACATTGAACACAAAAAATATCATCATTATGTTTTTTAACTAGAGATGTGTTCTACCCTGTTAGGTAGATGACAAATAAAGTGTTACTTTTCAGATCTTAGTATAAGGATTAGTAAAACACCGGGCCATTTCACTTAGCTGAATGCAGAAAAGGGGAGTTTTGGATGAAAGCATCCTTACCTTGTCGCTGCCACAGCGTTGTTTTGCTTCAATGTGCTCTCTCCTCAAATCTTAGAATGGCGCTATTGTTCCAAACAAATTCACCTACCATAGGCCCAAGTCAGCTGATCTTGACAGTTTCGGGACAAATCAATTGGAGCAAGGTGGCCCAAAAACACTATTTTCAGTGTCCAGGTGTAAGTGAGTGTTTTCCATGTACAACAAGCTATAATTGTCATGCCCGGATCTGTTTTACCTGTCCTTGTGTTGTCTCCACCCCCCTCCAGGTATCACCCATTTTTTCCCATTATCCCCTGGGTACTTATAGGTGTGCTCTCTGTTTGTCTGTTGCCAGTTGGTTTTATTTTGTCAAGCCCACCAGCGTTTTTCCCTCTGTTCCTGTCTATTGATTGTTCCTGTTTTTCCCGATGTTGTCCTTTTCTGTACGCCCTGAACCTGAGCCTGCCGGACGTACTGTAACTTTGCCCCACTACTCTGGATTATCAACCCCTACCTGCTTTGACCTGTCATTTACCTGCCCCTGTTGTTGTAATAAACATTGTTACCTCAACACGGTCTGCATTTGGGTCTTACCTGAAACATGATAATATTGAGCTTTCTCATAAACAACTTGCTTTGTAGCTAGCACATAGGCCTACCCAATAACACTGACCTTTTCTCTATCTTTGCATTCGGGAAACTAATAGTGTCTCATGAAAATACTTTGTGTCTAGGGATCTGAATTTCATGACTGCTTGAGATGGGATTTGTGGCACACTAAATGTGTCAAATGATTTTTGCAAGTCTGTTGAGAAATGTTAAGTTTTGTTCCGAGAGAATGTAGAAGTACCTGGGTACTTAAGTAAAAACACTTGAAGCTACTACTTAAGGAGGTTTTGGGGTATCTGTACTTTACTTCACTATTTATATATTTTTTTTACCACTTTTACTTCTACTCCACAAAATTCCTAAATAAAATTCTGACACCCAAAAGTACTCATTATATTTTAAATCCTTAGCAGAACAAGAAAATGGTCTAATTCCCACACTTATCAAAAGAACATCCCTGGTCATCCCTACTGCCTCTGATCTGACGGACTCACTAAACACATGCTGTGTTTGTAAATTATGTCTAAGTTTTGGAGCGAGACCCTGGCTATCTGTAAACAAAAAAACAAGAACATGATGAGGTTTGGTTTTCTTAATGTAAGGAATTTGAAATGATTTATACTTGTACTTTTACTTTTGATACTTAAAACTTGGCTGGCAGTATTGAGTAGCTTGGATGAATAAGGTGCCCAGAAGCTAAGATATGCATATTACTAGTAGATTTGCATGATTTGGATATAAAAAACTAAAAAGTTGTTTGAATGATGTCTGTGAGTATAACAGAACTCATATGGCAGACAAACACCTGAGAAAAAATCCAACCAGGAAGTGGGAAATCTGAGGTTTGTAGTTTTTCAACTCATTGCCGATCAAATTTACAGTGTCTGTATATGTGGGGTCATATTGCACTTCCTAAGGCTTCCACTAGATGTCAACAGTCTTTAGAACCTTGTTTCCGGCTTCTACAATGAAGGAGGAGGGAATGAGAGCTCTTTCAATCAGGTGTCTGGCATGAGCTGATCACACGCGCTCCTGTGAGAGCGACCTGCGTTCCATTGCATTTCTAAAGACAAAGGAATTCTCCGTTTGGAACATTATTGAAGATTAATGTTAAAAACATCCTAAAGATTGATTCTATACATCATTTGACATGTTTTTATGGACTGTAACGGAACCTTTTGACTTTTCGTCTGGACCTATTAATCGCGCCTCATGAATTTGGATTTGTGAACTAAATGCGTAAACAACAAGGAGGCGTTTGGACATAAATGATGGCCTTTATTGAACAAAATAAACATTTATTGTGGAACTGGGATTCCTGGTAGTGCATTCTGATGAAGATCATCAAAGGTAAGTGAATATTTATAATGCTATTTCTGACTTCTGTTGACTCCACAACATGGCGTATGGTTGTTTTTTGTGTCTGTGCGCTGTACTCAGATTATTGCATGGTTTGTTTTTTTGAAATCTGACACAGCGGTTTTATTAAGGAGAAGTGAATTCTAAAATTCCATGCTTAAGACTTGTATCTTTTAGCAATGTTTATTATGAGTATTTCTGTAAATTGATGTGGCCCTCTGCAAAATCCCTGAATGTTTTGGAACTACTGAACATAAAGCTCCAATGCAAACTGAGATTTTTGGATATAAATATGAACTTTCCCGAACAAAACATACATAAAGTCCTATGAGTGTCATCTGATGAAGATCATCAAAGGTTAGTGATTAACCTGTTGTGACTAGGGGGTTTTCATTTTTGGAAAAATAATGTTCCCAAAGTAAACGGGATATTTTGTCAGGACAAGATGCTAGAATAGGCATATAATTGACAGCTTAGGATAGAAAACACTCAAGTTTCCAAAACTGTAAAAATATTGTCTGTGAGTAAAACAGAACTGATATTGCAGGCGAAAGCCTGAGAAAAATCCAATCCGGAAGTATTTTGAATGCTCTGCGTTCCGATGCGTCCCTATTGAGCAGTGAATGGGTGTCACGACTGCTGCCGAAGTCGTTGCCTCTCCTTGTTCGGGCGGTGCTCGGCGTTCGACGTCACCGGTCTTCTAGCCATCATTGATCCTTTCATTTTCCATTGGTTTTGTCTTGTCTTCCTATACACCTGTTTTCAATCCCATTCATTACCTGTTGTGTATTTAACCCTCTGTTTCCCCTCATGTCTTTGTCAGAGATTGTTTTATTGTCAGTGTAGTGTGATTGTTGTATAGGTGTGCGTCGGGTCCTTGTACCCATGTTTATGTACATTTAGTGTTATGGAGCATACTCCGTGGACTTTATTAAAAGACTCCATTTTACACTCCATTTGACTCTCCTGCGCCTGACTTCCCTGCCACCTATTACATCTACGCATGACAATGGGCTATCAACCAGATTACTTTTTCAACGTATTCCCCAAGGTGTCTACAGCATTGTGACGTAGTTTCACGCCTTTATGTTGAAGAATACCTGTAAGCGGCTATATTGCGCAAGTGGTCACCTGATGGCTCTGAGTGATTCTTGCGTAAAATACAGAGGTAGCCATTTTTCCTCTCGCTCCTACTGAAAAACCAATTGTCTCAGTGGATATATTATCGAATAGATATTTGAAAAACACCTTGAGGATTGATTATAAACAACGTTTGCCATGTTTCTCTCGATATTATGGAGCTAATTTTGAATATTTTTCGGCATTGTCGTGACCACAATTTGAGGGATTTCTCAGCCAAACGTGAATAACAAACGGAGCTATTTCGCCTACAAAAATAATATTTTGGGAAAAAAGGAACATTTGCTATATAACTGGGAGTCTCGTGAGTGAAAACATCCGAAGCTCATCAAAGGTAAACGATTTAATTTGATTGCTCTTCTGATTTTCGTGACCAAGTTACCTGCTGCTAGCTGGACACATAATGCTATGCTAGGCTATCAAGAAACTTACACAAATGCTTGTCTTGCTTTGGCTGTAAATAATATTTTGAAAATCTGAGATGACAGGGTGATTAACAAAAGGCTAAGCTGTGTTTCAATATATTTCACTTGTGATTTTCATGAATAGGAATATTTTCTAGTAATATTTATGTCCGTTGCGTTATGCTAATTAGTGTTAGACGATGACAACGATCCCGTTCACGGGATGGGAGTTACAACAAGTTAATTTTATCTCTATTTCTGACCTTTGGGACTCCTCTCTTTGGCTGGAAAATGGCTGTGTTTTTCTGTGACTAGGCACACACCTAACATAATCATTTGGTGTGCTTTCGGCGTAAAGCCTTTCTGAAATCGGACACTGTGGTGGGATTAAAAACAAGTCTTTAAAATGGTGTAACAGACTTGTATGTTTGAGAAATTTTAATGAGATTTCTGTTTGAATTTGGCACCCTTTACTTTCACTGGCTGTTGTCATATCGATCCCGGTAGCGGGATCTAAGCCATAAGAAGTTTTTAAGAATATTTAAAACCAAATACTTTAACTCAATTTGAGTTTTACTGGGTGACTTTCACTTCAGTCATTTTATATTTAAGACATCTATACATTTACTCAAGTATGACAATTGAGTACTTTTCCCACCACTGCTTGAGAGAACACTTTGAGGACACTGCATTTGCAATATGAACATTGATATGCTATGAAAACAGGTTCTATCATCCATGCATAAGACATGTTTTATAAACCTGTAGATAACTATGCTAGATCCAGGATATACAGTAGTCTCCTGGAACAATGTAAGACCATTATTCAAACCAACACTACGATGACTGATAAAGAGGGAGTCATAGACATTGACACAGAATATATTTTTAAAGATCACATGTAAATTAACACCATTTTGTTGTTCAGTATGACACTTGCAGCTTGCTTTCCATTGAACCATTCTCTACCATCTCATATTATCCTCCTCTCTAGCTCTGTTGAATCTCTTTGAGGAGACTCTATTGTTTATATCTGCAATGGTCTGGCGGCTCCCCCAGGGGAAATCACAATCTTCTCCATCTTCCATATTGGTTTAGAATATCCCTGAGCTGTGACTCCACATACAGTGGGGCAAAAAAGTATTTAGTCAGCCACCAATTGTGCAAGTTCTCCCACTTAAAAAGACGAGAGAGGCCTGTAATTTTCATCATAGGTACACTTCAACTATGACAGACAAAATTAGAAAAGAAATCCAGAAAATCACATTGTAGGATTTTTAATGAATTTATTTGCATATAATGGTGGAAAATAAGTATTTGGTCACCTACAAACAAGGTTATCTTCACGAACCCTGGCTAACAAGTTGAATCAGCAATACAAAATTGGGTCCGGGGGTGTCCTCGGATGGGGCCACAGTGTCTCCTGACCCCTCCTGTCTCAGCCTCCAGTATTTATGCTGCAGTAGTTTATGTGTCGGGGGGCTAGGGTCAGTTTGTTATATCTGGAGTACTTCTCCTGTCCTATTCGGTGTCCTGTGTGAATCTAAGTGTGCGTTCTCTAATTCTCTCCTTCTCTCTTTCTCTCTCTCGGAGGACCTGAGCCCTAGGACCATGCCCCAGGAATACCTGACATGATGACTCCTTGCTGTCCCCAGTCCACCTGACTGTGCTGCTGCTCCAGTTTCAACTATTCTGCCTTATTATTATTTGACCATGCTGGTCATTTATGAACATTTGAACATCTTGACCATGTTTTGTTATAATCTCCACCCGGCACAGCCAGAAGAGGACTGGCCACCCCACATAGCCTGGTTCCTCTCTAGGTGTATTCCTAGGTTTTGGCCTTTCTAGGGAGTTTTTCCTAGCCACCGTGCTTCTACACCTGCATTGCTTGCTGTTTGGGGTTTTAGGCTGGGTTTCTGTACAGCACTTTGAGATATCAGCTGATGTACGAAGGGCTATATAAATAAATTTGATTTGGATTTGGTTTAATTATTTATTTGCTAAATACCTAACTAGTCACACAGAATTACATAAACAAAGAATGAATTATACCTTGATTACAAATTACGTCATAAAGGAAAACGTCCCTAGCGGGCGGAACAGATATAACAGCTGGTTACACAAAAGAAAAGGGCTGGGTTTGAGTGAAAGAGCGGGAAGACTGAGAGACAAAGGAAGAAGCTGTGCTATTGTAAATGCAGTATCTTATGCATTCTAAATTACCACCCATCTGGAAAAGGAAAATGCAATAAATATTTACTCAGCTGCGCTTCGGTAGGTTGATGGTAGATGGAAGGCCGTGTTGCCAAACCGAGTCCTTTGTCCTTTGAAGAATGTCTCTGGAGTCAATTGGATACGTTGTGTGACAGACGGGATACTCTGTCTGTTCCTTCCTAACCCTCGTTTGCAGCTGCTGTTGCTAACTCAACGGCTACGAGGTATCACTTCTGTAGTGAATAAGAGTTCAAAGTTCATGCCATTCACTACCAAAGCTCATACTAATGTTGGCTTCTGTAGTTATTATCTGAACCATTCTAACATCGGACCGTCGTCCTCACATCCTCACAGCCTTATATAGTGGAGCGAGAACGGTGTGTCTGAAAAGTTTTATAACCCATGTCTCTTCAAAAGGGTGGGCCACTGATTAAGCAGAGCCTTAACCTTATGAAATCCCAAATCTCTCATTTGGAAGCTAAAATTACATTTCATCTCTTCACCGATAATTTTATATTCAAACATTTAAATTGAACAACAATTCCATGTGAATCCGATAACTCTGATGTGTAGACTTTCCACTGTAGAGTTTGTCATCTTATAATTGATGAGAATGTCTCAGATGACAACCGAACTGACATCATATTCATTAAGTACCACCCCATATGTTAAATTGGTCTGATTACCAGAATATAGTTCATTTCCCCCCACCTTCTGATGTTCCCAGAAACTCTGTGTTAACCAAGTGGTTTTCAAATTTCACATCAGTAGGGTAGAGAGAGGAAACGGGGGAAGAGGTATTTATGACTGTCATAAACCTATCCCCCAGGCCAACGTCATGACGCCGACCGCCGAACACCGCCCGAACAAGGAGAGGAAACGACTTCGGTGGAAGTCGTGACAGGCACTGTAAAAACAATGTTCTACATGGAGTTATTATTAGTGTACTTTCAGCTTTTCAATAAGATGATTTTCCATACTATCTGGGGAAAGACTGCAGATCCTTATCTGTATGGCTGTCTCTTGGGGCTACAAACTGCTTTTGAAATTGACCATGTTGTTTGTTGGGTAGCAACCCAAAGAAATGTGAAATTGGCCATGCATAACACCCAGGCTAATTGACTACTCCTTCAGTTATGTCAAAAAACACAATTATTTCTGCCTCTGAAACAAGTTAGACATAAAGGCGGGGAGCTGAGCCATGCTAATATGTCTCCCAAAATTAGATCTGATCAAGTAAGAAAAAAAGAAGCTTCCCACACATCAAGGTACTTGGAGTCAAACAGACAGGCCTGGATGAGATCTTTAAGTTCAGGGCCCGCCACAAGGCTCACAAAATCATTTTAGACCCAAGCCACCCCCTGTACCAGGACTTTGAACTACTCCCCTCTGGGCGCAGGTATAGGGCAACCCTCAGCAGGAAAAACAGAACTAGACAATCATTTGTGCCAGGTGTGATATCCCTCCTAAAAGGCTTGGGCTAATGTTCCTATCGACTCAGTAAGAACAGCAGGCTAGTCTTTTTAAATAAAATGTTTTATTGGTATGTAACTGTTATGAAAGTTGTCAATTTTGTTTTGTATTTACATGACACTGCAGGACAATAAAGTCAGTAAGTAAGTAAAAGCTGATGTCAACGCAACTATGGTATCAATGTCTCTGCCATTGAACGAAGCACTGTAGAATAATAAAACAAAGATTGCTAATATAAGTGCCAATATCTTTGGACCCCTATAAGGGGCAGGGTTAATTTTTTACCCAAAATTGGAAAGGATATCAGGAATCAAGGTTAGACCCAAGTGCAGAATGTGTGAAGTAACAATGTTCAATGTAACCACAGGAGCAGGCAAACGACAGGTCAAGGCAGGCAGGGGTCAATATTCCAGAGTAGGAACAAAGGCACAGGACGGCAGGCAGGCTCAAGGTCAGGCAGAGTTCAGTAATCCAGAAGTGGAGCAAAGGTACTGGCTCAGGGATGGGCAAAGTGGTCAGGCGGGCGGGTACAGGGTCAGGACAGGCAAGGGTCAAAAACCAGGCGGCTGGGAAAAGACAGGAGCTGACCGCTAGCAAGCTTGACAAACAAGACGAACTGGCAACAGACAGAATACACAGGGGATAATGGGGAAGATGAGCGACACCTGGAGGGGGGTGGAGACAATCACAAGGACAGGTGAAACAGATCAGGATGTGACAAAGGATGGATGGAAAAAGGACACTTTCTGTCAATCTATTAACCTTTTGTAACACAATACATTGTTTACTTCCCCAAAATAAGCATACATTTAAAAATGTTCATACATTTATAGTTAGATTTTTCATGTTTTGAACATATATTTTTTAGACATTTCACCATAGCCACATGTTATGAACATTTGTCTGTTATTAATTAAAAGTGGTTTGTTTCTGTGACAGAGGCTAAGAAATTGGAAATTGAGCTAATCTGACATACCGATACAACCTAAAAATGGCTACAGATATGGGTTATATAGGCAATACGGGTGCCGGTGACACCAAACGTTTACATAGCTCTAACTTTGGAACGCTATGGGCTATAAACTCAGTTCCAACACTATCAACTTGGTATGGAGACATTAGGCAGGTTTGCTACTGACCCAGGTTTACAGGTTTACGAACGAACAGACAAACAGAGAACACAGGTATAAATACCCTGGGGATAAGGTGGAAGATGGGTGACACCTGGAGGGGGGTGGAGGCAAACACAAAGACAGGTTAAACAGAACAGGGTGTGACAGATCAACAATATCGTTCAACAGCGGTGGAATATTTTAACGATGATGGACCCTTTTTTTATATAGAAATTATGATTTCCTAATTATGTTGGAGGTACGTGGGGCACTCCACTCCACATTTAATTCGAAATGCCTACTGCTTGCAAAACTACAAAAAAAATGTTTATTTGCAAGACAAAGATTGTTGTGACTTTTAATAATGTCTGAATTGCTTCACCTTGTTTTTCTGATTGCCTGGCAATTTTCACCATCCAAAATATTTCAGATTTACAGGAGTGCAAGTTTCACTATGGCACGGACAATGGTGAAACATTGGCACAGGAGAATTATTAGAATATGGCTAATATTAGTAAATTATTGCATTCTATCCATGCTGGCTTTCGCGGGCTACCTGAGACATGAAACAGATAGGTGAGAGGGCATACAGGCTGTCGCCAATTTATTAATGGCAAATTCTTTGTTATCATTCAATAAGAGACGACTAATTTTCATGCACATGTTTTCATTGAGAAATAATACACCAAACATCTTAGTTAGATGTCAAATTGTGTGACTAAGATCTGCTCGGCAAAAACGTCAAAATTAATTACAGATTTCTTGAGTTATCTTAGATTAATTCTGAGAATTTTGAGGAAGTGGCTGCCTAAGGAATCTCAAAATGGACAGAGAGTAAAATTGCCGCTTGTTGTCTTATTTTTCAAGCACAGGTTTTTAAAGGAATATGCAAGCACACTCATTCTGTTCGGCTATCCGAGTTCAGCTAGGCGCCAGCCGAACTGAAGTATGCTGACGCCTTAATTAAGATGTGAGTATTTTAAAAGGGATGCTTGGGAATTTGAGCTATTCAAAGTGTTCTTTGTTTTAATTATAATTTTTTAACCTCTTTCCCCCCCCCCCCCAATTATGTGGAAACCAGTTGGACAGTGGCACAGCGAACACTGTGTTGCAGTGCATTAGACCACTGCGCCACTCGGGAGGCCCTTATAATGTGTTTTGAAGCAAAGATGTGCTAGTGTGTCGCTATCAGCACAATTATCGCAAGTACACACTTAAGTGCCTGTTGTAAATTATGATTATTAAAATGTTTTCTATTTTCCATGTCAAGGAAAACACAGAGGTACTCTTCTGGTTTTGAATGTTTATCATTTAATTTTAAAACTTTAAGATTACGGTTTTAAGATTTAGGTACTTATTTTCGAAATATCTAGTTAAGCAAATTCAAGCTAAATCAACATTGTGTCAACAAATTGTTACTTAGTACTTAAATAATTGCATTGTAATTATTTATTTTTTAAACATTTTATTTCACCTTTCTTTAACCAGGTAGGCCAGTTGAGAACAAGTTCTCAATTACAACTTCATCAGTGATATTACACAGGGTTACACAGTTTTACACAGGAAGATGTTACTCAGACATTACTTCAATACTTGTACACTACCGGCCAAAAGGTTTTACAACACCTCCTCATTCAAGGGTTTTTCTTTATTTTTACTAATTTATACATTGTGGATTAATAGTGAAGACATTACAACTATGAAATAACACATATGGAATCATGTAGTAACCAAAAAAGTATTAAATAAATTGAAATATATTTTATATTTGAGATTCTTCAAATAGTCACCATTTGACTTGATGACAGCTTTGCACACTCTTGGCATTCTCTCAACCAGATTGACCTGGAATACTTTTCCAATGGTCTTGAAGTTCCTGTATATGCTGAGCACTTATTGGCTAATTTTCCTTTACTCTGCGGTCAGATTCATCCCAAACCATCTCAATTTGGTTGAGGTCGGGGGGTTGTGGAGGCCAGGTCATCTGATGCAGCACGCCATCACTCTCCTTCTTGGTAAAATAGCCCTTACACAACTTGGAGGTGTATTGGGTCATTGTCCTGTTGAAAATCAAATGATAGTCCCACTATGCCCAAACTAGATGGGATGGTATATTGCTGCAGAATGCTGTGTTAGCCATGCTGGTTAAGTGTGCCTTGAATTCTAAATAAATCAAAGACAGTGTCACCAGCAAAGCACACCCACACCATAACACCTTCTCCATGCTTTACGGTGGGAAATACACATGAAGAGATTATCCGTTCACCCACCACGCGTCTCACAAAGACACGGCTGTTGGAACCAAAAATCTCCAATTTGGATTCCAGACCAAAGGACAAATTTCCACCGGTCGAATGTATATTGCTCGTGTTTCGTGGCCCAAGCAAGTCTCTTCTTATTATTGGTGTTCGTTAGTAGTGGTTTCTTTGCAGCAATTCGACCACAAAGGCCTGATTCACCCAGTCTCCTCTGAACAGTTGATGTTGAGATGTGTCTGTTGAACTCTGTGAAGCATTTATTTGGGCTAATTTCTGAGGCTGGTAACTCTAATGAACTCCTCCTCTGCAGCAGAGATAACTCTGGGTCTTCCATTCTGGTGGCGGTCCTCATGAGAGCCAGTTTCATCATAGCGCTTGATGGTTTTTGCGACTGCACTTGAAGAAACGTTCAAAGTTCTTGAAATGTTCCATATTGACTGACCTGCATGTCTTAAAGTAATGATGGACTGTCATTTCTCCTGGTTTATTTGAGTTGTTCTTGTCATAATATGGACTTGGTATTTTACCAAATAGGGCTATCTTCTGTATACCCCCCTACCTTGTCATAATACAACTGATTGGCTCAAACGTGTTAAGAAGGAAAGATATCCACAGATTTTCTTTTAAGAAGGCACACCTGTTAATTAAAAAATTATTCCAGATGACTACGTCATGAAGATGGTGGAGAGAATGTCAAGAGTGTGCAAAGCTGTCATTAAGGCAAACGGTGACGATTTGAATGATCTCAAATATAAAATATATTTTGATTTGTTTGAACACTTTTTGGGGGGATACTACATTATTCCATATGTGTTATTTCCTAGTTTTGATATCTTCACTATTATTCTACAATGTAGAAAATAGTACAAATAAAGAAACACCCTTGAATGAGTAGTTGTTCCAAAACTTTTGACCGGTAGTGTACAGGCAACACATTCCCCAACAATCCAAGATCATGGCCAAGTTGTTACCTTTTAACAAGCAATGTAATTGACTATATTCAAGTTGATTCACTAAATCTGTCCCTTTCTGTTCTCAAAATGGCCTAACACTGTTTTCTTCAACACATGCCTGATTTATAATTATCACCTTTCCACTATTCAGCTGACATGAATGCAACAGCGCAGGTTCATCAGTATGCCCTGGCCGTTGAGCACAGCTGAATTGCTCTGTGGGAAGCTTTTGTGAGATGCTTTAGTTATTCCTGGCAATGCGAACACGGGACAATGCCACCCTAATTAGCTGGCAGCGATCATACTGTAGAAATGCAGAAATCCTGCCCTGCTATTCTGAAGAGGCAGACCTTTATGCCAGTCAACATGGCTCTTGACATGAAAAAGCCATTTCATAAATCCGGGAGAAGAAGAAGAGAGGTCCTTGGCAGACGAAAGGCAAAAACGATAGCTTTCTGTATAGGATTCTCTGCTGAAACAGAGCTCTAGAGTCTGACAGCATGCATTCTACAAATGAAAGGCTACATTTCTTGAGAGGGTGCCAAAGACGGATATTTTGTGCATTGTTTTCTGCCCCTTCAACACAGAGAATGCTTAAATTAAGCATGGTAATATCGAGAGCTTGAAACTAAAAGGTTATATATGCAAAAATATGATTTTGAGATAATTGGTATTGAAGTTCCCAACCCTCATTGGTTTGAATGGTGTCAGTTATTTTTGTATTTTTTAATTTTATACTTAACATGAGTTGGGGTGTTTAGAGTACTATATAGGTAGAAAATATTGCAAAGAACAAGTCCCACACACTTGATATCACCAATCAATATACAAAAATAAATAAGCAGATATAAAACTCATGTATGATCTGGATACACTGACCCTGACCATAACCTTAACCCCACAGGACCTGACCTTACTCACTGATGGAGAAGGCTGCCAATAAAAATACTTCTGCTCTACACCTACATATAAATGCATACATGCAGCACCAGTCAAAGTTTGGACACATACTCAATCCCTGGAATTTCTTTATTTTGACTACGAAATATTATATGGAATCATGTGGTATCCAAAAAAGTGTCAAACAAATAGAAATAGATTTGAGATTATTCAAAGTAGCCAGCCTTTGCCTTGATGACAGCTTTGAACACTCTTGGCATTCTCTCAACCAGCTTCATGAGGTAGTCACCTGGAATGCATTTAAATTAACGTGTGCCTTGTTAAAAGTTAATTTGTGGAATTTCTTTCCTTTTCCTTGTTTGAGCCAATCAGTTGTGTTGTGACAACGTATGGGTGGTATACAGAAGATAGCCCTATTCGGTAAAAGACCAAGTCCATATTATGGCAAGAACAGCTCAAATAAGCAAAGAATTGACAGTCAATCCTTACTTTAAAACATGAAGGTCAGTCAACCCGGAAAATGTCATGACCTTTGAAAGTTTCTTCAAGTACGGTTGCAAAAACCATCAAGTCCTATGATGAAATTGGCTCTCGTGAATACCGCCACAGGAAAGGACCTCTGCTTTAGAGGATTAGAGTTAACTGCACTTCAGATTGCAGCCCAAATAAATGCTTCAAAGAGTTCAAGTAACAGACACATCTCAACATCAACTGTTTAGAGGACACTGAGTAAACCAGGTCTTCATGGTTGAATTGCTGCAAAGAAACAACTACTAAAGTACACCAATAAAATAAGAGACTTGCTTGGGCGAAGAAACACAATTAATGGACATTAGACAAGTGGAAATCTGTCCTTTGATCTGACGAGTCCAAATGAGAGATTTTTGGTTCCAATCGCCGTGTCTTTGTAAGATGCGGAGTAGGTGAAAATATGAGTGGTTCGCAGCGTGAAGCATGGAGGAGGAGATGTAATGGTGCTTTCCTGGTGACACTGTCAGTGGTTTATTTAGAATTCAAAGCACACTTAACCAGCATGGCTACCTCAGCATTCTGCAATGATATAACATCACATCTGGTTTGCGCTTAGTAGGACTATCATTGGTTTTCAACAGGACAATGACCCAACGCACCTCCAGCCTGAGTAAGAGCTATTTGACCAATAATGAGAGTGATAGAGTGCTGCATCAGATGACCTGGCCTCAACCCAATTGAGATGGTTTGGGATGAGTTGGACTGCAGAATGAAGGAAAAGCAGCTAACAAGTGCTCAGCATATGTGGGAACTCCTTCAAGACTATTGGAAAAGCATCACAGGTGGAGCTGGTTGAGAGAAAGCTGTCATCATGGCCAAGGGTGGCTACTTTGAAGAATCTAAAATACATGTTGATTTGTTTAACACTTTTTTTGGTTACTACATGATTCCATATGTGTTATTTCATAGTTTTGATTTCTTCACTATTATTCTACAATGATGAAAATAGTAGAAATAAGGAAAAACCCTTGAATAAATAGGTGTATCCAAATGTTTGACTGGTAGTTTATATATAAATATATATATTTTCATAGCCCATTTTAACATTTGAATAAAACATAAAAACATGTATGAAATTGCAATAGATCCACCTACATGGTATATAAGCCAAAAGGAAACCATGAAATTCATAGTTAGACAGGATGGTATATAATCAAGGATGACATTCTTTCTCTGCTAAACATGCTTTTGCGTTCTAAATAGATGGAAGGGCATCCAAAACGATTTGAAATTCTGCAGAATCATGGCCATCTTAAAACACATTCTACATTTGCAGTTTAAGGGAAATATGCACCTTTCAAGGCAAGTTATTTCATCCTGTAAATATAAAAAGTATGTTGACGAAGTGTGTTTTATTTTAAGTCTATGATCAAGTAATGACCTCCCTAAAAAAACATTATCCCACTCGGCTTTTCTGAAATGAAGCGTATCTGTGCATCCCTCCATTAAAATTCCATTAGGCTGAGGTTGTGTCACTGACGTTTACAACATTAAACATTCTTAAATTGCACTCGGCTCACATCAGTGGTCTTTACTTACTTTTCCTCCGGGGAGAAGCATCTTAGACCATTTGTACAGACAATTGCTGTATTTCTTGATTTATCCTCTTTGACCCAAACGTAAGGATACATAATTGTTCAATGGCTAATATGTTCCACCGGACATCCGCAAAGACTCGCTTTGAGATACACCACTTTCCGGCTACATTGGCTTATAAATGGAGGTGACAGGAAGAATAATATGATTGATTGGCCATGGGTAGACACAGGCCGTGGAACGCATCACAGAGGTGGATGTAAAACATTTAGCCATCACACTTTCAGTAATTGTCACGGCTGTTCAAAGGAGAGGACCAAGGTGCAGCGTGGTGAGCATACATTTTCTTAATTAATCCAAATGACGCCAAATAAAACAATAAACACTACAAAAACAAACTGTGAAGCTCACAAGCAAAGTGCTCTAAACAAAGTCAACCTCACACAAACACAGGTGGGAAAAAGGGTACCTAAGTATGGTTCCCAATCAGAGACAACGATAGACAGCTGTCCCTGATTGAGAACCCTACCCGGCCAAACACAAAGAAATAGAAAACAAAACATAGAATGCCCACCCCAACTCACGCCCTGACCAAACCAAAATAGAGACATAAAAAGGATCAAAGGTCAGGGCGTGACATGAATACACACTGTTGTGACGTGACTCTCATTAATGTGATGACTGTTATTCATCGACTAATTACCTACTATGTTAAATTGTTATTAGATTAAATGAATAATGTAACAATTAACTCATTAGGAATTTGGGGCACTACTGGAAAAGATGTTTAACGAATTACCGTATCCTGAATGAACTCAAAAATATATAGATATCAATAGTCACTAGTCAATCATTTCCTCATATCAGTCTCATTTTGAATGTCGCAGACTTCGTGAATCTGCACAATCCCGAGTCTCACTGATCACTCTGTACCATACAAATTGATTTGATTATTTATTTACCAACAAGCTAAATGATAACATAGGATACACACACATGCATAGGTTATTGATTTGAAACGTAATACGATGACAACAGGTCCCTAGTGGACTAACACAATATGACACTTGTTACACAAGATGGAGAGTTAAAGAGAGAGAGAGAAAGTGACAATGCGAGAAAGAGAAGCAACACTTGGATACATTTGGAAACTATGCTTTCAGTAGCCCTTGCCCCAAACTGCCACTCTTTTGAGTAAGAAGTAATGTATGTATTTACGTGTTGGAGATCATCGTTGGGTATCTCTGTTGGGCACAGGCCTTCGTGGGCAGAGTTCTGCTTGGTGAGAGGATCTCGATTGGTCCCCAGTTCTTTGGATGGGCTTCTCCTTCGTTCTCGGGTGAAAGTCTCTGATTGTCCACAAGAGGTCACAATGTCCTTCTTCTTAGTTGTCGGTTTACTTGCACTTGTTCTGGAAGAGTGGTCATCTGAGAATGGCTAATCAACCGTGTTGATGATTCCAGAATGGGGATGAGAGCAGTGTAGGCAACGATGACTTGAAGAGAAGAACCGGATGGTCCTACTTAAATTCACCTTCTTAGATACACTACTACAGTATAAGCTATTCAACTTGTATTGTTTCTTTTGTCTTCTTCAACCTTGTGTTGCGTTCTAAGGTCGTGACTAGACGGACCACAAGCTGCAACTTGGTCCACATTTGTCACGACCCTGGAACACAACACGAGGTTGAAAAAGACAAAGGAACCTCTTAACAATCAATTCTACAGATGAGTAGCTGTTCTGTGTCTAAGAAGGTGAATTTAAGTAGTACCGTCTGGTTATTCTCTTCAAATCATCATTGCTTACACTGCTCTCATCACCACTCTGGGATCATCGACACTGCTGATTAGCTGTCCTCAGAAGATCACTCTTCCAGAAGAAGTGCAAGTAAACAGTCAACTAAGAAGAAGGACATTGTGACCTCTTGTGGGAAATCAGAGATTTACACCTGAGAACGAAGGAGAAGGCCCTCATCTGAAGAACAAGGCCTCCATCGAACCCTTCTCACAAAGTGGAACCCTTTCCATGAAGGCCTGGGCCTAATAGAGATACCCGACGAAGACCTTAAAAACATACATTACTTCTTACCCAAAAGAGTGGCAGTTCGGGGCAAGGTATTAGGGTTATTGTGAGCATAGTTCCCAAATGTATCCAAGTGTTGCTTCTTTCTCTCTCTCTCTTTAACTCTCCATCTTGTATAACAAGTGTCATATTGTGTTAATACGATGACAACAAGTCCCTAGCAGACTAAGTTTCTAATCAATAACCTATACCATATGTGTATGTGTGTGGGGGTGTGTGTGTGTGTGCGTGTGTGTGTGTATCAGAGGTGTGGACTCAAGTCATATGACTTGGACTCGAGTCAGACTCGAGTCACAAATATGATGACTTGCAACTCGACTTTGACTTCAACACCAATGACTCGTGACTTGGACTTGAACCTTTTGACCCGACCTGACTTGATACCCTACCCAAGCCCAAATGTTAAAAATGACGCTATTAAAAAAAGTGTGCAGTGCATCAACTCTTCATTTAATGGATTACAGTTTGAATCAGACAGCAGCCAATCAAATTTTGCCAGCTGAGAAAAAGTTGTGCGTGGCAGTGCAGAGGAACGTCAGCAGGTGAATTCAGATAGAGCCCTTGGAAAGATGATACCCAAAATTATTATTTTCGGCTATAAAGACGATGCTGTAACAACAAAAATGGATTGCAACTTGCAAAACATGCAGGAAGAAAATTACAGATGGAGGCACAACAATTTCCAACTTTGTTCAATTGTGTACAAGCCTACATCGCCTGATTGCACCCCACAGCGTTCCTCGATAGTTGATCACTATCAGGGGGGGGGGGGGTCTTTCTCATGGCTACCCATGTATTTCCATGGAAATATAATGTTTATTTGAAAAGTAATGAGTATATAGATATTTTTAAAAGCATTCATGGTTTGCGTAAATCTAATATACTAACTATTACTCTTGTTAAAAATATGAAATGGTATTACATTTGGTGAAGAACACATTATGACCTGTTTTGGACTCGAAACTCAAAGTTTAGGACTTGAGACTTGACTTGATACTTGTCGGTCTTGACTTGAGACTTGACTCGTACTTGTCTGTCTTGACTTGGGACTTGACTTGAGACTTGTGTGCTAAGACTTGAGATTTACTTGTGACTTGTAAAACAATGACTTGGTCCCACATCTGGTACGTATCCTATGTTTTCATTTAATCTGTTAGTAAATAAATAATCAAAGGAATTTGTGTGGTAAGGAATGATCAGTGAGACTCGGGTTTGTGCAGTTTCACAAAGTCTGCGATGTTCAGAATGAGACTGATATGAGGAACTAATTCATTAGTGACTTCTGATATCTATATATTCTTAAGTTAATTTGGGAGATGATAACTCGTTAAACAACTTTTACAGTGGTGCCCCAAATTCCTAATGATTTAATTATTACATGATTAATTGAATTTAATAAACATAGTAGGTAATTATTCTATGAATAACAGTTATCACATTAATGATAGACACAGGCTATGGAGAACATCCAAGAGGTGGACCTAAAACATTTAGCCATCACACTTTCAGGAATACACACACACATGCTGTAATTTGAATTTGTATGACAGATTGAATTCATTTAATCAGAATATAAATAATATTTGACAACCTACTACAACTCCAAGGTATGCCACTTTCCTCCATTCAAGTGTTGAGAATGTTAGTACAGTATTAGTTTGTAGCATTGCTGTGTTTATTTGTAACATAAGACACAGTCATAAGGTTTTCCACTCCTACACACCACCCACCTACCTGGAGAGGAATGGCTCTTGGCAGGAGGAGTCGTGTCTTAAGATGGTGCTTTCTGCTGCTCAAGTGTTGAGTCAAGTCATAGGGAAAAGAGCAGGTCTGCATTTCACAAAACATTGTTTTACCTCTATGTGTCTCACACAACTGTTCCACGCCATTTGAAACGGAACAAGATCTCGCGCTGAAGTCACTATCTTTTTCACCTCATCGCTTGTGTCAAAATGGAAATATTCAAGGATAAACATGTCCTATCATTTTTTTTACAGTCAGCCTGACCCTGATGGGGAGCATACTCTATAAATGTATGCTGACTTCTCTTTCATTGTCCCTGTTGAATAAGTATTTTACTAACCTCCTATGTACCATAGACCTAGAGTACAATAACACAGACTGAAAACACAGATCGAAAACAAAGATCGATAGTTCACCAATAGGATTGGTGTTCAAGCGGACTCTTGACTTTAATTGGGTCTATCAGTGATTTCGGCCCTATACACATGTTGTTATCCTGTGTTGAATCCATGTCCTTGCAATGGAAAAAGGCCATTGGTTTACCTGCTTTTATTTGCCCAAATTATTTCAGAAAGAATTGGTGTTTCTGAGAGCACTGCACAGATATCTTGTGGGAAAACACACAGCATTTCTAGACATCTAACATAATTGGGACAGGGGTGAGCCAAAGAGACACTGCAGCTGGCAGGCAGACCATTACATTTTCCCTTGCAATCAAATGCAATTATCATTGAAATGTTGGGTTCTGTGCTGAGATCTTGAAAATTGTAAGGACTCTTATTAGAGTCCCTGTGTGACTGTAAAGGCATGGTGTTGTTGCAAAACAACACAATACAAGTATATTGCTTTAGAATGAGTCTACCAGGAATTTCAATGCAGTGCAAATGTGAGACCTTCAACCTTCACTCCCATTTGTAGGCTTGCTTACCAGCTGCTAAGACTAATAATGCACCAGTCATGACTCACATGAAATGTGTCAGACCTTCACAGAGGATTTAATTTTCTCTCCAATGTTTCACACATAGTGGCGTAGTCCTAAGAAAATTGCACATTACTTTTAGATGGCAGCCCTTATCAAAGTTTTAACTTCATACTTTTGTCAGTCCGTCAACTTCTGACGTCCTTTGAAATCCAGTTCTGAAAAATTAAACAGAGTTGTGTATGGAAATTAAAATCATTATGGTTAACACATACGGAATAGATTTGAATGCAGTGTACAAAGTGCATTAAAGGCATGTCACGTCAAGTCATACACTACACTTTGTGTTGCTGTGAAGAGCCATGCAAACGTCTTTATTTTTTTATTTTGTTCAATCACAAGGCCATTTCCTTTGATTAATACATTTAAAAAATGTCACAGACAAAAATACACTTGTTGTTAGAGTTAAATCAGATAAGGATCCAAATTAAGCTTAGGTAGGTAACTATCACTTATTCCTAATAGTGGTAATTGTCATTGGGGAAGTGCAGGTTACATTTGAAATATTAAGTGCACTTAAGAGGAGAAACATTTGCAAGTGATGTGTTAATTGAGTGGAAGCCCAGTGGGCGTGTTGGAATCTCTGTGAGCTGGAATTTGATACACCTGGATTCATTGCACCATGTAAAAATGTAGTTCATCTCTTCCAAAGGCCTGATAACTTTGGGACAGTTACTTTAAAAAGCCATTTGTTTTCACACTCCTAATCAATTCATCAGCCCTGGTGTGGGAAATGTCTGACAAAACATACAGAATTTTGTTTTCAAATGTATCAACTGGTTGGAGTTAATTCCTTCTTGACGTTTAGCAAAATAATACCTCTCAACGCACTAATACCTCTAATGTATTTTAAATGGGAAAGAAGGAGAGTGCAGAGCACATACAGTATTACCATATAGCAAAGTACATTCCATATGTTTTGTTGATGCTAATGTGTTAACTTAGATCTGCAAAGCCAGATATTCCACAAACAGTTGTCCCCCCAGCATTACTGTCACGAATCCCGCCGAAGATGGTGCCTCTTCCTGTTCGGGCGGCGGTCGTCGTCGCCGGCCTACTAGCTGCCACAGATTCCCTTTTCTGTTTCATTTAGTTGTCTTATTAGTTGCACCTGTCTCGTGTTTAGGTTTTGATTGTGGGCCATTTAAATCCGGTAGGCCCGCCGGCTTTTGTGCGGGCTTGTTTTTTCTGTTTAGGGTGTGTGAATATTTTGTGGATTCCATTTTTTACGAACAGTTTCATCCTGTTTGTTGGACTGGGTCTTTATGCGCCCTTGTGTGTGTGTGGCGTGACCGTCTCTCTGTTTTTTTGGAAATAAAAGATCCACATTTTTTAACTACCCTGCTCTCTGCGCCTGACTCCTCCACCCACTACCTCTAGATGCCGTTACAATTATTCACTTACATAATTAACTTACACAATTCTAACAGGTATTAATACATCTGAAATAGTGGAATGGTATTAGGTTAAACTGCAATAATTTTGCATAGTGATTTTTAATGATTTGTAAAAATATTTTTTCACCACTCTAACAACGTTAGTCTGAATTAATAAATTATTGTTATTGGTTGCTTAATTAGGTTTTAGAACACACATATAGCGTACCTACCAACACTGCTAAGTATGAGTAGAAAATATATATATATATTTTTTTTAAACTGGAGCAAGTTCAAAAAGTTTTGAGAAAATCACTTTCTACACATCACACCCAAGGAAGGATTCAAATACAATGCTTAAAGCCATTCAACTTTAAGCAAGGTCAAAATGTTCTATATATTTTGGGAAGCACCAGTCATTACAGTTTGGGTAGAGTGAGCTCTGTCAGTCCAGTTACCAACTCGTTCAGAATGTTTGACACGTGTAGAAGGGTTGTTTCACTGTGCAAAATGGTATTGAACCTATTCTCTGAAAAGGAGCAGTAAATGAACATACCAGAATCATTCCCCATATACGGCAGGAATATTTATAAAGTAGCCTACGGCAAGGTTTTCACAAACAGTTTGAATATCTTTTCATGTCAAAATACACAAAAACACCAGTTAACCTCTCGTCCCTGTATTAATTCACTTTTTTTCTCTTTTAAGTATAGTAAACTATTGTGAGCACATTAGAAATAACTAGGAAAAGATTCATCGGCTTCCATTCAATTATTCCATTTTAATTGGAGTGCTTGTTAGTATATGCTAACCAAACAAAAATATGTAATTTTATAACAACAGAGATTAAAAGATTATACATTGAAGCAACTACAGTTTTTACACCAGACCTTGATGAAAGTCAATGTACATCTGAAGAAAATAGAGAATAACAAGTCTAAAATCAGTTACAGCAGCTATATTCAGATTATGCCCTATATGACAAGGCCAGGCTACACGGAACAATAATACATATTTTATGATCTTTTATGCAGATTTAGACAAGAAAGATGGCATTTGATCTATTTTTGCTGACTGAAGTCTCTCGGGGGGGCTTCCGAGTGGTGCAGTGGTCTAAGACACCACATCTCAGTGCAAGAGGCATCACTGCAGTACCTGGTACGAATCCAGGCTACATCCCATCCGGCTGTGATTGGGAGTCCCATAGACCGGCGCACAACCGCGTTGTCTGGATTTGGCCGGGGTAGCCCGCCATTGTAAATAAGAGTTTGTTCTTAACTGGCTTGCATAGTTAAATTAAAAAAATATCACAACATACTGTACATTCAAGGCAACATGAAGCCCTGTATCACAGCATGTCTAGATCAAGTTCATACTAAACAGTCCACTGAGTAGGTACCATTCTGAGCTTGTCTGGAATGCTGTTTTAGCATGCCATTGACGTTCACCTTCAATCACTGCTCTTGAACATGTCCCAGAGATACTTTGTTGAAGAGGAGTGGTGTCATGGATAGAATTGCCTCCCAAAAAGTCACACAGATGTTGCACACGCATTGGAGAACGATAGCAGGCCAGTTTAAATCAGATCACTTGTCGCTTGTACTGGATTGTGAGGAACATCAGGACCTTGGGTGAAAAGTATATGCCTGACTGGTCCTACCTCCTGTGGTTTCCTTTTCAGGTCATCCTTTATTCCAGGGAATAATGAGCACAATTGGCTTGTGGGGCCTGTAATATAACCTAGATGAGATAAAGGTAATCGCCACATTCCAAACACTTCATACAAATACTCTCCATGAGGGAAAATGATGATAAGACTTTTGCCCTCTTTTCCATTAACCTCTTGATCCTACTTGAGACGCAGACGTCTCAAGTAGGCACCTGGAAATGCAAATGCGCTACGCTAAATGCTAAATGTACTCGTTAAAACTTAAACGTTCATTAAAATACACATGCAGGGTATTGAATTAAAGCTACACTCGTTGTGAATCTAGCCATTAAGTCAGATTTTTAAAATGCTTTTCGGTGAAAGCATGAGAAGCTATTATCTGATAGCATGCAACACCCCAAAATGCCTGAAGGGGACGTAAACAAAAGAATTAGCGTAGCCGGCACTACACAAAAACGCAGAAATAAAATATAAAACATTCATTACCTTTGATGATATTCTTTGTTGGCACTCCTATATGTCCCATAAACATCAGAAATTTGTATTTTTCCCGATTAAATCCGTCCATGTATGCCCAAAATATCAATTTGTACAGCCTGTCTAGTTCAGGAAAAATGCTCTCTTCCAACGCAACGTCATTTTTAAAAATTATATAAGTTGCCTATATTCTTTGACAAAACACTTCAACCTACTTTTGTAACCCAACTTTAGGTATTTGTAAACGTTAATAAGCGATCAAATTGATCACTGGGCGATCTGTATTCAATAGCAGCTACTCAAGAAAACAATGTCCATTTTTCAATCTTCCAAAATCGATTGTTGTAGGCTGGATGGAATGACGGATCTATTGGTAATGTCTCAAAGGATTTTTGTCAATGAAAATGACGTTTTTGGCGACATCGTGTGGAAGCCGTAGGATTTGCATCCGTGTCCATATTAAATTTGGTGTCCTTGAAACAATACATGAAAGGGGCGCATGGATACTTTTTTCAGCTTTCAGTGACCAGTTTTTCTTGCGCTTTTCGATGAAACACACGCTCTGTTATAGTCACAGCCGTGATTTAACCAGTTTTAGAAACTTCAGAGTGTTTTCTATCCACACATACTAATCATATGCATATACTATATTCCTGGCATGAGTAGCAGGACGATGAAATGTTGCGCGATTTTTAACAGAATGTTCGAACAAGGAGGGTAGGATGAAGAGGTTCAGATAGCTTTTTCAATTTTGTTCTTCAGCAGTTCACTTTTTTTTATTTTTTTATGTAATATTCCTGACAGATCACATGGATTCAGTCCTATGTAGCAAAATTTGAAATTGTGTTTTTTACATTGGATAAAAGTAGAGACTCAGAGCTAGAAAATGGTATATCTTACACTACAGTTGAGGAACAATGGGAAATAATTTCTGCTTTGAAAGATAAACTTGTAAACCGACTTTTGAGAAAATGGACCTTGAATATTTTTCTACACCTACTGGAGAGCTCTTCTTTGTCTACACTCATTCACATCGTTCACACCCTTTTAAGCCTTAGCCCCACCCATCTCTTTAGGATTCACATGTGAGGCCATGTGCTAAACATGTGCTAAAAACAACCAAAGATTTCAAGACTAAAGGCTGGTTTATACTACATCTATCGACAAGTCTGTAGACAGTTATAATAGTGACATCATGAACATTCTACTGTCTTTAGACATCAAACTTGCCATTGCATTTTGAAAAAGTACAAGCACAAAAATGACAAGCTGCTTGACATCAGCAGCCTGATGGTCCAAAATATCATAACTGGTGTATTTTAACACCAACAAACCCATATGTTTAAAAATGTATATAGGATGTGTCAATTTAGCAATATTTAATATTTAGTTTCTAGCTTGTTAGCTAGCTAACATTAAACTTACTGATGTGAGTGTGATGAAATAAAAGCAGGGCATTCTACAGGGGAATTTTAGAACCTGTACACTATCTTGTTGGCCTAACATTATACCCTAATTTGACTTTGCAGGTCATGTTGTACTTCACATTACAGTCTCTGGTAACCACACACTGTATCAAATAAAATCAAAGTTTATTTGTCACATGCACGGGATACAGAAGGTGTAAACAGTACAGTGAAATGGTTACTTGCATAGTGAAATCCTTTGTTTAGACATGTAGCTAGCTAACTAATTAGCTAGCTAAACAACGAAACATAATCCCAATTTATAACGTTACTACCATGCAGGTAACTACATTTAACCAACTAGGTTCAATGTTAGCTAGCTAGCTAACATTAGTCTATAACTAGCAATGCAAATTGCTTTCAGAGATACAAATAATATTACTACACAGATCATACACACAACGTTAGCTAGCGAGCCATCCAGCTAACATTACCTAGCCAGCTAACAGTACGCTTTAACTTGCAACGAAAATGACTTTCAGACAAAATTAGAAACATATCACAAAATGTAGCTAGCTAGTCTCTCTTACCCATATACATCGATGAATGCTTCTCCCTCTCTGTCACAGATGTCATGGTTGCCCTTAGTTTGAAGATGTAATCCGGAAACAGGTGTTCTCTTTTTGACTCCCTCTGCATAATATTTTAAATCAAACGCCAGAATTCTCTTCTTTAGTTATCATACTCGCTTCCACCGGGCATTAAACTGATTTCAAAACTTAGTCAACTTCTTCTTTGCAGTTTTTGGTGATATCTTAAAAAAACTGTGTTAGAAAGGATAACCTACACATACTGAGCAGCTCATCTTATAGACAGAAGTGTGCTACACAGCAGACCAATTCGAACTCATCTTTCTGCATGTCCAGCCCAACCATTATCTCAGCCAAACATGGCGAGTGGGAACGTTCCTGACTTTTTCTGTGGCTAAACCAACTAAGCGCATAATTGAACAATTGTATTTGTATTTACAGATGGCATACACGTTTGTTATTAAGGCACATGAAATGTTCCAGAAGGCATTTCTGCCAAAAAACACATTTTGATAAAAAAATGTATGCTTACGTTTAAATGCCTCTCCTATGAAGTAGTGACCTGTGACATAGGCCTAAGTTCCTTAAACGAGTCAAATTTTATGTTACCTTGTTGTAAAGAGTAGTAAATGTACATAGACAATGAACAACGACTATTAGAGTGCACTGAAGTACAGCGCATTTAAGGTGAGGAGAGCTGCCCATTCTCTTAAGACTCTACATATATTTCTACAACAAAAAATTATGTGTGCTATTTCATGGTGTAGGAGAGCTTTAGATAACTGTAACGTCTTTGAACTTTCACACTGTCAAATGTTCTAAGCAAAACTAGTTACCAGTTTCTGGAATAACCCCAATATATATATATATTTCTTTCCCCAGCAGCAGTTGACCATGTTTGAAGTTTGATGAGTTGAGTGTTCTGGGTCGTTCCACCAATTTGGTGTATTTTGAAAAGTGTAACGTGTTCAAAAAAGACTTGATTTCACCAAATGTGTACGTTCTGTCATAAAGTGCACATGTTCAGTTTTCCCATCTAAAGAGGTCAAATCAAATACATGGCTATAATAAGTGCCCATTCAGTACCAAATAAAGTAACAGGATTGGCCGTAACAGGATTGACGATTTCATCTAAAATCAGCCAAAAATCCCCTTGTGACAGGGGTTGCAAGTTCAAAGTATATTACTGGAAATGTTCTAAGTTCATCAGTAAACCACAAGATAGCTAGTGACCCTTTTGGGTACTTCAGATTATCACAGTTGTCTGTAATTATCTCTGGCCCTCTCTCTGGCATTATCGCACGTCAAATATATAAACTAATTAAAGTTTATTAGTAAGATCATCAAAAAACAGAATGACAAATTTGTAAAACATTACACTAAATATAAACTATCAATTCAGTGAATACCATTGGTATTTAATATGATGAGGGTTTCAGCAGCGAAATATCCTTTTTACACTTGAATTTACTTTACTAAGTAAATATGTATTTGTTGCCAATCTTTTGGTGTCAAACTGGTGGCAGTGGTGAAAAAAAGTTCATTGTTGGACGAGTATTGTGGATTAGATGCTTTTTAAAAATTAATTAGGCTATTTCCTCTTGAACTATATGGTCTATCTGCTATGAACTCATGGACAATATGGACACAGATATACAAACTTAATAGTATATATAAATACATGTTTTTAAAAGTTATTCAAAGTTATGATAGATTGCAATAGACTTTCTGTTAATTGGTGACAGGGGGGCAGTATTGAGTAGCTTGGATGAATAAGGTGCCCAAAGTAAACTGCCTGCTACTCTGTCACAGATGCTAATATATGCACAATATTAGTAGTATTGTATGGAAAACACTCTGAAGTTTGAATGATGTCTGTGAGTATAACAGAACTCATATGGCAGGCGAAAACCTGAGAAAAAATCCAACCAGGAAGTGAGAATTCTGAGGCTTGTAGGTTTTCAAAGCTTGGCCTATCGAATACACAGTGTCTATGGGGTAATTTTCCACTTCCTAAGGCTTCCACTAGATGTTACCCGTCTTTAGAAAGTTTTTTGAGGATTCTACTATAAAGGAGGGCCTCATAAGACCTGTTTGAGTCAGTGGTCTGACAGAGTGCCTTGGTCTCATGACGCGTGGTCACGAAAGAGTTAGCTCTCGTTCCATTGCTTTTCTTCAGACATAGGAATTCTCCGGTTGGAACATTATTGAACATTTATGTTAAAAACATCCTAAAGATTGATTCTATAATTAGTTTGACAGGTTTCTTAACTCTTTGTCCGATGTTCTGCTGGACCTGCATGCGCGTTTGGATTTGGTTACCAAACACCATAACAAAAGGATCTATTTGGACATAAATGATGGACATTATCGAACAAATCAAGCATTTATTGTGGACCTGGGATTCCTGGGAGTGCATTCTGATGAAGATCATCAAAGGTAAGTTAATTTTTCTAATGCTATGTTTGACTAATGTTGACTACCCAATATGGGGGATATCGCTTTGAGTTCTTTGTTGTCTGAGCGCTGTTCTCAGATTATTGCATGGTTTGCGTTTTCTGAAATCTGACACAGCGGTTGCATTAAGGAGAAGTATATCTCTAATTGCATGTATAATAGTCACATCTTTATCAATGTTTATTATGAGTATTTCTGTAATTTGATGGGGCTCTAAGCTAAATCATCGCATGCTTTAGAACTACTGAACGTAACGCGCCAATGTAAAATACGATTTTTTTATATAAATATGCACTTTTCCGAACAAAACATACATGTATTGTGTAACATGAAGTCCTATGAGTGTCATCTGATGAAGATCATCAAAGGTTAGTGATTCATTTTATCTCATTTGGGGTTTATTCATTTGTGCTTTTTGTGACTTCTCTCTTTGGCTGGAAAAATGGCTGTGTTTATTCTGTGGCTTGGTGGTGATCTACCAATCGTTTGTGGAGCCTTCGCTGTAAAGCATTTTTGAAATCAGACACTGTGGCTGGATTAACGAGAATTATATCTTTAAAATGGTGCCTAATAATTGTATGTTTGAGAAATTTGATTTTTTTAAAGATTTATGTTGTTTCGTATTTGGCGCCCTGCAATTTCATTGGCTGTTGGCGAGGGGTTCCGCTGGTGGAACGGGGTTTAATCCCCAAAATTACAGATGATTCCGGTCATTTTTGCAAATTACCGGTAGATTTGTAACCCTAGACAGGGGGAATGGAAGCTTGTTGTGTGCAACAGGGACTGGCAATTGAATGCAAGCTTCACAACACCAAAATATAATTGTTCAAACATTCTTGCCTGTCGATCTATGGGTAACAGGGTTTACATGCTGTGGTCAACTTGTTTAGTTTTCAACCACAAAACACCAAAACATTGACAAAAAGAGTAAAACTTTCTCACCTGCTTTAACATTAGGTTTGACGATTAAATGTTCAATGTTTCTTTAGAATTGTTTATTTTGTAGGAAAGGTTTCACCAAATTAAAATGAATGTTCAGTTCAGTTCATGTAACAGGGTTGACCTTAAAATGAGAGACAGACATCCGTTAATTACTAATCACATGAAATGAATAATCATTTTCAGAAATTACTTTGTCAAAGCAACACAACAACAACGGGGGCTTTACAATTATGGTGAAAACTTGGATGCATGTCAAGGTTAAGTGGGTGAAAACTTGGATGCATGTCAGGGTTAAGTGGGTGAAAACTTCCTAGAAGTGACAGGGTTGACGGAGGAACATGTCAAAATGACGAATTTTGGCAATTTAGCAAGTCTTGATTCATATTCAAAATCAGATTTATTGACTTCTCCATGTGGTCTATATTAAAGGGCAATTCCATTAATATAACAGGCTTTTTAAAAGTAAATATTGGTGCACAATTTCCACTTCAAATGTTACCGCAAACGTTACCCATTCTGTTGAACAACCCATCTGCTCTTCAGACTGCAAACATTGTTTGTTGAGTACATTAATCGAAATGTCTATTATGTCAGCACAATAATATATTTGTAAACCCCTCTTGGATGTCTGATAACCTGGCTTGATTGAACAGGCCGCAGGTATCAGATAATCAAGGCTCTTTAGACTACACTCTTCCAACAGTGTTCCGGTTCTCCTACTGCTATTCATTTGCCATGTCTTTCTAAGAGAAGCACCACATCCTGCTCAGACCTTGCAGTGGGTTCCTGCAAAACTGAGCTAAACCACTGCCATCACACTTGTTTGCTTATCTGAAGTTTTAGGAAAGTGCGATGGCCTCCTTTCAAATAGATATCCTGTGGGACACTGTCTGTCAGACAAGAGGGAAAAGCCATGCATGAGGTAAAAACCAGAAATAAACATTTTTTACATAAACTCTGTGAAACTGACAAAGGTGTTAAAAACAAGTTTGTGTATGGGGTGGGGGGGGGGGGTGTGATGAGGGTGAAAGATGTTAATTTGTTTGGGAAAGCATGACACAAGTTCAGCAGCCACAGTGAAATTATTCAAAGAAGTCATTAAGCAACCACCATTGCCAGCTTAGTTAAGCTTTTCCCGAAACCCAGAGCTTTTGCCAAGTTTGGAATCAACAAACCTTTGTTTGAGCTGATGTTCAGGCATTCCAACATGCTGTGTATTATTTGTACAGTATATCCTGACAGATGCACTTGCAGGTTTGTATTTGTTTTAGGCTGGATCACTGTCCTGTCCTGACAGTGATATAGCAGAATCAGTAATCTGTCCATCTGTGTAAGGGTAAACACATCCACACTTGCAAATGTGAGAATTCAATGCGTGATTAATGGATTGTGTAGGTGGAGCGTTGTGAATGTGGTCTAATAGCAGGAGAGAGGGTGGAGTTATCCTAATGCCACAAATGATGGACGCCAATTTGTAATGGGAGGGCAGTGCCTCAGGGTCCATTACCTTAACATTCCTCTTGCTTTTGACATTTTTTAAATATTAATTTGAAGGCAGACACACAAAGCGTGAAAACAAGACTGAAAAGTGCACCGCTCACTTTCAAGTCAGAAACAAAATTCAATCGAACGTACTTTTAAGGCTGTCATTTGTGAGCCTTTCTTGTTTTTTGATGGATACTTCACAGCACGACTCCATCTTTGTCTATGTACTTTTAAAAATATCCAGGATATGTCAAGCTTCAAACAAAACTCAGGGGGAAGAAAATTAAAATCAAAACACTTGATCCTGGTTCACACACTAATATAATAGGTAAGCTATGTGTGCCTAACAACTAACCACGTTCCAGTTTATGTTGTGACATTTTTTCAACTTTACTTTATGTCTCAACCTCAATTTACGTGTTCCAGTTGCTGATTGCATCCGGTTGATAGATTTTTTTTCAACGGAAACCAGCCTTTTGTTCCCATGGTAACAAATATAATATACTGTGCTACTTGGAAAGCTAGATGACAAATTGCATGTGTTTGACATGTAACCTATGCTATTTGATGGTATTTGAAACATCACATTTCATGAAAAAATTTAAACGTTGAAAATTGCTCTAACTTAAATGTCAAATATGATGAATTTTAAATGCAGTCATCAGGACCAAATCAACTAGCTATAGTACATTCAGGGCCATTGACATTCTTTATATAGACTTTAGATAGACTAACGCATTACTGTTCTCTTGAGGACAACGGGCACCATCTGTGCATGGCCACATTCACTTGACGGGCCTTTCATTCTCTCCGTTGGAGGTATAAACATGAGCCCACTCCCGTCCCTGCTCCCCCACCTGCCAGCTCCCTAGCAGCCCAGCACAATGTCACAGGGATTAGGCAGAAGGCAATTCAGCTCCATCCTTGAATCCAATCCAAAGCTTTGATAATCACGCTTTTTTCCCCTTTCTCTCTTTTCTGAGGCCACCAACATGTGTTAAATTGCCTCGGCCCCATGTCCATTATGAAACATGGCCAGCTGGGTAACACACTGGCCTACTGATGGTAACCACGCTGATTTTGCTACATGCAGCAGGCTATGATAATTGAAAAAATAACAACAACCCCCAAATGCCACTACATTACCAAACATTCCAAAGACTCTATTGGACTTTATTAGAGATATACAGTGTACAATTGATCTTGTGTTTATGAGCTAGGTGTCATATATCAAAGTATGTCTCTGCGGACGTGGGCTGTAGACGCAAGAGACAGAGCTTCTCTTTGAATTACAGTGTGTCGACTCTTAATGAATCTTAGAGGGGTCCACCGGGACTCACAGATTACACCGTGTCGGTGATTTACAGCCCTGACTGGACAGATCGGACTTCTATAGGATCAGGAGTCAACACCTGTTATTAATCATACATAGCAATAGCACTAAGGTATGCAGGATTGGAGAATAGACATTTGCAGGAACTGTTTAAATTCAAAGATGACATGCAATCTACTTCCTCATGCATGCGCGATGCACTCATGGCTGTAACATGCTTTTTCATGTGCATTTATAGTGTATGGATGTCTTTAATAATACATCCTGGATGGACCTTAGTGTACTTGTTTGTGTGTTTGTGTGCGTTCAAGAAAGTGCTTGACTCAATGCTAGAGTCCTAGTATAGTAGCTGGATATTTTCACCAATGTGGATGCATGCCAGTCTACTTTTGGTGGCATTATGTGTTCCTGTGGAATTGGATGTACAGTCCTTTGGTATGCGGGGATAACATTGTGTTAGTGGAGAGTAATACAGACCTCTCAGGCTTGATTCAGAGTTGAATTAGTAGCACTCCTTTCTGGACTCGAGGCATAGCCCGCTGTCTGCAGCTCGCTGGGGACTAATTAAAAACCCCACCTAGCTAAACCTGAGATACAGGTTTATTGTGCTACCTTATCTCCCAAAGACACACATTCACTACCAGAGACGACTATATTTTAACACACAGGTGACATGCAAAAGGAACCGATTGGCTGGGTTATCTCAAACTCAGTAATGTAGTTAAAGTAGTGAACGTCATTTATAGTAAGGGTTACATGGATTGCCCTCCCTTCAGCAAAATATTTTTTACCTAAACCCTCCATGAAGGCTTGAAAATAAAAACAAGTGACCCTTCCCTATACCACAAATAATAATTTAAATTTAAAATGGATAGCAGAGAACATTCTTACCTTCCACCCTCACTTCTTGGACAGACCAGAGCCTTAGATATCGCATTCTAGAAACTCGACTTCGTCCTGTAAGTATTACAGAGCAACACAGGACTTTTGATGGTGCACAGGGCTGCGGGCCAGAAGGTTGTGGGTTCACAGACTACTGTGGACAAGAGTAGGGGTGGAAATTAGAGGTCAACTGATTAATCGGAAAGGCCGATTTCAAGTTTCCGTAACAATCGGAAATCAGTATTTTTGGGAGCCGATTTGCCGATTATTATATATTTTTTTATATACCTTTATTTAACTAGGCAAGTCAGTTAAGAACACATTCTTATTTTCAATGACGGCCTAGGAACGGTGGGTTAACTGCCTTGTTCAGGGGCAGAACGACAGATTTTCACCTTGACTGAGCATACACGCATACAAGTATCTGACTGAGCGGTGGTAGGCAGAAGCAGGCGCATAAACATTAATTCAAACAGCACTTTCGTGCGTTTTGCCAGCAGCTCTTCGTTGTGCATCAAGCATTGCGCTGTTTATGACTTCAAGCCTATCAACTCCCGAGATGAGGCTGGTGTAACCGAAGTGAAATGGCTAGCTAGTTAGCGCGCGCTAATAGCGTTTCAAACATCACTCGCTCTGAGCCTTGGGGTGGTTGCTTCCCTTGCTCTGCATGGGTAACGCTGCTTCGATGGTGGCTGTTGTCATTGTGTTGCTGGTTCGAGCCCAGGGAGGAGCGAGGAGAGGGACGGAAGCTATACTGTTACACTGGCAATACTAAAGTGCCTATAAGAACATCCAATAGTCAAAGGTTAATGAAATACAAATGGTATATAGGGTAATATAATATATATAATATAATTCCTATAATAACTACAACCTAAAACTTCTTACCTGGGAATATTGAAGACTCATGTTAAAAGGAACCACCAGCTTTCATATGTTCTCATGTTCTGAGCAAGGAACTGAAACGTTAGCTTTCTTACATAGCACATATTGCACTTTACTTTCTTCTCCAACACTTTGTTTTTGCATCATTTAAATCAAATATAACATGTTTCATTATTTACTTGAGGCTAAAATGATTTTATTGATGTATTATATTAAGTTAAAATAAATGTTAATTCAGTATTGATGTAATTGTCATTATTACAAATTTAAAAAATGTAATCGGACGATTAATCGTTATCGGCTTTTTTGGTCCACCAACAATCGGTATCGGCGTTGAAAATGGCCCTTTGTTAAAATTCTACATGAAATTCATGAAATTCTACAACTTTACATATTAGCAGAATATGTTTTAATACCACACTAATTACCAAAATTTCAGGCTAACACTGGACAGGGAAATAGGCCTATGTATTCATCTTATCCTATTTCTCCAATGCCAAATCGGTGTGTCTTCTTTGCAAAGAAACTGTCATTGTTTACAAATAATTGCATCTAAGATGTCATTAGGAATCTGAGAATGGTAGTTTCAAAAGTTAGGCCTTCCTTTCCACCCCAGACAGTAGGCCTACCAATGCAGAATGTTAGCTTTAACTGCTGGAATTTCTTCTTCAGTGGCTTAGTCCAACAAGAGAAGGTCACAAGTGTTTCCCTAAGAGATGCCTATTCTACAGAAAGTGAATAGCTTAATCAATTGATAGTGGCAGAATTAGATTACTTCCCAAGCAAAGTCGTTTTTTTATGTCCTCGGTTGTAGCTCAGCCTCTGAATGTCAAAGAAACAAAACAATCTTTCCTCTGTATTTTACAGCTTCTTTCTTGCATAACGGACGAAGGCACTGTTATGGATCTCTTCATATAATCAGATCTATTTTCTTTAAAATCTTAACTTAAATATTGGTAGGCCTGTGCTTTTTGTCATTTTATTTTACCTTTATTTAACTAGGCAAGTCAGTTAAGAACAAATTCTTATTTTCAATGACGGCCTAGGAACAGTGGGCCCATTATCAGCAACCATCGCTCCTGTGTTCCAATGGCACATTGTGCTAGCTAATCCAAGTTTATCATATTAAAAGGCTAATTGATCATTAGAAAATCATTTTTCAATTATGTTAGCACAGCTGAAAACTGCTGTTCATATTAAAGAATCAATAAAATGGGCCTTTAGACTAGTTGAGTATCTGGAGCATCAGCATTTGTGGGTTCAATTACAGGCTCAAAATGGCCAGAAACAAAGACCTTTCTTCTGAAACTTGTCAGTAGATTCTTGTTCTGAGAAATGAAGGCTATTCCATGCAAGAAATTGCCAAGAAACTGAAGATCTCGTAAAACGCTATGTACTACTCCCTTCACAGAACAGCGCAAACGTCTGAAAGTACCACGCCTGAAAGTACCACGTTCATCTGTACAAACAATAGTACGCAAGTATAAAGACCATGGGACAATGCAGCTGTCATACCACTCTGGAAGGAGACGTGTTCTGTCTCCTAGAGATGAAGGTACTTTGGTGTGAAAAGTGCATATCAATCCCAGAACAACAGCAAAGGACATTGTGAAGATGCTGGAGGAAACAGGTACAAAGTATCCATATCCACAGTAAAACAAGTCCTATATCGACATAACCTGAAAGGCCGCTCAGCAAGGAAGAAGCCACCACTCCAAAACCGCAATATAAAAGCCAGATTACGGTTTGCAACTGCACATGGGGACAAAGATCTTTTTGGAGAAATGTCCTCTGGTCTGATGAAACAAAAATAGAACTGTTTGGCCATAACGACCATTGTTATGTTTACAGGAAAAAGGGGGAGGCTTACAAGCCAAAGAACACCATTCCAACCATGAAGCATGGGGGTGGCAGCGTCATGTTGTGAGGCTGCTTTGCTACAAGAGGGACTGGTGCACTTCACAAAATAGATGGCATCATGAGGTAGGAACATGATGTGGATATAATGAAGCAACATCTCAAGACATCAGTCAGGAAGTTAAAGCTTGGTCGCGAATGGGTCTTCCAAATGGACAATGACCACGAGCATACTCCCAAAGTTGTAGCAAATTGGCTTAAGGAGAACAAAGTCAAGGTAGTGGAGTGGCCATCACAAAGCCCTGACCTCAATCCTATTGAAAATTTGTGGGCAGACAGAAAAAGTGTGTGCGAGCAAGGAGGCCTACAAACCTGAGTCAGTTACACCAGCTCCTCCAGGAGGAATGAGCCAAAAATTCACCCAATTTATTGTACAAGAAACATTTTTACCAAAGTTAAACAATTTAAAGGCAATGCTTCCAAATACTAATTGAGTGTATGTAAACTTCTGACCCACTGGGAATGTGATGAAATAATTAAAAGCTGAAATAAATCATTCTCTCTACTATTATTCTGACATTTCACATTCTTAAAATAAAGTAGTGATCCTAGATTACCTAAAACAGGAAATTGTTACTTGGATTAAATGTCAGGAATTATGAAAACGGAGTTTAAATGTACTTGGCTAAGGTATATTCAAACTTCCGACTTCAGCTGTACCTGTCAGCAACGGGTGTGGCTGAACTAGCTTAATCCACTAACTTTTCTATATAGTGTATCTTAGAAATATACCGTATATTTTTGCTCTGTGCAACTCCGAGCATGAACTTCGTAGCTTATAGGCTATAGGCTATGGATCATTGTAACAGGATTCAGAGGTGGAAGAAGGATCAGACCGTGCAGGCGCAGCGTGGTAAGTGTTCATCATTTTAATTAAAGAAAGCACTGAACATTGAATCACTACAAAAATAACAAAGTGAACGAACGGAACAGTCCTGTCTGGTGACATACACACGTAACACAAAGACAGCAAATAAACACCCACAAGTATATAAGTATCTAAGTATAAGTAAACTTATACTCTGTTTTATTATATCTGATTAACAATATGAGTTCATAAGAAGGGATTGTGTGACACGGACAAGGAGCAAATAAAGTAAATGAACACAATTCCAACTAGGCAGAAACGAATGGGTTGGGGATTAAGTAAGCAGATAAGGTAGTTAACCTATGGTTGAACCGACGAAACTTAGCTCTGGGGTGTTTTAGATAAGACAGTGAGTGCATTCCTAGGTTTTCTGTTAATTAGAACTGTCAGCTAAGTGGTGATCGATAATGTTGAGGGGTCAAAAGTTAATTCAATTATGTTGTGTGACCTGTGAGTGTGTTAGTAAGTTGGAATGAACTTTTAACCTCACTTTGTCCCGGTCGAGAGGAGGGGAAGTTAACTTCTTTCTTCTACTTGAGACGCAGATGTCTCAAGTAGACACCTGGAAATGCAAATGCGCTACGCTAAATGCTAATTGTACTCGTTAAAACTCAAACGTGCATCAAAATCCACAAGCAGGGTATTGAATTAAAGCTACACTCGTTGTGAACCTAGCCAACAAGTCAGATTTTTAAAATGCTTTTCGGCGAAAGCATGAGAAGCTATTATATGATAGCATGCAACACCCCAAAATGCCTGAATGCGATGTAAACAAAGATATAGCTTAGCCGGCGCTACACAAAACGCAGAAATAAAATATAAAACATTCATTATCTTTGACGAGCTTCTTTCTTGGCACTCCTATATGCCCCATAAACATCACTATTGGGTCTTTTTTTCATTTAAATTGGTCCATATATACCCAAAATAGCTTTCTATGGAAGCTGTGTCATTCAGAAAAAAACATCGTTTTTAAACGCTGCGTCATTTTTTTAAATTAAAAAAGTTGACGATAAACTTTCACAAAACACTTCGAAATACTTTGTAATCCAACTTTAGGTATTAGTAAACGTTTATAATCTATCAAAATGATTACAGGGCGATGTATATTCAATAGCTCCTCGTCTGCAAATCAATGGCTGCCAATGTGCACATTCAAAATATCCTGGTGGAGACCGGAAGAAACGGAATCCAGTTAGTTGGATTTTCCAAGAAAAAACTCAATTGAAAATGACGACAATGGCGACATCGTGTGGAATCTGTAGGAATTGCATGCAGGTCGATAATAAATTTTGTGCCCTTTTAACAACCATGAAAGTGACGCATGGAAATACTTTTTAGCTTTCAGAGAGCAGTTTTTCTTGCGCTTTTCAATGAAACACACGATCTGTTATAGTCACAGCCGTGATTTAACCAGTTTTAGAAACTTCAGAGTGTTTTCTATCTACACATACTAATCATATGCATATACTATATTCCTGGCATGAGTAGCAGGACGCCGAAAAGTTGCGCGATTTTTAACAGAATGTTCGAAAAAGGAGGGGGTAGAAGTAAGAGGTTTTAAGCAATGAAATGACGTCATGTTATTGTATATAAACTGTTGCTCGTGGTAACGTGGCAGCGCGCTCCGAGAATAAATTCTGTTACCTATTATTGATAAGACTGGTCTCCGTCTATTTTATCCAAACAAGAATCTTACAAATTCTCATGAAATAGATTAAGGGAATTCAGTTAATGAAAACTTAAATTACAGTAACAGTATTGCACGGCAAGCAGAGAATCAGAGATGAGGTGCGGCATCAGGCACACATCGATGTATAGCCTAATAAGCAATTCATTTTAAAAACACTGAGAAAATTTGAAACGTCCTCAAATACAAATGACATGACCCTCCCCTATACTTTATAAAAGCATTATACTACACCCTTCCATTGACTGAAATTGTAAAAGCATGACCCTCCCTCCTTTTCCTCCAGGTACCCATTCTGTACATTTTGGTCCATCTCTAACTCACAAGGTCACTTTGTTCATATCTCTCAATTATGGACCGACCAGCATGATAGACTGTGCAGTGTGTTGATTACTGTAACTTGATATAGAAAACTCTTGGTTTAATTGGACTCACTTTCAAAGCTGAAGTGTTACTAACCAAAATCCACTGGGCACATATGTTTATTCACTGTCTATTCCACGTTGGTTCAACATAATTTCAATGAAATTGTGGAAACAACGTTGATTCAACCAGTGTGTGCCCAGTGTGCAGTAATCAACAAAACTGCTTCAGGGCATATCAACACATAGCACCCAATGATATAAATACTTTTTTTTGACCTGAATGACTACCTGGCTCTGTAGTAGGAAACTGGCAGTTGCAGTTGGAAACTCTGGGGCTCTGGCAATGGTGTTTAACAAATGCACATTGCCTCCAAACTGCTGTTCAAGGCATTTTTTTTTATCTCAAAAGACAGGTTGTGAGCTGACAATAGAACAATAGAGCAATAGAGCTGACAATAGAAGCCTCTGTTTTAAGGAAATCTCCCTAAATTACAATAGAGCTGACAATAGAAGCCTCTGTTTTAAGGAAATCTCCCTAAATTACAATGTCCAACTCTTTGGGACTCTTGGGGTAAATCTATGTGTCTGTAAATCTAAGTATATTTTATGGACAGGAATTATGTTTAAGTCAGGTTAGCTACAACTGGGGTTGGAGTGAAAACTTACAGGAGAGTAGCGCTCCGGGAACAGGGTTGGAGAGCCCTGGTGTAGACAATATGATAATGTTAGAGGATTTTTTTGAATAGATCCTACTTAATTATCCAGGTGCCTCGATTATTTACAACCTATTTAGAATGGGTTCCAATGGTCATTGACTGGGATGTGAATGGAGTGAAATTATTAGCTGTTCGTCCACGAGGCACGAGAGTGTTTGTCCACAATACTGAATGTCAACAAAACGGAAAAAAGGGCACATGAAGGATAGGAGGGCAGCAATCACTCTCTCTCTCTGACATAGCATGAGGATGTCTGAAAAAGCCTGATAGGACCACCCCAATGGCACTTCTGTCTCATGCTGTGCCATGCTAAGTGTGCATGGACTGCAGATTTTTACCAGCGTACAGCCTCAATCCACCATGACTCAGCTTTGACCTCTGGCTCTGCAAGCTATGACTCAAACAGCTGTCACTCATGGTCATTCCAGGACAATGCCCTTTGCTATCCGGATCTGTCAGCATAATGTTACAGGTTGAGGCCTATCCTTCACAACTGACTCAGAGAGATAAGATATCAAAGAGGCCACCCACAGTCTCGGAGAACATCTGAGTGAGATGTATTTCCATAGATATAGCCACAACATCTCCATCAATATCCTAGTGTGTTATCGGCCGTTGAAGAGGACCGAAAGTGCTGGCGAACCCACACTCTGTTCTCTGTACAGCAGAACATCGGGTTGATCCCTTTGAACTAATGAAAGGCAAAAGCAATGCATTTCTGAACAACCTGTGCTTCAGTGCTTCATAGACTGTGCATCTCCTCCCCTCACTCAGTGTACTAGTTCTCTTGTGTGTCTTTGTGCAGATAAAAAACAATGAATTTTTTAGGGAACCATGTCTTATTTCTTATACTTAACCGCCTACACTAGAGATTGCATTCTCCGTTCCAGTGCCCCCCCCCCCCCCTGGCAACCGCACAAGTATTTGTTATAACGTACATTTGTGTACTGGATATGAAACAGTTTCCCTTTGCCTCCCTCTCCAATGGAGGAGTGAGTGCTCCCTAGCAGCCAGCTCCCGCTGTCTTTTCTTTATTTCTGATCAACAAGGTCCTCCCTTTCAGGAAAACTCATGTGGGGGATCCTGTTTTAATGTTGAAGTGCCTCTCTTTTATTCACATCCAGGTTGGAGGTCACATGGAAGGGTTGATGGTGTAAGCGTAACAGTAACAACACCACAACAGGCAATTCATGTTTTTTTCCCATGTGATGCAACACTGTTGTTGGCTCTGTAAGACTACACCATTCTTCAAGTCATTCATGCTATAGAGTAAGAGGGTTATGGTTAAATTAACAGGAATCTGGGATTTAACACGGACAAATTATTATTCAAAATCTTGTCAGAGGAAATAGGATTTAATGCAAAAAACACCAAGAAATTTGCTCAGTATTAAATCATTTTGGCCCGATGGATCATGGTGCATTGGATGAGTTAGGTTAGGTGTTCATTCAGAGTGGGAAATGTTTCACCTGTCCTTGTGCATGTCTACACCCCCTCCAGGTGTCGCCAATCTTCCCCATTATCCCCTGTGTATTTATACCTGTGTTCTCTGTTAGTCTGTTGCCAGTTCATTTTGTTTGTCAAGTCAACCAGTGGCATTCCAAAAGATGGATGAATGTTAAATGAACATTCATACCATGTCTTTTAAAGGCATTATACTCTCATATTTCATAAATACATTTTCAGCTACATTTACACTTGCGTAATTTAGCAGACGCTCTTATTCAGAGCGACTTACAGTAGTGAGTGCATACATTTTCATGCTTTTCATACTAGGTAAATTTTAAGGTCGTATTTTCTGTTAATATGTAATCAAATCAAATCGAATTGTATTTGTTACATGCTTCGTAGACAACAGGTGTAGGCTAACAGTGAAATGCTTACTTACATGTTCATTTCCAACAGAGTTAAAGATTAAGGAAATTGATAGAAATAGTGACACAAGGAATAAATACAAAGTGAATATCGATTTGACCAGTATTATGCAAATGCATGAGTGTCATTAATATTGAGGCAGTCTGTCCCTACATCCTATTGTCGCTCAAGTTGGTAACAGATTGGTTTTAGTTAGCGAACTAGCGAGATCCTCAAATTCAAATCCACGATGGCAGCATGTCAAGTCGTTTGTCTGTGACTAGTACATTTTAACCTACTAATAACCTATTTATTTATGGTTGCGTTACTTCGTTGTTGTGTAGTGCAAACTATGTTGTTTTTGCTGGTGTAAAGATCACGGGTCCTCCTCAACTCGGCACTTCATTACTTGAAGTTTACCAAAGTAACCCCATCTCTGGCTGGCCTGAGTTCCTCCTTCATCTGTGGAGTGTCTTGTCCAAGCTGCTCCTTTTTGCTCTTCGCCTGGCTGTCAGTGGCAGCTCAACAAGCAAACACTCACATTCAGACTCATACATACACGCTGTCTCTCTCTCCCCTTACATTCGTTGGCCTCTAATTTAAAAAAAATAATTATCTGACAGTTTTCGTGGTATTGCTTTGTGCACTGACTTTACTGAACTCTGGAGAAAACGAACATTGTCGCTGGGTGCTCTCCCGTCCATTGGACATTTTGTCTGCAGGAACTCGCTCTTTTTCACTCTGTCCACTCGTCCAAGTGCCGATGTATTTGTGGCACGATGTGAACAGTACGGATTTGTGTCACTACCAAAGTCTAATGGTTTTAAATGACTGTTTTGTATTGTCTGGAAACTCACTTGTAGAATTCGCTTGCAGTAGGTCTCTTAAAAAAGAGAAGCCGTGCAAGGTTATTAAACAGAGGTGACTAGTTATTCTTCTTTTGTTGATATCAGGTAACGTGCAACCTTACCCTGGCCCTGATATGCAATGTATCCAAACCCCCTCTGATTTTAAATCAAGATGTGGTTTGGTATTTTTCATTTAAATGTACACATTTAATGTACGCTATTGTCAAAAATTGATGGGGTTAGGATTTGGGCTAAATCTACTGATGCTGGTGTAATTGTGTTTTCTGAAACCTGGCTCAGCAAGTCTATCTGATAAGGATATTTGTATAAGTGGTTACAATGTTTATCACACTGATCGGGTTAAGAAAGGTGGGGGTGTGGCTATATATGTAAAATCGAAATTCCATGTAAGTGTGGAAAAGTCTGAAACTATTTGTAAACAGTTGGAATTTCTTGCTTTGAATATTGAGGTTTCAAAGGGCCTCTCTATAACAGTGATTGGCTGTTATAGACCCCCCTCTGCTCTCGGTGATGCATTTTCTTCTTTGACGCACCTTATGTCAACTTCTTTAAAGTGAAATGATCTTGATTGGTGATCTCAACTGGTGTTGGTTAAAGCCGGTGTCTGATGATTTAAAAATGTTTTGTAATTCTATGAATCTTACCCAGTTGATTAACTCACCCACTCTCCCAAATCTTAAATGCCCAGATAAATCTACCCTGATTGATTTGATATTGCCAAATTTTCCACATACAGTGCCTTGCGAAAGTATTCGGCCCCCTTGAACTTTGCGACCTTTTGCCACATTTCAGGCTTCAAACATAAAGATATAAAACTGTATTTTTTTGTGAAGAATCAACAACAAGTGGGACACAATCATGAAGTGGAACGACATTTATTGGATATTTCAAACTTTTTTAACAAATCAAAAACTGAAAAATTGGGCGTGCAAAATTATTCAGTCCCCTTAAGTTAATACTTTGTAGCGCCACCTTTTGCTGCGATTACAGCTGTAAGTCGCTTGGGGTATGTCTCTATCAGTTTTGCACATCGAGAGACTGAAATTTTTTCCCATTCCTCCTTGCAAAACAGCTCGAGCTCAGTGAGGTTGGATGGAGAGCATTTGTGAACAGCAGTTTTCAGTTCTTTCCACAGATTCTCAATTGGATTCAGGTCTGGACTTTGACTTGGCCATTCTAACACCTGGATATGTTTATTTTTGAACCATTCCATTGTAGATTTTGCTTTATGTTTTGGATCATTGTCTTGTTGGAAGACAAATCTCCGTCCCAGTCTCAGGTCTTTTGCAGACTCCATCAGGTTTTCTTCCAGAATGGTCCTGTATTTGGCTCCATCCATCTTCCCATCAATTTTAACCATCGTCCCTGTCCCTGCTGAAGAAAAGCAGGCCCAAACCATGATGCTGCCACCACCATGTTTGACAGTGGGGATGGTGTGTTCAGCTGTGTTGCTTTTACGCCAAACATAACGTTTTGTATTGTTGCCAAAAAGTTCAATTTTGGTTTCATCTGACCAGAGCACCTTCTTCCACATGTTTGGTGTGTCTCCCAGGTGGCTTGTGGCAAACTTTAAACAACACTTTTTATGGATGTCTTTAAGAAATGGCTTTCTTCTTGCCACTCTTCCATAAAGGCCAGATTTGTGCAATATACGACTGATTGTTGTCCTATGGACAGAGTCTCCCACCTCAGCTGTAGATCTCTGCAGTTCATCCAGAGTGATCATGGGCCTCTTGGCTGCATCTCTGATCAGTCTTCTCCTTGTATGAGCTGAAAGTTTAGAGGGACGGCCAGGTCTTGGTAGATTTGCAGTGGTCTGATACTCCTTCCATTTCAATATTATCGCTTGCACAGTGCTCCTTGGGATGTTTAAAGCTTGGGAAATCTTTTTGTATCCAAATCCGGCTTTAAACTTCTTCACAACAGTATCTCGGACCTGTCTGGTGTGTTCCTTGTTCTTCATGATGCTCTCTGCGCTTTTAACGGACCTCTGAGACTATCACAGGGCAGGTGCATTTATACGGAGACTTGATTACACACAGGTGGATTGTATTTATCATCATTAGTCATTTAGGTCAACATTGGATCATTCCAAAGGGGTTGAATAATTTTGCACGCCCAATTTTTCAGTTTTTGATTTGTTAAAAAAGTTTGAAATATCCAATAAATGTCGTTCCACTGCATGATTGTGTCCCACTTGTTGTTGATTCTTCACAAAAAAATACAGTTTTATATCTTTATGTTTGAAGCCTGAAATGTGGCAAAAGGTCGCAAAGTTCAAGGGGGCCGAATACTTTCGCAAGGCACTGTAAATATTCTGCGGTTGGTGTGACCATTGTGCTGTTGTTGCTGTTAGAAATACTAAGGTTCCAAAGATGAATGTTAATGAATTACCGTCATGTGTTTTGAAGGACTCTGTTGCTACAGTATATATGACAAAACTAAAATGCTGAGTTGTTTCAATGAGCACTTTGTATCATCTGGTAGGCTGTTTGATTCAGTGTCCTCTGTCTCTGTACAACCCTGTGTGGATGAACCAGTTAGAGTTGGTCAAACTTTGAGCTTTTTGCCATTCTCAGTGCAGGTGGTACATAAAGCCCTGAAATCCTTAGATCAGAGAAACCCTGCAGGTCCTGATCTTTTGGATCCCCGTTTTTTAAATCTGGCAGCTGATTTCATAGCTGAACCACTTACATCTCTGTTCAATCTAACCCTGGAATGTAATGAAATTCCAAAGATCTGGAAATCAGCATTTGTCCTATCACTTTTAAAAGGGGGAGATCCAATTATTTTAAATAACTATAGGCCAATCTCAAAGCTGTCACCCCTGGTAAAAAATACTTGAAACCCTTGTAAGTGAACAACTAAAAGTGTTTTTATTTACTAACTCTATTTTATCAATGTACTAATTGTCACGCCCTGGTCTTAGTATTTTGTGTTTTCTTTATTTATTTGGTCAGGCCAGGGTGTGACATTGGTTTTTTATGTGGTGTGTTTTGTCTTGGGGTTTTGTTAGGTATTGGGTTTGTGGCTTAGTCGGGGTATCTAGCATAGTCTATGGCTGTCTGGAGTGGTTCTCAATCAGAGGCAGGTGTTTATCGTTGTCTCTGATTGCGAACCATATTTAGGCAGCCATATTCTTTGAGTGTTTTGTGGGTGATTGTTCCTGTCTTTGTGTTTGTTGTCATCAGATAGGCTGTTAAGGTTCTCATGTTTGTTGTTTCGTTAGTTTATTCATGTATAGTTTTCTTCATTAAAGAACCATGAATAATAACCACGCTGCGTTTTGGTCCGCCTCTCCTTCACTTCAAGAAAACCGTTACACTAATAGGGCTTCAGGAAGAAGCAGAACACAATTACAGCAGCCATGAAGGTTTTAAATGATATCACTGCAGCCATTGACAAAAAAACAGCACTGTGTCTCACTTTGTATTGATCTCTCTAAGGCTTTTTATACAGCTGATCAGGCAGAGATTGTCAAGTGTAGGTCTTTCGGAGCATGCAGTTGCATGGTTTGCTAACTATCTGTCTGAAAGAACTCAGTGCACTCAATTTGATGGGCTTATGTCTGTTAAATTGTCTGTCTTGAATGGTGTGCCCCAAGGCTCTGTACTTGATCCTCTCTTATTCACTATTTATATAAATGATTTAGACAAAAATGTCCAAAATGCACAACTTCATTGTTATGCTGATGATACTGTTATTTACTGTTGTGCCTTGTCTCTTACAAAAGCTTTCCAGAACATGCTGCCGTGTCTGTACTATCATTAACTGAAGACTGATAGTTTTTATCAAAGATTCTCTGTAATTAGTTAATACGCGATTAGACTGATTGTAACGGTTTTCTTTATGAGAAGGAGAGTCGGACCAAAATGCGGCGTGTAGATTACGATCCATGTTTATTGTGACTATAGCAACACGAATCTAAATACAAACAGTGTAAAATAATAAACGTAATGAAAACCGAAACAGCCTAAACTGGTGCAAACTAACACTAAGGACACTAAGGACAATCACCCACGACAAACTCAAAGAATATGGCTGCCTAAATATGGTTCCCAATCAGAGACAACGATAAACACCTGCCTCTGATTGAGAACCACTTCAGACAGCCATAGACTTAGCTAGAACACCCCACTAGCTACAATCCCCATACAAACACACCACATACAAAAACCCATGCCACACCCTGGCCTGACCAAATAAATAAAGATAAACAAAATACTTTGACCAGGGTGTGACAGAACCCCCCCCCTAAGGTGCGGACTCCCGAACGCACCTCAAAACAATAGGGAGGGTCCGGGTGGGCGTCTGTCCATGGTGGCGGCTCCGGCGCGGGACGTGGACCCCACTCAATCAATGTCTTAGTCCCTTCTCCTCGCGTCCCTGGATAGTCCACCCTCGCCGCCGACCATGGCCTAGTAGTCCTCACCCAGAACCCCACTGGACTGAGGAGCAGATCGGGACTGAGGGGCAGCTCGGGACTGAGGCAGCTCGGGACTGAGGGGAAGCTCAGGAGTGAGAGGAAGCTCAGGAGTGAGAGGAAGCTCAGGAGTGAGAGGAAGCTCAGGAGTGAGAGGAAGCTCAGGCAGGTTGACGAATCTACCAGATCCTGGCTGGCTGGCGGTTTCGGCAGATCCTGGCTGACTGGCAGATCCTGGCTGACTGGCAGATCCTGGTCGACTGGCAGATCTGGAAGAGTCTGGTCGACTGGCAGATCTGGAAGAGTCTGGTCGACTGGCAGATCTGGAAGAGTCTGGTCGACTGGCAGATCTGGAAGAGTCTGGTCGACTGGCAGATCTGGGAGAGTCTGGTCGACTGGCAGATCTGGGAGAGTCTGGTCGACTGGCAGATCTGGGAGAGTCTGGTCGACTGGCAGATCTGGAAGAGTCTGGTCGACTGGCAGATCTGGAAGAGTCTGGTCGACTGGCAGATCTGGAAGAGTCTGGTCGACTGGCAGATCTGGAAGAGTCTGGTCGACTGGCAGATCTGGAAGAGTCTGGTCGACTGGCAGATCTGGAAGAGTCTGGTCGACTGGCAGATCTGGAAGAGTCTGGTCGACTGGCAGATCTGGAAGAGTCTGGTCGACTGGCAGATCTGGAAGAGTCTGGTCGACTGGCAGATCTGGGAGAGTCTGGTCGACTGGCAGATCTGGGAGAGTCTGGTCGACTGGCAGATCTGGGAGAGTCTGGTCGACTGGCAGCTCTGGCTGCTCCATGCTGACTGGCTGCTCCATGATGACTGGCAGCTCTGGCTGCTCCATGCTAACTGGCTGCTCCATGCTGACTGGCAGCTCTGGCTGCTCCATGCTGACTGGCTGCTCCATGCTGACTGGCAGCTCTGGCTGCTCCATGCTGACTGGCTGCTCCATGCTGACTGGCAGCTCTGGCTGCTCCATGCTGACTGGCTGCTCTGGCTGCTCCATGCTGACTGGCTGCTCCATGCTGACTGGCTGCTCCATGCTGACTTGCGGCCCTGGCTGCTCCATGCTGACTGGCGGCCCTGGCTGCTCCATGCTGACTGGCGGCCCTGGCTGCTCCATGCTGACTGGCGGCCCTGGCTGCTCCATGCTAACTGGCAGCTCTGGCGGCTCCTTGCAGACTGGCAGCTCTGGCGGCTCCTTGCAGACTGGCAGCTCTGGCGGCTCCTTGCAGACTGGCAGCTCTGGCGGCATCCTGCAGACAGGCAGCTCTGGCAGCTCCTTGCAGACTGGCAGCTCCTTGCAGACTGGCAGCTCTATGCTAACTGGCAGCTCTATGCTAACTGGCAGCTCTATGCTAACTGGCAGCTCTATGCTAACTGGCAGCTCTATGCTAACTGGCAGCTCTTTGCAAACTGGCAGCTCTTTGCAAACTGGCAGCTCTTTGCAAACTGGCAGTTCTGAACAGGCGGGAGACTCCGGCAGCGCTGTAGAGAAGGAAGGCTCTAACAGCGCTAAACAGGCGGGAGACTCCGACAGCGCTGGAGAGGAGGAGGGCTCCGACAGCGCTGGAGAGGAGGAGGGCTCCGACAGCGCTGGAGAGGAGGAGGGCTCCGACAGCGCTGGAGAGGAGGAGGGCTCCGACAGCGCTGGACAGGCGAGGCGCACTGTAGGCCTGATGCGTGGTGCTGGCACTGGTGGTACTGGGCCGAGAACACGCACAGGAAGCCTGGTGCGGGGAGCTGCTACCGGAGGGCTGGGGTGTGGAGTAGGCACAGGATGGGTTAGACCGTGAAGGCGTACTGGAGATCTTGAGAGCGGTGCTGGCACAGGACGTGCAAGGCTAGGGAGGTGCACAGGAGGCCTGGTACGTGAGACTGGCACCATCTTCACCAGCCGACTAACACGCACCTCAGGACGAGTATGGAGCGCTGACCCAGGTGCCATCAAATCCCCGACACGCTCCGTCGGGCGAATTCCATGTTTAAAACACCAACACAGCAACTCCCTCATTTCTCTCTCCTCCAATTTCCCCATTAACTCCTTCACAGTCTCTGTTTCGCTCACCTCCAACACCGGCTCTGGTCTCCTCCTTGGCTCCTCACGATAAACAGGGAGAGTTGGCTCAGGTCTGGCTCCTGACTCTGCCACACTCTCCCTGAGCCCCCCCCCAAGAAATTTTTGGGGCTGACTATGGGGCCTCCGTCCGCGCCGCCTTGCTTGCTTCGCAAACTCCATTCTCCTATATCCTTCCGCGCACTGCTCCATCGAATCCCAGGCGGGCTCCGGCACTCTCCCTGGGTCGACCGCCCACCTGTCTATCTCCTCCCAAGAAGTATAGTCCATACTGTACTCCACTTTGGGCTGTTCTTGCCTGTTGACACGCTGCTTGGTCCGTTGGTGGTGGGTGATTCTGTAACGGTTTTCTTTATGAGAAGGAGAGTCGGACCAAAATGCGGCGTGTAGATTACGATCCATGTTTATTGTGACTATAGCAACACGAATCTAAATACAAACAGTGTAAAATAATAAACGTAATGAAAACCGAAACAGCCTAAACTGGTGCAAACTAACACTAAGGACACTAAGGACAATCACCCACGACAAACTCAAAGAATATGGCTGCCTAAATATGGTTCCCAATCAGAGACAACGATAAACACCTGCCTCTGATTGAGAACCACTTCAGACAGCCATAGACTTAGCTAGAACACCCCACTAGCTACAATCCCCATACAAACACACCACATACAAAAACCCATGCCACACCCTGGCCTGACCAAATAAATAAAGATAAACAAAATACTTTGACCAGGGTGTGACACTGATTAATCATGTAACCGTAATTACTAGGATGTTAGGGGACCAAGGAAACATATTCAGATTACAAAGTTATCATTTCCTAAAATAACTTTTCAGATATTTTATCTGATCAATTAGTCTTCGAATTTATAAAATATTTACTTTACCTCACGTTAGTCTCATTCCAAACGTATCTGCACAAACCCAGTATTCACTATGAGTCATCCATACATCAATTTTCTTAAATCATTTATTTATTACTAAGTAATTCACAGAAATGCATAAACAAACCAGGTAAATGTGGTTACATGAAATGATAGGAGAATGTGCCCTAGTGGGCTAAACTGGCATGGCGGTTTGTTAGACAAAGGGAGAAGTGGGGGTCGACTAAGAAGTCACTACAGAGTTAATAATTATAACAATTCTCACTCATTTGGGAACAATTACAATCAATATATATATTTGCGCTCAATGTGTCGTCTTGATCGCTGGTGAAAAGTTTGTTTCTTTTGTAGAATTGTCCATCTCTCTCCCTCTCTCGGTTGTGGTAAGAGAGGGATTGTTCATAGTCACATTCGTTGTAGATTGGATGTTTCGGCGGTTGTCGTTCTTCGCGTTTAATGATACCGAATTCCTAGCTGCAGACTAGTAATTAATATCAAAGACTTGTTCTTATTCTGTCGGTATCGATAGTCTAAGAGTTTAGCCACGTGGTATGCTTAAAAGATTCAGCAATAGTCTACAACCTTTGTCCTCATAATGGAGAAAAACATGGTCTGCAACCTTTAGCCATCTCGCAATTGAGGTCTGCTGATAATTTCCCAAAGTTGGGTTTTATTCGGAATGGCAGAAAAGGGGCTGTCCCAGGAGGCCTCATAAACCTCATATCTGAGGCTATTTATATAAACAGCGTTATGGTAATGTGGCCACACCGTCTCCCATGAGCTTCCCAAGTTGTGACAAATGGACCAGTTCGTAGCTGGATTCTTCACCGATCTTTTATACTTTCTCCGGAACATGAAATTTGTTTGTACCTCAAGTTCTGTGAGGTGGAAGAAATTCCTTTGTGCTCCATGAGAATCTACTCTCTCTATACTGTGTGTCCATGAGGGGGTCTTCTCAGGAATTTACAACCTCTGACCACAGCAGCCTAGTTGAAGGAGGCAAGGGGGAGGTAGGGAGAGGGGGATGGGGTTGCTATACCCAAAGAGGCCAACGTCATGACAATGCAAACTGCTATTTATACTGTTCAACATACCTTGTGTCAATTGAAGCCTATCCTCAATACTAACAAAACTAAACTAATGGTGTTTTCTAATGCAAGAAATAGACCTCTGAACCTTTCATCTATTACTACCTGTCAGGGCAAGGAGATTGAGGTTGTAACCTCATATAAATATTTTTGAATTTTAATTGATGACGGTCTCTCTTAAATTGCATATTCAACTTCTTACAAAAACATTGAAGCTGAAATTGTATTTTATTTTAGGAATAAGGCCTGTTTTTCTTTTGAAGCCAGAAGGAGGCTAGTATCAGCTACATTTATGCCTTTACTAGACTATGGGGATATTTTATATATGAATGCTTCCGCTCAGTTTTTGAGATCAATTGACACTCTTTACCATGGCACTTTATTTTAAACTGCAAAACCCTTACGCACCACTGACTTTGTATACTAGGGTTGGCTGGCCTTCTCTAGTCACTCGTAGGTTCAGTCACTGGTATAATTTTATTTACAAAGCCATTTTGGGTTTACTATCTTTTTATTTGTGCATTTTTATTGTTCAGAAATGTGGTGGGTACTCTGTTCGTTCGCTGGACTTTAACCTGCTAACTGTTCCAAATGTCCGAACTGAATTTGGTAAAAAGGGCTTTTATGTACTCCATCGCCATCGTCTTGGAACACCTTACAAAATACTTTTAAACTGGAAGAACTTGTCCCGATTGGTGTTTTTAAATCACAGATGAAGGATTTTGAGGCTGATTCCCTGACCTGTCAATGTTTTTAATTTGCTGTTTTATACTCTTGTGAATTCAATGGTTTTTACTAGATTACTTGTGGTTTTTCATGTTGTCTGTCTGTAATTTTTTTGCAATGACTTGGTGCTGCCTATCTTGGCCAGGGCGCTCTTGAAAAATATATTTTAATCTCAATGAGCCCTTCCTGATTAAATAAAGGTGAAATAAAAATGTAAAATAATAGTTGATATTAGAGCTATGAATCTGCTTCTTACAAGGTTTTGTGTAACTGTCATTTTGCAAGAGTCCATTTTTCCTCCCATGTCATGGAAGGTTTGCCAGCAATGGCTCACTCTCTGTATGACATCTTCATTGAGATGCAATGTGTCAAAGCAGTGTTATATCACTGAATAATATGTAAACCCTGTGCCAGTTGTACAGTTTACTGTGGAAATATTGGTTTATAAACTGTAAACCAATGCTTTCAATGATTTCATCTCATATGCAAAGTGTCAGTCTGAGGTCACACATTCAAGCTTGTGTTCCCACCAAGCTAGTCACACATCTCATTGTGAAAGTTCCCTTCTGTGTCTCAATACTTGGCATTTAAATGGTTTAGGTGAGAGAATATCCCTCTTCTGTTTCCAAGTCAGATATATACGGCTGCGTTTAGACAGGCAGACCAATTCTGATATTTTTTTCACTAATTCACTAATTTCATTATTCTTCAAATCAAATCAAGCTTTATTTATACAGCCATTTCAGACATGGAATGCAACGTAATGTGCTTTACAGGAGAAAAAAAAACAATGAACAAAAAAGCTGAAATATTCACTACACTAACAGATAAAAAAAAAGGAATGATGAAAAATAAAAATCAAATGATTGACGCAAACTGAACAATTAAAAAGCACCCGAAGGAAAATAAAAGCTATTCAGGCAGACTATTCCAGAGGCTGGGGGCATGATAACTAAAGGCTGCCTATCCATGCCTCTTGGTCCTAGGCTATGGAATCACTAAAAAGCCAGTGCCAGAGGACCTGAGGGACCTACTGGGTACATAACTTAAAAGCATATCTGACATATATTGTAAGCATGTCTGACATGTATTGTGGTGCACAATAGTGAATTGATTTAAAAATCAATATAATAATTTTTAAATGAATTCTAAAACTCACAGGCAGCTAGCGTAGACACCTTTAAACCAGTGGAATGTGTGATCTCCGTCTGGTCTTGGTCAGTACCCGTGCTGCAGCATTCTGTATGTTTTGCAGTTGACCAATGGCTTTCTTGAGTAGGCCAGACAGGAGTGCATTACAGTAGTCAAGCCTGCTTGTGATAAAGGCATGGATGGGTCTCTCTGTATCAGCCTGAGAGAGAAACAGGCCACACCTTATTTCTTCTCAGGTGGTAAAAAGCTATTTTGGTCACTTTCCTAATGTGGGATTCGAAATTGAGTTTAGAATCTAAAATAACACCGTTTTTTTATTATTTTATCATTATTGCCCGTGAATTAAAATGTGCAGCTAGATTCTCTCTATGTGCTTTGGCTCCAACAATAAGGACCTCGGTCTTGTCTTGTCTTAGCGGGATGAAGTTGTGAGCAATCCAAGTATTTAAATCACTAATGCAGTCTAATAATTTATCAGTGGAGCTAAAAATCCTCTGGTGACAGAAATGTAAAGTTATGTTTCGTCTTCGTAACACTGAAAATCAATGTAGGGCTTTCTGATGGCGCTGTCAAGGGATAACGTATGTAAACTGAACAGTACCAGACTCAAAAATGAACCTTGTGGAACGCCACATGTGATATGTATTTTCTCTGAGTTATGTTCACTGAGTCTAACAAAAAACTCTCAACCACTTATATAGGTCCTAAACCAATTTAGAACTGGCCCGGAGAGGCCAACTCATCTCTCCAGTCTATCCAGAAGGACGTCACGGTCAACAGTGTTGAATGCAGCACTTAAATCTAAGAGTACAAGGACAGAGACCTGTTTGGCATCTGTGTTGACTCTAAGATCATTTCCCACTTTAACTAAAGCTGTCTCTGTCCTGTGGTGGGCACGAAAACCAGATTTGGATTTTTAAAAAAGATATGCAATTAGTACTTAAAAAATTATTTAGCTGTTTGAACACCAATTTCTGCCAAATTTTGCTTAAGAATGGAAGGTTAGAGATTGTCCGGAAATATCTAAGAGCTGAAGAATCGAGATCACTGTTCTTCAGAAGGGGTTTCACCATAGCAGTTTTTAGTGGTGGGGAAAGTGCCTGTGAACAGGGATTGATTAACAATAGCTGGCACTTCTTCTTATATCAAATTAAAAACTGTTCTGAAGAAGGTGGTGGGGATAGGATCCAGAACTCGGGTAGAAGGCTTAAGTTGTGATATCCTTTTCCTGAGAATGTCTGTGTCAACCAGGGAGAAACAAATCCATAGTGCCTTTGCGTGGTAGGTTAGGGCACATATCATCAAACTTCTCATCAGGTCTTGCTTGATTGATACCCAGCCTAACTTTGATTATCTTATCTCTGAAATATGTTGCAAACTCATCACATTTAGATGTGGAGGAAAGTTCACATAGGTTTGCGGGGGTAGGATTTATCAGGACTTCAATGGTTGATAAATTAATTATTCTGATTAATAGGGATCAAGTTAGAAAATCTCATATCCACCTCCTACACAAAAAGGGACCCAGGAAAATTGAAATTGGCTCAGAGCAGGGCAGCACGGCTGGCCCTTGGATGTACAAAGAGAGATAATATTAATATTATGCACCTTAAATGCTCAAAGTGGAGGAGAGATTGACTTCATCACTAGAAATGTTGAATGCACCGAGCTGTGCGTTTGAACTACTGGTGCACAGCTCGGACACTCATGCACCCAACAAAACATGCCACAGTCCCCAAGTCCCGAACAGACTATTGGAGGAACACAGTACTACATAGAGCCATAACTACATGGAACTCTATTCCACTTCAAGTAACTGATGCAAGCAGTAATATTTGATTTAAAAAAATACACCTTATGGAACAGCGGGGACTGTGAAGCAACACAAACATAGACACATGCATACACACACACACACAATAACATACGCACTATACCCTCATGTACACATGGATTTTGTATTGTAGATATGTGGTAGTGGTGGATTAGGGGCCTGAGGGAACACAGTGTATTGTGAAATCTGTGAATGTTCTGTAATGTTTTTAAAATTGTATAAACTGCCTTAATTTTGCTGGACCCCAGGAAGAGTAGCTGCTGCCAAGGCAGCAGCTAATGGGATTGATAATACATGCAAATACAAATACCCTAGGCTGGCCTTTGTTACTTTATCATGGAAAATTTTATTACAGTGCCCTATAGCCATTCTACACACATATAGAATCAACAGAGTGTGTCCAACCATCTGATTGTCTGAAAAAGGCTGATTCCCTTGTAGATTACATGAACCTGTCTCAGAGAACACCTGGGGTCCTGTGCAATAGTCTTTAGCATCTTCACTGTCCTCCAACAAATCAGAGAACAGCAGGCTTACCTTGGCTTCGCCAAGCTGTTACCGTGGTGACTGGGATAGCCGATTTGCCACGGTTCCTGAAGCATATCCATCTGACTGCTAGCCGTGAATAAATATTGTATTTCATACTATCCCCAGGGAAGGAGTCATTTGTCTTTGATGAGAATCAATGACTCTGCAATGCATATTTTAATTGTAAAGTTCTAGGTCTTACATCTTATAAAATCACAAATTTGTGCAGCATGGGTGATGGAGGTAATGATTTTAGCAAAAAGAACAGGCAAGGTGGTCTGTAATGCTGAACTGAGAGAGAAAGGTATAACGTTAGCCATCGAGAACTACAAAAGTTTTGCTACTTTTCTCAACAACATTGATGCCCTGAATTTAGCAGGCGCTATCAACAGATAATTTGGAAAAAGTGATGTGCTGCTTTCTGCACACGCCACGGTCAGTGTGAACTAGAGTGACTTGACACAACGCTGTCCAAACAAGATGTAGCATCAAACAAAACAGAGTTAAATTGTTCCAGTCATTCCGTAAAGCGTTCATCCATGTACACGGGTAATGGGTATTAGTATTATTTGAATCAGGAAACCATTTGCACTGCTTGTTATAACCTAATGTTAGCTAGCTAACATTGAACCTAGTATGTTAGCGTTATCTACCTGCACATTCATACTACAGCTATGACAATGTTTGCATAGGTAGCATTTTTATTATATTTATTGCCGCTCGAGAGCACCCTTACCTGCCGATCTTTAAATGATGTCTCTGTGATCTAGCATGGTCATCTCAATCAGGGTTAGTTTGGCAGCTGGGGTGAAAGAGGAACGATTACCATAGAGGAAACCAAGTCTAGATTTAACTTTAGCCTGCAGCTTTGATATGTGTTGAGAGAAGGACAGTGTACTGTCTATCCATACTTCAAAGGTCTTGTATGAGGTGACTACCAAGCTCTAGACCATCAGAGGTAGTAATCACCCTCAGAGGTAGTATGAGTTGGGATTAGGCCTGTTCATGGTTACATGGCTAAACACAAGACCCCACTTCGGACGGATTATTACATGACCCATCAAATTAGCCAGGTGTGTCTGGGAGTTATTACAGATATCTATTGTAGTTAATGTGTACATTCCTAGACAATAGTGACCCATCCACTTAGCTATATGTGGCTGGGGGGTGGTTATAGCATTTCCTTCACATGACCCATCAATTTAGACAAGTGTGTCGGGTAAGCGTCATCTAAAAATGATCAAATATTGACAAAATATTTTTATCTGGACACTTTCTGTTTTTGATATTGCTACCATGCAAGCAACCACTACACTGTACCGTTTACATCTTCTGTATCCTGTGCATGTGACAAATAAACTTTAACTTTTAATTTGATATAGGGTGTGTTTACCACATGTCCTCACATGTGAATCCTTAAAGAGATGGGTGGGGCTAAGGCTTAAGAGGGTGTGAATGATGCTGAATGGGTGTACATAAAGAAGAGATCTCCAGTAGGTGTACCAAAACATTCAAGAGCCATTTTCTCAAAAGTGAAGTTGATCAACTTTCAAAGCAGAATTACTTCCCCATTGTTCCTCAACTGCAGTGTATGATGTACAATTTTCTAGCTCTGAGTCTCTACTTTATCCAATTTTAAAAAACGCCATTTCACATTTTACTATTGAAATGTGTGGCCAGTATTGACCTAGGGGAACGCATTTGATTGTTTGACTGAGCTCCCATTTTATCGATAGTTTAATATAGGCTTGCAGGCTCCATCTGGTTAGTTCAAAGTTTAATCTGGAACAGACGGTAAACAAAACAGCAGCATTTATTTCTATCAACCTTCTATTGACTTTTATTACAATAACTTTTATTACAGTCCCCTCCACTGACAACACAATCAAAGTAAATTAGTGAGGGTGAAAAAACATTGGAAAAAATTTCAGTAGACACTCTTATCTAGAGCGACTTACAGTTTACAGACATACATTTGGTCGTACTGGTCCCCTGTGGGAATCGCACCCACAACCCTGGCATTGCAAGCACAATGCCCTACCAACTAAGCCACACAGGACCCCTGTACAGTGTCTTTAATCACAATACTTTCATATATGATATGCAATAACCATTATATATTGATTGTTATTGCATGTTTGTGTTCAATTTGCACATTGTGACAGTCATAGTTATCCCTCTAATGCCATGAGTGACTGTAATTTTTAAAGACGGCATTTTCGACATTCAGAGAAATGCAGTTATGTTTATATATCCATGTGTGGCTGAGCTGGGCAAAGTAAACATCCTCCCACTATGACAGTAGTGACAGATCACACAGCCAAACTTTCATTTGTGTAGCACCATACAGGGGGAAACAGCTGAGCAGGAGAGCTGTGCCGAAAACACAAAAGGAACGCCCTCTCAATCTCTTGTGACAGAAATAATGGAGAAATGTGTTGGACCGACGAAGCAGCGGTGTATGTGTGCCCGATCCTGTGATAGGCCAGACAGCTTGCTGACACAGAGGAGAGGAACAAGATAAACATAAGAAAAATCACATCAACTCATACAATCCGTCTTTACAAAAACATAGAAGAATACAGATATTGTCTTGTCAGTGAGAGCAAACACTGGGATTGAAACACGTATCAGTTTAAGGTTGACTGCACATAACTTTCACGCTTCCAGAATTCTCCAAATTACTCAGATGCAGACACTATAGTCTTGTGTATCCAGAAGGTGTAATGTCATGTTAGCTCTGCGCTCAATAAGTATTAACTAGGTAACATAGTATATGTTGTATGTTTTAGCTACTTAGTTAACATTCTCATTGTTTATCACTGTAAATAAAAAAAATTCAATGATGACTCCCAAAGATACCAATTTGTTATGGTCAAAAAACAGCCGTAGTCTTTGGCTAAGTTCCCCGGGGGGAAAAAATTATTAACACCGTTTAGTTTGACAAGGCAGGTATCCTCCAACATAGTATTCTGACAGTTTTAGCCCAGCGATGCATCTGAATCCCACCGGCTTTGCAAGGGAAAAGCCTGGGAATCTATCCTTCCACTCCACTGACCAGTGCAGTACCTCATTTTCCTCTGCACTACTTTATTCAATTTACCCTCCACCAGATGAAGATGACGAGATAAGGGAAGACAACAATGGATTGTTCTCCCAAGTCAGTTTGCTTTGCAGCCCCTTCTGGACAGCAGTAAACCAGCCCATAGCTGTCACTCTGCTGATAACAATGTTACGGTTTGGGGAGGACTGTTTTTTTCCTTCCTGAAAGTGAAGGTGACTCTGGACTCACAGAGTGATGGCAAGAGTGAACATTGAGTTCAGGAGTGTGTGTGATTGACATTTGGCTACATGATATGAGACTTGTGGACATTCTGCTCAGTTGAAAATCAGAGAAAGTGAGTGTTGGGGGATGTTTGACAGTGCCATGTGTGATTTTGTTGAAATGTGATACTTTTATTTTGCCTTAGGTGCCCACTTTCATTTAAATTCCATTCATGAATTGGTTGCTTGTATGCTGATAAACTGACCCTGTATTTTAACAACCACTTGGGTACCGAAGACCCAGTTTTAACATAACCCCACTGAATAAAATACTAACAAAACTGTGACACTAGTAGTATCATTTGACGGGTGTAGTTCTGGAGTTTGGGAAGAATGAGTTGTAAATAAGATGTCAACAAATGGCCCCTTTTCATGTGAAATAAAACTTTTTAAATGCTTTCTGGAAGGAAGTTGTATGCATTTTCTATTAGTAGAAAAAAATTAAAACATTTGTAAAGCAGAAATCCTAAACGCACGCGCACACACACACACACACACACACACACACTAAGTCATAGCACTATTTAGGTAATATCATGCAATATTATGGGTGCTTGCCGCGCTAACTCTGTGGAGCAAATAGAGTGGAATCAATTTCTTTTCATCCAGAGAATGAAGCACGGATGGAGCTTAGTGCTGTATTGATTCAGCATGGCTTCATGAGAAATAGGGCTGGTGAATGTGGCTCCCTTATACCACAGGATTCTCTGTCCAAGCCACATCAGCATATTGGAAATATTAAGCTAATGCATGAATAAGGTTTCTCTCACACTCTCCTACTCCATCGAGGTCCAACAGCGTCATGCTATGACCAATTGTGTTTAAACATCAAGCCGGGTCCTAATCCCCATGCAGTACCATGATCCTCTAGGGCCCTGGCAGACACCGTTGTTCATTATCTGGCCTCAGTTTGATAAATCCAGTGCCAAAATATTCAAGCCATCAGGCTGAATCAAGGGTATGAATAATCCTGACACCACCACTTTCCCCCGAGACAGCCCAGCAGTCTACACACACGCCATCAAAACTAGGACGATTTTTCCATTTCAATTGAATTTCATATGAGATGATTCTCTAGGAAGACACTGTTCCAGAGAGTGTTCTTTTTTTGTTCAAGTGTGAATTCATGACTACGGCCAAATGGTTTGTGGTGATTTGTTTTGAAAAGGGATAAAAAGTGACATATGAATACTGCATAATAGCTTACTGATTGCCAACATAAATGCATTGTTCAGTTTTTACACTGTATGTCAAATCACTTGCTAATCAATTCTAAAATGTGTGCATGTGTGTTTGTGTGGCTTGGCTCACTGGCAGACCTGCTTAACATCTCTTCCTTTGTTGCTACTTCTCCCTGGATGCCAGTGGCGGTCAGTGCAGTTTAAGATGAGGGAGGACGATCATCTTTTTATGAGCATGGCCTTATTTCTATTACAGCATATTTGGATGACTGACCTTCATATTCTATTCACCCAGATCAATGTAACATCGATAGATTTAGGTTAAAACATGATACAAAAACGTTCCCTATACCCTTCACGAAGTTGCTACAACCTATCCTGAGAATAAAAGTTTACAAGGTCGAGATATTTTTTTTTCAGTAATCAAGGTGACAGAGTGACACATTCAATACCGTCTTGCACTCTTGCCTGAATCTAGAAGATCTAAGGTGTAATCCTTAGTCCAACAGCTGCAAATGAGAGTTTCATTTGGACAAATTCAGGAACGTTTATCCCTGTTTCCTTTGCTTCTGTTAAAGAAAAGTTTTTCAACAGAATTGGTGGACTGAATACACCCATGATCACCGCAAACATAGTTCACTTTCATAGCAGCCACATACAAACAGCATGATCATTTGCTCGTTGTATAACTCCTTCTTGTATCTACGCGCTCCCCTCCTCTCACCTCCTCTCACCTTTTCACTTTGTTTCTCTGTGACCAGGCAAAAAAACCTTTCCAAGCCAAACCTTCACACCATAACTGCTAACAGCTACACACTGCCTACATCGTTGTCACCATATTAGCTAATGTCATAGTTAACATAGCTAGCTGCTAGAACTAACGCGTTAATAAACCTGCTACAATCATGCAGTACAGTGTACAGCAAGCAGCATAGCAGTTACACCAGAGGGCCAAGGTGGCAATAAATTAATAAAACCAATAGCTTACCTTGACTTGGAAGAGTTCCAGTGTTGGATAGAAATAGCCAGCTCGCTAACATAGCATCCCTCTCTGTTTGAGCCGGGTGTTTGACTAGGCTAAACAAAGCAACAAAAAAAAACTACGAAATCTATCTCTCTCTCTCTCTCTCTCTCAATTTGTTCAAAACTGTTCAACTATTTTATGCATTGCAGTATTAGCTAGCTATGGCTTATGCTTTCAGTCCTAAATTCATTCTCTGATCATTTGATATGTCAGTTCATGTTACAACTCCTATTACTAGCCTGTTCAACCTCTCTTTTGTATCGTCTGAGATCCCTAAAGCTTGGAAAGCTGCCGCTGTCATCCCCCTCTTCAAACGGGGAGACACTCTAGACCCAAACTGTTACAGACCTATATCTATCCTACACTGCCTTTCTAAGGTCTTCGAAAGCCAAGTTAACAAACAGATCACCGACCATTTTGAATCCCACCGTACATTCTCCGCTATGCAATCTGGTTTCCGAGCTGGTCATGTGTGCACCTCAGCCACGCTCAAGGTCCTATATGATATCATAACTGCAGTCGATAATAGACAATACTGTTCAGCTGTAATCATCAACCTTTCGACTCTGTCAATCACCACGTTCTTATTGGCAGACTCAACAGCCTTGGTTTCTCAAATGACTGCCTTGCCTGGTTCACCAACTACTTCTCAGACAGAGTTCAGTGTGTCAAATCGGAGGGCCTGTTGTCCGGACCTCTGGCAGTATCTATGGGGGTGCCACAGGGTTCAATCCTCGGGCTGACTCTTTTTTCAGTATACATCAATGATGTCGCTCTTGCTGCTGGTGATTCGCTGATCCACCTCTACACAGACGACACCATTCTGTATACTTCTGGCTCTTCTTTGGATACTGTGTTATTAACTAACCTCCAGACGAGCTTCCATGGCATACAACTCTCCTTCCGTGGCCTCCAACTGCTCTTAAATGCAAGTAAAGCTAAATGCATGCTCTTCAACCGATCGCTACCCGCATCTGCTCACCCGTCCAGCATCACTACCCTGGACGGTTCTGACTTAGAACATGCGGACAACTACAAATACCTAGGTGTCTGGTTAGACTGTAAACTCTCCTTCATGACTCACGTTAAGCATCTCCAATCCAAAAGGAAATCTAGAATCGGCTTCCTATTTCGCAACAAATCATCCTTCACTCATGCTGCCAAACATACCCTCGTAAAACTGACGATCCTACCGATCCTAGACTTCGGCGATGTCATTTACAAAATAGCCTCTAACACTCTATTCAGCAAATTGGATGCAGTCTATCACAGTGCCATTTGTTTTGTCACCAAAGCCCCATATACCTCCCACCACCGCGACCTGTATGCTCTCGTTGGCTGGCCCTCGCTTCATATTCGTCGCCAAACCCACTGTCTCCAGGTCATCTATAAGTCTTTGCTAGGTAAAGCCCTGCCTTATCTCAGCTCACTGGTCACCATAGCAGCACCCACTCATAGCATGCGCTCCAGCAGGTATACAGTGCCTTGCGAAAGTATTCGGCCCCCTTGAACTTTGCGACCTTTTGCCACATTTCAGGCTTCAAACATAAAGATATAAAACTGTATTTTTTTGTGAAGAATCAACAACAAGTGGGACACAATCATGAAGTGGAACGACATTTATTGGATATTTCAAACTTTTTTAACAAATCAAAAACTGAAAAATTGGCCGTGCAAAATTATTCAGCCCCTTTACTTTCAGTGCAGCAAACTCTCTCCAGAAGTTCAGTGAGGATCTCTGAATGATCCAATGTTGACCTAAATGACTAATGATGATAAATACAATCCACCTGTGTGTAATCAAGTCTCCGTATAAATGCACCTGCACTGTGATAGTCTCAGAGGTCCGTTAAAAGCGCAGAGAGCATCATGAAGAACAAGGAACACACCAGGCAGGTCCGAGATACTGTTGTGAAGAAGTTTAAAGCCGGATTTGGATACAAAAAGATTTCCCAAGCTTTAAACATCCCAAGGAGCACTGTGCAAGCGATAATATTGAAATGGAAGGAGTATCAGACCACTGCAAATCTACCAAGACCTGGCCGTCCCTCTAAACTTTCAGCTCATACAAGGAGAAGACTGATCAGAGATGCAGCCAAGAGGCCCATGATCACTCTGGATGAACTGCAGAGATCTACAGCTGAGGTGGGAGACTCTGTCCATAGGACAACAATCAGTCGTATATTGCACAAATCTGGCCTTTATGGAAGAGTGGCAAGAAGAAAGCCATTTCTTAAAGATATCCATAAAAAGTGTATTTAAAGTTTGCCACAAGCCACCTGGGAGACACACCAAACATGTGGAAGAAGGTGCTCTGGTCAGATGAAACCAAAATTTAACTTTTTGGCAACAATGCAAAACGTTATATTTGGCGTAAAAGCAACACAGCTGAACACACCATCCCCACTGTCAAACATGGTGGTGGCAGCATCATGGTTTGGGCCTGCTTTTCTTCAGCAGGGAAAGGGAATATGGTTAAAATTGATGGGAAGATGGATGGAGCCAAATACAGGACCATTCTGGAAGAAAACCTGATGGAGTCTGCAAAAGACCTGAGACTGGGACGGAGATTTGTCTTCCAACAAGACAATGATCCAAAACATAAAGCAAAATCTACAATGGAATGGTTAAAAAATAAACATATCCAGGTGTTAGAATGGCCAAGTCAAAGTCCAGACCTGAATCCAATCGAGAATCTGTGGAAAGAACTGAAAACTGCTGTTCACAAATGCTCTCCATCCAACCTCACTGAGCTCGAGCTGTTTTGCAAGGAGGAATGGGAAAAAAATTCAGTCTCTCGATGTGCAAAACTGATAGAGACATACCCCAAGCAACTTACAGCTGTAATCGCAGCAAAAGGTGGCGCTACAAAGTATTAACTTAAGGGGGCTGAATAATTTTGCACGCCCAATTTTTCAGTTTTTGATTTGTTAAAAAAGTTTGAAATATCCAATAAATGTCGTTCCACTTCATGATTGTGTCCCACTTGTTGTTGATTCTTCACAAAAAAATACAGTTTTATATCTTTATGTTTGAAGCCTGAAATGTGGCAAAAGGTCGCTAAATTTAAGAGGGCCAAATACTTTCGCAAGTCACTGTATTTCACTGGTCACCCCCAAAGCCAATTCCTCATTTGGCTGCCTTTCCTTCCAGTTCTCTGCTGCCAATGACTTGAATGAATTGCAAAAGTCACTGAAGCTGGAGACTCATATCTTCCTCTCATGCTTTAAACACCAGCTGCCAGAGCAGCTCACAGATCACTGCACCTGTACATAACCAATCTGTAAATAGCCCATCCAACTACCTCATCACGTTATTTATTTTTTTGCTCCTTTGCACCCCAGTATCTCTACTTGCACATTCATCTTCTGCACATCTATCACTACAGTGTTTAATTTGCTAAATTGTAATTATTTCGCCACCTTGGCCTATTTATTGTCTTACCTCCCTTATCTTACCTAATTTGCACACACTGTATATAGACATTTCTATTGTGTTATTGACTGTATGTTTGTTTATTCCATGTGTAACTCTGTGTTGTTGTTTGTGTCATACTGCTTTGCTTTATCTTGTCCAGGTCGCAGTTGTAAATGAGTACTTGTTCTCAACTGGACGACCTGGTTAAATAAAGGTGAAATAAAAAATACAAAAATAAAACAGCTCTAATAGGTTGTGATATAATAATAACTTCCTCTGGAAGTTGTAATAATTACTGTGTAAATCTATGGAGTCAATGTATGCAGAGGAGGACGGCAATCAGCTGTTCTCAGGCTACACCATGGTGCTACCCTACAGAGTGCTTTTGAGGTTAAGGTAGACCTTAATTGCAAAACAGTGTGTTTTAAGAAATTATTTGGTGACGTGAATATATTTAGAATAGTTTGATTTATTTTTGTTTCTCCTTTAAAAATTCAGTGAGGAGGATGGTCCTCCCCTTCCTCCTCTGAAGAGCCTCCACTACTGGATGCTTTTGTAGGGGTCAGCCCTTTCTCCCATAGTCCCATGGGTGTGGAGTGATGAAAGGAACAGGTTTTCTGCGGCGTACACTGATCTTCCCTCCATGTCACAAACGCCTAGGCACTCTCCTCGTACTCTCCACGTTTCAGTCTGTTCATATTTATCAAATCAAATCTAAGTTTTTGTCACGTGCGACAAATACAACAGCTTACAGTGAAATGCTTACTTACAGGCTCTAACCAATAGTGCAAAAAAGGTGTTAGGTGAACAATAGGTAAGTAAAGAAATAAAACAACAGTAAAAAGACAGGCTATATACAGTAGCGAGGCTATAAAAGTAGAGAGGCTACATACAGACACTGTTTAGTCAGGCTGATTGAGGTAGTATGTACATGTAGATATGGTTAAAGTGACTATGCATATATGATGAACAGAGAGTAGCAGTAGTGTAAAAGAGGGGTTGGCGAGTGGTGGATGGCGGGACACAGTGCAGATAGCCCTGCCAGCCAATGTGCGGGGGAGCACTGGTTTGTCGGCCCAATTGAGGTAGTATGTACATGAATGTATAGATTAAAAAGACTATGCATATATGATAAACAGAGAGTAGCAGCAGCGTAAAAAAAAAGGTTTGGGGGGTGGCACACATGGCAAATAGTCCGGGTAGCCATTTGATTAGCTGTTCAGGAGTCTTAAGGCTTGGGGGTAAAAACTGTTGAGGAGCCTTTTTGTCCTAGACTTGACAGTCCGGTACTGCTTGCCATGCGGTAGTAGAGAGAACAGTCTATGACTGGGGTGGCTGGGGTCTTTGACCATTTTTAGGGCCTTCCTCTGACACCGCCTGGTGTAGAGGTCCTGGATTTAGCTCAGATCTTTGAAGTGTGGAACTGAAGGGACTTTTGACAACTTTCATGTTGGTCCACTCATAAGGGAGAACAACAGAACTGTTAATATGGCTAAATCATAAAAATGTAGCATAAACACGTGGAATTGGTGTATTTGACACAATTTATCCACCACACAAATGCTGAAACTGGCTTATTTTTGAGTCCTGGCAACCCAATTACAGTACACTGTACACCTCTTTTACTATAGTTCTCATAACCATGTTGGAAATAAACACAGGGAAAAGAAAGTGCTATGTATTAATGTGCTTCCCTTCGCTTACCTGGATGGTTGAACCTTTTACAACTCTGGGTAGCGATTTAGAGTATTTCCTTCTTAAGCTGCTCATTAGTGTATGTCCATGAGACGACCCATCCCAGCGATGTCTAGCTTCTTTGCACCCTTTTCGCTAATTGACTACAGCCTCTCTGATCACATCTGCTCCACAAATGCAAACTGAATGCTTTATCAAAGAGGTGCCATCCTACAGTATATCCACGTTTTAGTCCATTTCCATTTCACTCTTGAGTGAAAAGTGTTAGAGAGCAGCAGAGAAGACTAGGCTCGACAAAACCTTTGACAGAATGCTATGTGAGGTATTAAACTGTCTTGTTTCAGCTGGTCTCTGAAAGAAAAGGGATAAAAAAAACACCTTTGTTTCATTTCTTAAACCTTTCATCAATGTTATTTTCTTCATTTAATTTGATAAGAGCTCAAGTTTCAAGCTGCGCTTCTGTTCACCTGTCCATACGTTGTTTGTTAGGTTCTTGCTTCAATCACAGTATCCCCACCCCAAAAATCCTACACACACACACACACACACACACACACAATCGCACACACAATCGCACACTTTCACTCACTATCTCGAACACGATTTCCCCAAACACCACATCAGCAATCAACACAGCAATCTCGGAGCTCTCACAAGTTTTCAACACCCAATAATTTGCTGTTGATACACTCCAGAGTAACGGGAGTCTAACAATCATCGGGAGAGGCCCTCGGGCACGGAGTGATTGGTGAAGAGTTCAGCTAGTGGCATTGCCAGAGGCATTCTAATAGGACTTGATGAGACTGGAGATCAGATTCAATGAAGTTGGCTAACCCTGGAGACAGTGGAGTAGCAGCAAAGGGGAAATACCGCCTTAGCAACCACGTTAGAGGTAACCCTAGTACAAGCTAGGGGCTAAAGCGCTAAGTGCATTTCAATCTTCCTTTACTGTCAAGTTACTGTCTCATTTACCATCCTGAACTATTTACTCACTTTTTAAAAGCATTGCAAAATAAATCATGCAAAATCATGCAAAATAAATCTTGCAAAATCATGCAAAAGAAGAAACAGTCCTGACCATTTAGCATGGCGGTTGCTGATCTGCATGGGTTACATATAGAGGAGTGCTTCTTACCTACGTGTTGGGTCCACAAGGTGCTTACAAGGGAAGCGGCAGCCCAAGCCCGGACTCACAGTGACAACGGCAAAAACTTGAATTGGAGAGCACCTGTTCTACTACTTCAAATATTGTAGATGAAGAGACATTTTGTGTTGAATCGTCCTAAAATAGCTGGTCAGATAATTGGATTTAATGTAACAGAAATGTTTTTGGAGGAGAGGATCATTAGAGATAAGAAATAGACCTTATGAGGAAACAGATAGTGTAACAACCAGCCCTTAGTAAATGACACGTACGTGGACACAGACTTGGCTGAATCCGCTCTGGAAAACAGGTTAGTTGTTCAGAAGCTAGCTTCAGAAGCTATCCCCAGGAAGTAGGGCTGTGCGTGCGATTGTTTCTTTATTACTCAACGTGATCTCAGAGCGTTTCGTATTATTCTGTACCTAAATCTGAGACACTCCATTTAGTATGATATGTTACATTTCACATGCATGTGTTCATTTGTGGATGTCCATCATTCATTTAGTTTGATATGTTACAAATTACAATTTGTTGTGGCTAACCTTAGCTAGGTGGCTAATGCTAATGTTAGCTATGTGGCTACCGTTAGCTAGGCTTGGGGTTAAGGTTAAGGTTAGGATTAGCTAACATGCTAAGTAGTTGTCCATGATGAGATTCTAACACAACCTTTGGGTTGCCAGATGGCCTCCCGAGTTGCGCAGCGGTCTAAGGCATTGCATCTCAGTGCTTGAAGGTTACAGACACCCTGGTTCAAATCTAGGCTGTGATTAGGAGTGCCATAGGCCCAGGTTTGGTCGTTGTAAATAAGTATTTGTTCTTAACTGACTTGCCTAGTTAAATAAAAATAAAATACACCTAGCCAACCACCCTGCTTTTGTTTTTGTCTTAATAAGTAACCTTCTGTCTTATGTAACCATACCAGACATATCATACTCATTTGAGTGTCCCGGATTTACGTTTACTATGTTACTAGTCCAGGCTGTATAATTTGATCCACTACACTTTCCCTTGTACTTTATCTTCAGTTCAAATTTAGTGTCTGTCTCTCTCGCTCTCCCTCCGGCCCAAGTCGTGTCACAGCCAATCACGTTGCTGTAACTCAGCATTACTGATTTAATCCGCAACATTTTCAAAAGTGGAAAACATCTAATCCCATACGTTTAGTATTCAACGGAGCTCAGACTGTCGTAGAAAAATTAATACAACGAAAAACCTGACACCAAATCAAATGGCTGGTTCCTCTCAAGTAGAGAACAGGAACAAAAGTATGCAGGGAGTACAGTTAGCCCCAGGCAAGGAGAGGCCCATTGCTTCCAAACCTAACAGGGGTTCTCATTGAGGAGAAGAGTCACATCAGGCAGGTAAGGAACTGGCGTCATTTGAGGAGTGACAGGAAGCTCCATTTGAAGAACGGGAGCTATGACATTCAAGGGAGGAAAACACACATCAATTAGAGCAGAATTAATCACCAAGGGGGCGTGAGCAAGTGTGCTTTCCAAACTTTAATTACACAGGTCTAACCATTTGCTCATGCATGCATCATTACACCTTAAAGCTGTAGAACGCCCTTTATTCAGACAGAACTTTGGAATGGGACGCTATGACGCCCATCCATTCATCAGTGATGCTCCACGATGGCACTTTGCGGCTATGGGGGCTTGTCAATGTAAGTTCCCTGGATGAATAGGAGGCACCATTACTGTGCGCGTCTGGTTCTGCTTCCTTTATCACCTCGCCATGGGGTTGACCTCCAAGCTGTCTAGTTGCTGAAGCGTCAGTGATGATGCAAGGCTAATGCGTTACATCATGCGAATGAGGGTCAAGCCCTCCGTAAGTAGAGAATGAAAAGTCTGTCATCAGAGGGGACTGAGTCACTCCATTCCAATCTCCTCGGGGCACAACATGGCCAAATAAGCAACAGTTCTGACCCAGTGAATCACATCACTGTAGTGTGGTTGAGCTGCACTGTGCAGGCTGACACTATGATTGGGCTAAGTTACCTGGTGGGAGCACATACCGTGACAATCCTCTCAAAACACAGGCAATGGGAACTCTCCAGGATTATTAATCCTTGACCTTTCTGATGATCGTTTCACACTTGAGTGCTCCATGAGTGGGGCAGCAGCAGTAACGTTTCCCTAAGGCCAGGTGTTTCTCTTTGCTCTCTCGACCCTCCCCAAAAGTAATGTTCTTTGCACAGAGCCAACTCTAAAATGCTGCAGTATATGATTTAATTTCACTCACGGTGGTGAGTGATGGGACATTCCTTTTCCATTCTCCATACTATCCTTGAGTGCTGTGCTGTGAGTTCATGCGATTGCCATGTATACGAAGAATTGGCATTCATTTGAGCATTCAAGTTATTGACATTGAAAGACTGGATGCTAAGATGTTATGATTCCGAGAGAATCATTACACCGAGCTGAACATGAACAAAAGCAATGGGTGAAGAGGCCATCATGACAGTCATGCATGATGCCATTTACTCTCTCTAACACTTAAACCCCACATACAGTGCACACAAGGCACTGTTCCATTGATTCTCTCCTCCTTTATTTTAACCCAACAGAGAGTTGTGTGCCTGGTAGTGTCACTCTCACCGTCTATTTATGAGCTAGCCGATGAGATGAATTCTCTTGGCATGGAAACTCATCAGGGAGAATAATTGGAAACCCTAGCGTTACTCTGATATACGGACTACAGCTCCCACTACTGCATTTTGATGACTTACGAGATGCCTGAACAAGACAAAATGGACTCCCCTCCGATGTGAAATGTGACAGAAGAATTCACAATTAAATCCACCTATTTCAGGCCAAGGTCCATTCCTCCATCACAGAGTTTATGACATGCAGCGCTGCATTGAATTCAATCATCACTTCAAGTCAAGTCCACCGGGGCAGGAGAGACTGGAGAATTAGACCCAAGGAGGACTGCCTGGACAGGCACGTGGACTGAACATGAACACAACTAGACCATTATTGTAGTGTATTAGCTTTACAGAGATGGTGGAGCTGACGTTATCTTTTATTGTTACAGTTAGCCTGATTGAAGAAGCATGTGTACCATGCAGTCTGATGTGTCAGCCTGATGTGACTGCTATGAAAGATTACACTGCACACTTCATCTGCAGTGATGGGCTGACACAGACACTTTGTCATTTGCATTGCCTTGACACGGAAGGTTGATTTAGTGATGGCCCTTTTTTTAATATAGTTTGCTCTTTCTTCTCATGTCGATGAAAGACACAAGTTATATGTCCAGCACACTGAGACTGGGGAGTAAATTAATAAAAGTTATTCGGACGACATTCAATCAATGTAGCAGGTCAACATTTAAAATTACCTTTCCCACTTTGGCAATTTAGCACCAGTACAGCAAGATTGGATCATTCTCCATTGCAAATAATTTCCTGAATGAATCTTACAATACTAAAGCAAGAAGCCTAAGTCCTCCAGGAGTTTGATTGCACATCACTGCAGATGTTTACAGTGAGTAATTACAATGCAGAGTTATCCACTAAGTAGTGGTGCTTCATCATTCTAAAACAAACAAGTTTCTGCCTCATACCAACCCACTTTGTTGTAATGTCAGAGCAGTTGCCCTGAAGGCACATATGATACAGAGACTCATTGGAAACAGAGCAACAGCTATAAATAATGGCTAGATGGGGAATGTTAGCGCCTTGCAGGATGCACGGATCGAAAGGGCACCAGGCTAGCTTATCACCATCTTCCTCCACCACAGGGAATTGGGGAAAGGGTAATGTGCAAGGGAGAGCTGTTGCTGGGGTTCCCATTTGGCTTCCCAGAGCAATCAACAAAAATTCAGGTGGAGTTATTCATACATCTGGGTAAAAACAAGCAAACAATGTTTTGTTGTTGGCAATGGCGTATCAGCATTCATATTGTTCAGTTTCAGCAGTATGAGGTGTGTCTCTCTCTCTCTTTTTCTACCCACCCCTCTATCTCTTTGTATTTCCCCCCACCCTCCCTCCCTGGCCTTATGTCATCTGTACCCATTTTCTCCTCTCTCACCTCTCTCTGACAAGCATGGGATGAATCAGCCAAATCATACTGGGGCTGGGTAGCTCCTTGGAGAGAAGGCACAGGTGCGGTTTGGAGCTGTGGTTTGATTCATTGCATATCCTTCTCAGGAAAGGTGCGCTAACCAGCACACTGAATAATGAGAGGGCTCCTGTCACTATCATAGCACTACAGGTAAATCCTCCATTATGGTTTCTCCTTTAGGGCACAGCCAAGACGACACTCTGACATTCTTCTTCTGAGGAAGGACAGAGTCCAGCGGGAACTCCAATGCTGTCTGTGAATCTCCCACTGTTTCAGAGTGAAGCAGATGTCTCTATTCCATTAGCCACAGTAATTAGCTGAATTAGCTCTCAGGTGAAGTGAGAAACAGAATGATAAACCAAGTCACACACTGGACAGGCTGAAGGTGAGGAAATATGGCTGCTGAGCCAAAGCTCTCTGAGCCGTGAATGACGAGAGAATAACACAAGGCAACACCCCGCTGGTGATGATAATCTACCTTCCATTGTATGTAACATCACGTCCTCCCTTTTCTCCTCCTCCTGTGTTATTCAGCTGTGAGCTGCAGAGGAGATGTCTCTGTATTTCTCCTTCTGCAGCTCGTCCCCTGACAGATGGCTCCATGGGGTCTCTCAATGTCCTCCGAATGCCTGGAAACCTTGGGAAAATGGGTGTGTCATGGCACAGAGAGAAATAAATATGAGCTCGGATGCCCAGGTGTACCACACTTTTCAAATGTAATCCAGCCTCGATCCATGGCGGCCGATGCAGGGTCTCACATTTCATCCGGGCCTAATCTCATTACGATTTTATGGCCTGTGCAACCAGTGGTGGATCAAGCCACAAAATAGACTCTCTCCAAAGCAGCAGACACCAAGCTTGTTTCCAATGAAAGTTCCAAACCTCACTTTATATTCAACAAAATTCTCGACTATCTAAAGGTAACCACAATATTTGGCAAGGCTTGTGGTTTGCTCATGAAGGGAAGGGGAGTTGTTATATCAAGTCACATTACAGTTGTTTGCTGTTCCGTAAAAGTCAAAAGTGTTTAAAGCTAATGACGCCCAATTAGAGCTATAGCTGGAGAGACTTTGCTCAATTTTACGCAATTGAGTATGACTTGCTAACACAACAAAGCATGAGTAACCGTGTTGTAAGAAGGGAAGAACAGCCTCACGTTTAGCAAAAATGTGTTTATGTCAGCTTTAACAAACTCCATTGTTAAATGATGTTGTGACAACGGGATCTGATGACCGAAAGATCCCTTTGACGTCCAAAAAAGAGAGGACGTATCAACGTCATACCTGCTACACCCTGCAGTCATGCATCAATAACAAATGTTTTTCACACGTATTAATTGCTGTTGTCATTTACTGGGTGTTATTATGAATTCCTTCACGCCAAAAAGTTGGATGAAATTTTTTGCTTGCGATAGCGACACAAATAATAACACTCAAAACAAATGTCAATGAAAGAAGAATACTAATGAATTTCATTTTCATTATCCTTGATACTGTGTGTTCTCTGTGAAACCTCCATAGGTTCAGGTTAATTGTTTTCATCCTCTAGCAGGTGGAGGCTCTTCCCCCTCCCTCTGTCTCAGTCTAATTTAGTGTTGACAGCAGTGTGCTTCGTTTGGAGCGGATGATTTGCCCCGTCTGTCTACGGCACCTTGATGTGTTATTTCTATCGTTGTGACGGTGAATGAGCGAGTGTGAGGATTGCTGGGTCCATTTCACCCTGGGGACAAGGCAGCCCAACATCGCACTGCACTCCCAACACGTACACACCTCTCCCTTATCATTCAGACACAAACACACTGTACTGAGGAGCAGTCATCTCCCGAAATGAATACACTTGTTCTGCCTCCAAGCTGCACACCCCTCTACACGCACATACATATGAATACATGCCCTGTGGTCCCATCTCTCTCCATACACAGACACAAAGACACGAGGCTGTGGGTCTGGATTGCAGGGCGTGGGTGGAAACGTATAGTGCTGAAAATCACTGTCATTGCCTGACATACCGTATCTCTCATTTGCTAAGCATCAGTATGCTAACAGAAATGCCTTGGAGTGGATTATACTGTGTGCCATATCAACAAGAGGAATAACTACCTCTTTAATGTTCCCTTCAGAGGGATAGAGTTATCATTTCTCAAGTACCCCAACAGAAGTGGTTTGCAGTCAGTTTTCAGGCTGACTGTCAAACAGTGAAAAGCGTATCTCACCTGCCTTCACAATTTCTCAATGCAGGTGTCTGGACACGTATAAAGATGAATCATTTATACTGTAAAAAGGGAATTTGTAAGGCTGGCGTGAGCAATTTTTTGGGGGTCTCCTCGACATTCAGGTTATTGGCGGATTTGAAAATGTTACGACCACCTCGTCCCACAGTCTTCTGACGACTTACCTGTCAGGCCAGAGCGAGAGACAGAGGAATGTACGTAAGGTGGTGAAGAGGGGGAGGTGGGGAGTGTGGACGCTAGTGGTGGTGGTAGAGGCAGATTGGCCCAGTGACTGACAGATTGAGAAATTAGCATTCAGATCCATTCCGGTCCTTTGATATCTTCTTGCCGCAAGCCACCGGAACTCCGGAACCCATCCTCCATTCCGTGGACAGGCATTTGCAGGCTTCCGGCATCCTCACCACCCCACTTCCCCACCTTCCCTCTCTCCCTCCTGCCATCTTGTCCAAGCTCCCTCAACAGAACATGTGCCAGGGACTGGAAACACATGAAGAATCTGTTTCCCGCTACAACAGTACTCCCAGGCTTCACAGAAGTGCAGACTGTCATTATGGGGAAGAAGTCCTTGAGAACCTGCATAATTGTCTCACAATGGACTACAAAGCCAGATACTTTACAGTTATATTGTATCACCACCTACCATTTGACTCAGAATAAACACTGCCTCAAAATACATTAGGGAGAACCACAAAGTTATGGGGATATTACAAGTGAATAGGTCACTCATGCTAACATATATTTGGGGGTGGAAGTAGCACAACATTAATATTCAATAGCAAACATGGTGTTCTTGTAGTAGCTAAGAGTTATTTCAACCAAACATTGTAATGAATCACAGTTGAATCAATCGCTGGAGAAAAGTCTGTTTGAGTTCAATGCATCAGTTGAATAGAAGGTTACTCACTTTCTAATTCCTATGCAGATAGTCTGTGTGCCTTCCCCCATCCCTCTGGAACTGAAAGTGATAGGTTGCCACTTAGGCATCCAATATGTTATTTATGTTTTACTCAACACGTCTGATATAAAAATGTCATGGCTCTATTCAATCTGTCTTCCGCATTTAACTCTAGGCAATGTTCCCGTCTTAGAGACTTCCTTCAAGGTAAATGCTGCATATGTTGGCTCAATCATAAATTACCTTCTATTGTGGGTCCCGCTATAATTAAATAGCTGTTCAGTTTATAAAGGCTTCATAAAGCATTCATAAAGCCATAAACGCTACATAGATGTGTTACACATAATGCTTGTATGTAATGTAATGCTTAATGCTTAATAATGGGTTCATAAATGTGGCATAAATGTGTGATATAACCACCAATGTCAAATGTGACATAAACCTGTGCTTTAACCTTTCTGATCTCCCCATCCCGGATCCGGGTTCGTGAATACAGACTCAAGCTCATTACCATAACGCAACGTTAACTATTCATGAAAATCGCAAATGAAATGAAATAAATATGCTAGCTCTCAAGCTTAGCCTTTTGTTAACAACACTGTCATCTCAGATTTTCAAAATATGCTTCTCAACCATTGCAAAACAAGCATTTGTGTAACAGTATTGATGGCTAACGTAGCATTTAGCATTAGCATTCAGCTGGCAACATTTACACAAAAAAACAGAAAAGCATTCAAAAAAATCATTTACCTTTGAAGAACTTCAGATGTTTTCAATGAGGAGACTCTCAGATAGCAAATGTTCAGTTTTTCCTGAAAGATTATTTGTTTAGGACAAATCGCTCCGTTTTCTGCGTCACGTTTAGCTATGAAAAAACCCCTGTATCCAGGATTGTGTAAATCTATCAGCAAGCTCATTAGCATAACACAACGTTAACTATTTATGAAAATCGCAAATGAAATGAAATAAATATGCCATCTCTCAAGCTTAGCCTTTTGTAAACAACACTGTCATCTCAGATTTTCAAAATATGCTTCTCAACCATAGGAAAACAATCATTTGTGTAAAAGTAGCTAGCTAGAGTTAGCATTTCGCGTTAGCATTTAGCGTTAGCATTAGCGTTAGCATCCAGCACGCAACATTAACAAAAACATAAAAGCCTTCAAATAAAATCATTTACCTTTGAAGAACTTCTGATGTTTTCAATGAGGATACTCTCAGTTAGATAGCAGATGCTCAATTTTTCCAAAAAGATTCCTTGTGTATTAGAAATAGCTCCGTTTTATACATCACATTTGGCTACCAAAAAAAATCCATAAATTCAGTCCTCAAAACGCAAACTTTTTTCCAAATTAACTCCATAATATCGACTGAAAACATGGCAAACGTTGTTTAGAATCAATCCTCAAGGTGTTTTTCACATATCTCTTCATTGATACATCGTTCTTGGACACATGCTTTCTCTCCTGAATCCCAGGAGAAAATGACCGCACCTGAAGATTACGCACAAATTTAGACAAAGGACACCGGGCGGACCTCTGGAAAATGTAGTCTCTTATGGCCAATCTTCCAATGATATGCCTACAAATACGTCACAATGCTGCTAAGACCTTGGGCGAACGACAGAAAGTGTAGGCTCATTCCTTGCGCAATCACAGCCATATAAGGAGAGAATGGAAAACAGAGCTTCAGAAATTCTGCTAATTCCTGGGTGATGCATCATCTTGGTTTCGCCTGTAGAATGAGTTCTGGTGCACTTACAGACAAAATATTTGCAGATTCTGAAACTTCAGAGTGTTTTCTTTCCAAAACTGTCAAGAATATGCATAGTCGAGCATCTTTTCGTGACAAAATATCGCGCTTAAAACGGGAACGTTTTTTATTCAAAAATGAAATAGCGCCCCTAGAGCTCTAAGAGGTTAAAAAGGGTGACATAAACACTGCTTAATAAAGGCCTTATAAAGCATAATAAATTGGGGATTCAAAAAGCATTTATAACCCTGTCATGCATCTCGGTAGAGCATTACAATGCCAGGATATTGGGTTCGATTCCCGGGACCACCAATACGTAAACATTTATTTGTCCTTGGAATATGTTTTAAATCCCAAATGTAACACAAATGTCACTTAAAAACCTCTTCAGTCTACCCCCTCCTTTTTCGAACATTCTGTTAAAAATCGCGCAACATTTCAGCGTCCTGCTACTCATGCCAGGAATATAGTATATGCATATGATTAGTATGTGTGGATAGAAAACACTCTGAAGTTTCTAAAACTGGTTAAATAATGTCTGTGACTATAACAGAACGTGAACAGCAAGCGTAATCCCCAGAAAAACCTGGTCACAAAAACCACAGAAAAGTATTAATCCGCCAGTCTCTGAGTTGTTTATTGCAAGCAAAAATATATAGCAGGGAGCTTGCAGTTCCTACAACTTCCACACGATGTAGCCAAAAACGTAATTTTCATTGACAAAAATACTTTGTGTAATGACAAATAGATCCTTCATTCCGTCCAGCATACAGCAATCGATTTTGGAAGAGAGTAGCTGCTATTGATTACAGATCGCCCAGTGATCAATTTGATCGCTTATTAACGTTTACAAATACCTAAAGTTGGGTTACAAAAGTAGGTTGAAGTGTTTTGTCAAAGAATATAGGCAACTTATATAATTTTAAAAAATGATGTTGCGTGTTGGAAGAGAGCTTTTTTCCTGAACCAGACAGGCTATACAAATGGATATTTTGGGCATACATGGACGGATTTAATCGGGAAAAAAAACCAATTGTGATGTTTATGGAACATATAGGAGTGCCAACAAAGAATACCATCAAAGGTAATGAATGTTTTATATTTTATTTCTGCGTTTTGTGTAGTGCCGGCTACGCTAATTCTTTTGTTTACGTCCCCTTCAGGTATATTGGGGTGTTGCATGCTATCAGATAATAGCTTCTCATGCTTTCGCCGAAAAGCATTTTAAAAATCTGACTTGTTGGCTAGATTCACAACGAGTGTAGCTTTAATTCAATACCCTGCATGTGTGTTATAATGAACGTTTGAGTTTTAACGAGTACATTTAGCATTTAGCGTAGCGCATTTGCATTTCCAGGTGTCTAGATGAGACGTCTGCGTCTCAAGTAGGATCAAGAGGTTAAATATGAACAAATATGAATCATTGTTAATGTTTAAATGAGACGCCGATCATTTAATGAGTTTGCAAATCAAATGCCGCACTTGTGCTGCCACGGAACAGCGAAACAAGTTAAAACTTATTAGGGATTTGTGTCCCTTCCAAGGGATGGTTGAGCTAACGAAGGCTAGCATGAGGTTGTAAGTAACAAGAACATTTCCATAGGACATAGACATATCTGATGTTGGCAGAAAGCTTACATTCTTCAACCTCTTAGAGCTCTAGGGGCGCTATTTCATTTTTGGATAAAAAACGTTCCCGTTTTAAGCGCGATATTTTGTCACGAAAAGATGCTCGACTATGCATATTATTGACAGTTTTGGAAAGAAAACACTCTGAAGTTTCAGAATCTGCAAAGATTTTGTCTGTAAGTGCCCCAGAACTCATTCTACAGGCGAAACCAAGATGATGCATCACCCAGGAATTAGCAGAATTTCTGAAGCTCTGTTTTCCATTCTCTCCTTATATGGCTGTGATTGCGCAAGGAATGAGCCTACACTTTCTGTCGTTCGCCCAAGGTCTTAGCAGCATTGTGACGTATTTGTAGGCATATCATTGGAAGATTGGCCATAAGAGACTACATTTTCCAGAGGTCCGCCCGGTGTCCTTTGTCTAAATTTGTGCGTAATCTTCAGGTGCGGTCATTTTCTCCTGGGATTCAGGAGAGAAAGCATGTGTCCAAGAACGATGTATCAATGAAGAGATATGTGAAAAACACCTTGAGGATTGATTCTAAACAACGTTTGCCATGTTTTCAGTCGATATTATGGAGTTAATTTGGAAAAAAGTTTGCGTTTTGAGGACTGAATTTATGGATTTTTTTTGCTAGCCAAATGTGATGTATAAAACGGAGCTATTTCTAATACACAAGGAATCTTTTTGGAAAAACTGAGCATCTGCTATCTAACTGAGAGTATCCTCATTGAAAACATCAGAAGTTCTTCAAAGGTAAATGATTTTATTTGAAGGCTTTTATGTTTTTGTTAATGTTGCGTGCTGGATGCTAACGCTAATGCTAACGCTAAATGCTAACTCTAGCTAGCTACTTTTACACAAATGATTGTTTTCCTATGGTTGAGAAGCATATTTTGAAAATCTGAGATGACAGTGTTGTTTACAAAAGGCTAAGCTTGAGAGATGGCATATTTATTTCATTTCATTTGCGATTTTCATAAATAGTTAACGTTGTGTTATGCTAATGAGCTTGCTGATAGATTTACACAATCTGGATACAGGGGTTTTTTCATAGCTAAACGTGACGCAGAAAACGGAGCGATTTGTCCTAAACAAATAATCTTTCAGGAAAAACTGAACATTTGCTATCTGAGAGTCTCCTCATTGAAAACATCTGAAGTTCTTCAAAGGTAAATGATTTTTTTGAATGCTTTTCTGTTTTTTTGTGTAAATGTTGCCAGCTGAATGCTAATGCTAAATACTACGTTAGCCATCAATACTGTTACACAAATGCTTGTTTTGCAATGGTTGAGAAGCATATTTTGAAAATCTGAGATGACAGTGTTGTTAACAAAAGGCTAAGCTTGAGAGATGGCATATTTATTTCATTTCATTTGCGATTTTCATGAATAGTTAACGTTGCGTTATGGTAATGAGCTTGAGTCTGTATTCACGAACCCGGATCCGGGATGGGGAGATCAGAAAGGTTAACAAAAGGCTAAGCTTGAGAGCTAGCATATTTATTTCATTTCATTTGCGATTTTCATGAATAGTTAACGTTGCGTTATGGTAATGAGCTTGAGTCTGTATTCACGAACCCGGATCCGGGATGGGGAGATCAGAAAGGTTAATCTAACTACACTGTCCAATTTACAGTAGCTATTACAGTGAAAGAATACCATGCTATTGTTTGGGGAGAATGCACAGTTTGGAACATGAAAAGTTATTAAGAAACAAATTAGGCACATTAGGGCAGTCGTCATGCAAATTTTTTAACAGAAATGCAATGGTTCATTGCATCAGTCCAAAACTTTGCACATGCACTGCTGCCATCTAGTGGCCAAAATCTAAATTGCACCTGGGCTGGAATAATACATTATGGCCTTTCTCTATATCATATTGCATTTCAAAGATGAAGGTACAAAGAAATACAAAAAACAGTTGTTTTTTCCTTTGTATTATCTTTCACCAGATCTAATGTGTTATATTCTCCTAAATTCCTTTCACATTTCCACAAACTCCAACGTGTTTAGTTTCAAATGGTACCATGGATATGCATATCCTTGCTTCCGGGCCTGAGTTACAGGGAGATTGATTTGGGTACGTCATTTTAGGCGAAAATTGAAAAAAAAGGGGCGAATCCTTCAGAGATTAAGCTTTATTCTTTGTAATTGAAATTAGTTTGTAGTAGTAAGCTAATTGTTGAGTTAGATTACATACTGTATCTAACTCAATTGTTATTTAAAATAATTTTGGTGATGTCACAGCCAAAATGTAGCTAGCTAAATACAAATCCCCAAGATACATCCATGTCTCATAGTCATGTCATGAGATTTGTAAATTAATGAGGAATATAATAATACAAAATGAATGGAGTTTCTCATCTTCCCATTTAGAGTTTCTGGCATAGCACAGAATTGCCCTTATCCAGATGATGTACCAAAGGTATTTCCTAACAGGCATGCTAACTTTCTTTTAAGTTTGGAACCAACATGCAGTACTCCCAGCAGGAAGAGAGGCCAGAACCATTCGTCAGCCAGCTCAGGGGACAAGCTAACCTATTCATAGCCCTGTGTAATGTTCAATGTAATTGCATTGCTGGACTTTTTGAAACTTAAAGTATTTGTATTGTTTTAGAAATGTACAAATAAAAGGAAATGTAGTTTTTAAACATGTCTATAATGTTTTTGTTTTGTTTTAGCTGTTAGTGACAATTCCCTACGTGTTAATACATGTGTGTTTACATCATTAAGCCTTAATGTATGCGTTATGAATGAGCAAAGGTGTCTGCCTTTATAATCAGTACAGCGTCATATGATATAAGCCATGTATGTATGTGTTATTAAATGAATGAATGACCAAAAGTGTCTGACGTTATAGTAAGTCCTGTGTCATATAATTCAAGGCATTTATGTACAGTGCATTCGGAAAGTATTCAGACCAATTGACTTTTTCCACATTATGTTACCTTACAGCCTTATTCTAAAATGTATTAAATTACATTTTTTATTCATCAACATACACACAATACCCCATTATCACAAAGCAAATTTACCAAACACCTTATTTACATGAGTATTCAGACCCTTTGCTATGACACTCGAAGTTGAGCTCAGGTGCATCCTGTTTCCATTGATCATCTTTCAGATGTTTCTACAACTTGATTGGCATCCACCTGTGGTAAATAAAATTGATTGGACATGATTTGGAAAGGCACACAACTGTGTATATAAGATCCAACAGATAACTGTGTATGTCAGAGCAAAAACCAAGCCATGAGGTCAAAGGAATTGTCCACAGAGCTCAGAGACAGGATTGTGTTGAGGCACAGATCTGGGGAAGGGTACCAAAAATACATCTGCAGCATTGAAGGTGCCCAAGAACACAGTGGCTTCCATCAATCTTAAATGGAAGAAGTTTGGAACCACCATGACTCTTCATAGAATGGCCTCCCAGGCAAACTGAGCAATCGGGGGAGTGGGACATTGGTCAGGGAGTTGACCAAGAATCCGATGGTCACTCTGTTAGAGCTCCAGATTTCCTCTGTGGAGATGGAAGAACCTTCCAGAAGGACAACCATCTCTGCAGCACTCCACCAATCAGGCCTTTATGGTAGAGTGGCCAGACGAAATCCACAACTCAGTAAAAGGGCACATGACAGCCCGCTTGGAGTTCACCAAAAGGCACCTAAAGATTATCTGGTTTGATGAAACCAAGATTGAACTCTTTGGCCTGAATGCCAAGCATCACATCTGGAAGAAACCTGGCACCAATCGTCAAGTACGGTGACGCATGGTGGTGGCAGCATCATGCTGTGGGATATTTTTCAGCGGCAGGGACTGTGAGACTAGTCAGGATTGAGGGAAAGATGAACAGAGCAAAGTACAGAGAGATCCTTGATGAAAGTCTCTGAATGTCCTTGACTGGCCCATCTACAGCCCGGACTTGAACTCGATCAAACATCTCTGGGGAGACCTGAAAATAGCTGTTCAGCGACGCTCCCCATCCAACCTGACAGAGCTTGATAGGATCTGCTGAGAAGAATGGGAGAAAATCCCCAAATATAGGTGTGCCAAGCTTCGGGCGGCAGGTAGTCTAGGTGTTAAAACGTTGGGCCAGTAACCGAAAGGTTGCTAGATTGAATCCCTGAGCTGACAGTTCAAATCTGTTGTTCTGCCCCTGAACAAGGCAGTTAACCCAATGTTCCTAGGCTGTCTTTGTAAATAAGGATTTGTTCTCAACTGACTTGCCTAGTTATTATTTTTTTTTAATTGTAGCGTCATACCCAAGAAGACTCGAGGCTGTAATCGGTGCCAGAAGTGCTTCAACAAAGTACTTCAACAAAGTACTGAATAAAGGGTCTGAATACTTATGTAAATCTGTTATTTCATTAATGCTTTTGTCTATAAATTTGCAACATATCTAGAAACCTGTCTTTGCATTGTCATTATGTGGTATTGTGTGTAGATTGATGAGGGAAAAACTATATTAAAAACATTGAGTAAGGCTGTAACGTAATAAAATGTGGAAAAAGTCAAGGGGCCTAAAATGACCAAATGGGTCTGACTTCATAATAAGTACAATGTGTACTGAGTAGTTGTACTAAAATGTCATACTTGATTAAAAGTAATGATACCTTAATAGAAAATGACTCAGTGAGTCATATGCAAACAAGACGGCGCAAATGTTTATTTTTTTATTTATTATTTACGGGTGGCCAGGGGCACACTCCAACATTCAGACATTCATTTGCAATTTGCAAAGCTTTTTTGTTTAGTGCGTCAGCCACATCAGAGGCAGTAGGGATGACCAGGGATGTTATCTTGATAAGGGAATGAATTGAACCATTTTCCTGTTAAAATGTAACAAATACTTTTGGTTGTCAGGGTAAATGTATGGAGTAAAAAGTATATTATTTTATTTAGGAAAGTAGTGAGGTAAAAGTAAAAGTTGTCAAAAATATAAATAGTAAAGTACAGATACCCCCCAAAATTACTTAAGTAGTTTCACTTAAGTACTTTACACCACTGGTGCTGAGGAACATGTAACTCAGTTCCATAAAAATACACTTTCAATGTATTTAGGTTGGGGGCTTTGATTGAGGTAAGTGTTTCTTGGTGTAAAATCGTTCCCGGCTATTGCAGACACAGCACATAAGCCATTTATTTGGCCATAGTGATAGTGACCATGGAATTCTATAGGAGTGACCTTACTGAATAAAGTATTTTTCATCGTCTCTACTTAACACAGTCAAACAGTCAAATATTTGCTAAACCCTGCTCATTTCCACAATTTATCTTCTTGAATGCCACGTTTGATGCGTTGGGTCACCAGACCTACCGCACATTTGGGGCTGGAAGTGTCTGGGAATGAGAGGAGGTGTTATGTGACTAACATGACATCTCTTTAAAGCGTATGTTAACCTTCAGCACGCCAAGTCACCCTTTATGAAGCACATGTTTATATCATATTCGACATAGTGGGTTATGTCACATTTGATATTGGTGATTATGTCACACAGTTAAATCGACATTTAGTAACCCTTTAAAGCATGAAATATGGTTATAGATGCTTTGTAACACATGTATGTAGTGCTTTAAGGCTTTATGAAGCCTTTATAAGCTGAACGTCATATTGGTCATATTGGTCAATATGTAACCAGTGGTTCCTCCTTTAAAAATTGTGAGCTTACGCTGCGGGACTTAGTACGGTACCCTGCGTCACCACTTCATTGCTCCAGTCCAGCGCAAGGGGGAGTTAGAGCACTGATTATGCTTCTGGGTCCTACTGTGTGTCTCTAACTGACAATTAATCGGCGACATAAACCTAAACAGAAACTGATAATAATGCACGACTTCAATATTATTTAATAAAAACCTTAGTGTAACAACAGTTTTAGTATTTAATTTTGTTGGGATGATTTTGGTTTTACTGTAGTACTGTAGGCCACTTCAAACTGGTCAGGTTATACAGCACCTGAGTGGCCCAATGGTCTGAGACACTGCTTAGCATTGCAAGCTGTGTTGCTACAGATGCTGGTTCAACACCCGTGGGATGATTGTAGGTATTTGGTTTCTCTCCCTCTGAAAACGGTTGGCTTTATTTGCAAATTAGTAGCAATGTCTCACTCCATGTTCAAGATTGGCCATTTTACGTTATTTGAAAACTAAATCATCTCCAAAATATTATTTTTTAAACAAAGCGATTACTATTATTGTTATTATTAATTTAGAATGATATAAAAGCCCATTGGATGTTCTCGCAGATATATTATTAACCCTGTTACAAGCAGGACAATATATATATTGCCTTGCCGTTCTCCAGCTGTATCCACTGAAAGCGCACAAGGTTAAAAGGCACGAGGACAGGGGGCAAGGGATGGGCAGAAGACGCACAGAAGACCGACCTAGAGCATGGGGCTGGGACTAGGAGGAGGGGGAGGGGCCACACTCACTGGCAACACTTTAAGGGCCATTGCAGTAATAATGGCGCTGACAAAGGAAACGTTCCCGCTGCTCTGTTCTTAACACCAGTCTGCACATTCAAACAAAAACAATGTAACTAATAACGACATCTTTATGCTTTCGTTCATCAAATAATGACTCTTTCAAAATGACAATATTTATTTAGTCATGGGTCCATAACGAATTACTATGGGAATAAATGTTACTGGATTACAGAAATATCTTCCAATCCTCTGTAGGTAATTATTGACGGAGAGTCAGGTCATATTTTTCGATATACTGTAGGCCTACCGTAGGCGACATGAATCTCGTTAGTGTTGAGTAATGTGCTGTTAAAAGTGGTGTAGGTCTTATTTCAAGAGCATATTGAAGATAGAAGTAAAAGTCAACAACTATTTTAGCACCGTTTCGCACTGCTCTGAGACAAGCATGGGGACTGGTCTTGATAAATCAATGTGACGGTTATAGATGCTTTGTAACACATTCATGTAGTGCTTAAGAGGGTTTTATGAAGCCTTTATAAGCTGAACGTCATTAAAAGCTTGGCCATATTGGTCAATATGTAACCATGGTACAGTAGCAATTGAAAGAAATCATTAGACCAAAGGCAAATACACAACAGTTCACCTGACAGTTTGAATCCAAACATCACACTGTTGCATTTGACATGTACTGTGCTTTTCACTGCATTTATTGATACAAAATACTCTGGATATACTCAGTAACATAAGACTATTCCTTGAGTGAGAGGACTAACTGCTGTCTCCAAGTGCCACACATCTCTCCAATGTGTGCACAGTCTTAATTAATTTCAATGCACGTTTATGACTCAAAGAAGAGTCTTCAACTATAAAGTACTTTTAGGAGCTCTCCGAGCTGTGCCACTGAGGAGTTAGAGCAAGCAATACTTGTAGTTGTTTTGTTTGGAACTCAACCCTGCATCCCTGCCAACACACAATTACTGTTATTGTTTACGCAATCCAAAGAAACGGTCCATTATAAATCGCAATCTGGGTCAGGTGGGCATTATTTGAAGCTTGTTCCTTTGGACTCACCAGTGTTTGGCTTGCTTGTATGAAATCAAAGAGGTATTTAATATAATCTTCAACATCTCATCTTTCCGCGTTTCCCTCACTCAGACAAGAACACGTTTTGCCCAATTAGCGGGATGGATGGGGCATTGTCTTTCTGCTCTTCATACAGCGCTGTGAAGCGCAGAGCCAGAGCTCTGACATCATGTGCAGCATCTTACACTGACTTTATTAATTGTGCACTCCTCAATAATTCACTACAGCATTGATTGCACACGCCTGTGTTGAAAATCGAATTATGGCACATTCACACTGGATTGCCTCGGAATGACCTAGTTCGAAATTACTGGGGTTCTAACTTTTTACCCAGATGAATACCAAACTTCTCATAGGAATAAACAGCTACATTCCTAGGTCTGGGGCTACAGAATATTAGGAACTTGCAACTAAGTAAAGAGGGCCAGGCAGAACATTTCCTATGTTCATCTACAGTTATTTTCTTATCTCGTCAGTACTCTTTGTCTCCATCCACACCTTGGTTTTTCACTGGTGCAGTGTACTTAGTGGAATTGATTAATTGGGCTTGAAAGACTCCTTGAAGACAATAATATCAAGGGGGAGGCTACATAGTCATGTCCACATAAGGTTGTGATTAATTGTTTAATTATGTTCTGTTAGAAGATTAATGGGGCCTAATTGAATCGTGTGTATGGCTCCGTGGAGCTCGTTGCCAACAGAGTTGTTGGGAGCATCACAATTCTTGTCGAGCAATTTGTCATCCAAGCACATCGGAGAGTCTTCTCATGTCTCTCATTAGCACTGTTTGGGACGATTATCCATTATAAGATGAATGCACAAATAGATATGATCACCTGTGTTTAAAGTACAAAACTAAAGGCGTTCATTAGCATCATCATGGAGAGATACGCATCATTACTATGAACATGAATTCTTACATCGTCAGAAGAGTGTGAAATGAAACCCTCTATTTTCCTAAATCCGAGGGCACATTTGTATGTATTCGTTTTCATTAGGAAGGTGTGCGAGAAAATGTAATATCAACCTAAAGAGGCATCCCCATTATGACAACACCAGCCTCAATGGGAATTTAGACCAACTTACCTGGCTTATTTTGCTCTGATGAGAGATGCTTTTGGGACAAACTGTGCGTGCGGGGCACCAAAAAGTCAAATAAATGTCACTAAAATGACTTTCACAATGACTGTATAGAAAAGAGCAGCTCCAGGACAGGAGTTGATTGGATGTCCTCCCTCTCTGCACACTAGAGGACAGTCAGCCAGTCAGCTATTGTTCCCAGATGTACTCGGAGCTGAACTGTATGTGGAAGCGGCTGTGGTAGTTGTAGGCAATCTAATCTGAATCCTGTTTCTTTGTGTGTTAAATGCTTAATCATTAACTGTGGAGGGGCAATGCCATGTCAGCAGTGCATCCTCCCCCGAGCTGTGAAGAGAATTGCTCCCAAGATTAGGTACAAGTAGTGTCCTTGTTTCAAACCACCTTTGGTGCTGGGTTTCGTGTAGACCTCCCACTAATCTTCTATACCATACCCCCTTCATTGGAATGACAAGCTTCTTGACATATTTTCTCATCAATTCTGAGACCGCTTAATTACTGGGGTTTTGTGTACCTGGGCGAAATGAGCGTCTGCTGGTGCGCTACATGACAGGCATCTGTAGTGGTATGCCTGTGTAGGCGTGATTGAAATGAGTGATAGGCAGAGAGGGGGCTGGCGTTACAATCAGAGCCATCAAATGAGTGATCGATGGTGAGACAGGGAGAGGGGTTCCTGGGCGCTTTGGTGATTGCCATGGAAAAAAGGGCTGAGATACTGTGAGCATGGTGAAACACACGCACAGTACTGTCCCTGTGTTTCTATCCATCACATTGCGATGGAGCTCTCTCTGTCTACTAACTATCAGCTGTGCCTGACATCATAACTGTGTAATTAGTGCCTGCGAGTCTCTCGCTCGGTTGAAGCAATACAATAAAAAAAAACTGAGAGTTGCTATTCACCTTCCATGACTGCACTGTTCACTTGACAGGCGTTAAGTCACAAATTCAAGGCCTCGCTGTCATTGTTGCTGTCATGTGTGTTTAAGGAAAAACAAACCCAACAGAAGGATAATGTGCCATTTCACTTGAATTTGCATCGACCATAATAATTAGAGCATGACTGATTATTCCACAATGTGCCTGTCTAACTAAGTGCCCAGTTTAGATCAAAGGCACATACAGGTCTTGGTAATTGTATGGATGCTAGCTACATCGTCCAGCATTTGTCTAAGATCATCTCTTGTGGACAGATGCACATAACCTAAAATGGTAGAGTGGCGTCTGTCAAAAGACTGTGGGATGCAACAACCAACGAGGAACCTTGTTGCGGCAAACAAATATCTTTTGTCACTGATCACTACGGCATATCCCAATTTCGTAGGTCTTAGCATCTTTCAAATGTAGTAAGGGGTGTGGGACATTTGGCCAATAGACTTGCCCGAAACTGGCTAAGATGTTCTGATTAGTGGTGCGGAGACATCGCTAGTCGCCTTAGTATAGTTTATAAACACATCTTCCCTCTCGAACTTCATCGAGCATCTGTCACAATTGTGGAAGATTTTAGTTCAGGGTGCACAGATTAGACCTACCACTAGCATACAGAGCAGGGATTTTGTGGAACAAAAAAAAAGGCGGTAAATGCTGAACGTCAGTCGAGGTGACAGGTGGCAAGTAACATATAAACGCTAACAACGCTTATTTGGTGTCGCAGGTGCACTATTCGCCATTTATTTCATTGCCCACCCCACAGCAATAAAAGAGGGACATGCCCCCTCGTGCCCCACCTGTTACGAAGTATTAGATAGAAGATACTGCAAAATCTGCTGTTTACAATGTGTCACAGCCAAGAAAAGCTCAGGGGCTTTTCTATGCATTCGATAAATAGGCAGGATTCTTTATTGTATAACTAATGTGACACCTCCATTACATGGAGTTATACTTTGCACAGATATGCACCCACTGAGACTCATTTGAATAATCAATGTCTGCACGATTCAGTTTCTGACTTCCAGAACAGCCTTTTCAGTTTCCAATGGCTCATTAATATTTTAACGCAGGAACAGCATTACCATGGCCTTATATGTCAAATTGGCTTAATTGACTTGCATGGCGTACACCACCCCTGCCTACTATCTTGCTCGGTGAGGATGAAATTCATGTTCCCACATGGTTTCCAATGATCCTTTAAACTTAGCAGGATGCCATTTCTGCTGCACCGTAGGTTTTCTTACCAGCATGAGTTATGCTCACTTTGAATGGGAAAGTAGTAGGATGAAATGGGTTTGCTGGGATGTGTGGCAACAGGACATACGTTTATTGTTGATATGTAACGTTTGGTAGAGATTTTTTCATTATCCCTCAAAGTTGGGAGGTTAATTGGACTGTGCACTAAATCCAGCCACACATGGCTGTATTAAGGTGAGGTGTACTTTTATGTACTTTTGATCTTTAAAACGATTTCCCTCCTAACGTAGAGAGATAGTGGTGTGGTCAATGCAAGTACTGGAGCATGAAGTCCTGGGTTCCATCCTTCTACCCACTGTGGTTGCTTCAGTTGGGTTGATATTTAACCATTATGCTTTAGAATTTATAAAACAGAAATGAGTTCACAAGGAATGAAATGACTTTGACATTACACCAACATGCAGTGCCTTGACTTATTCTACATTTTGTTGTGTTACAGCCTGAATTCAAAACGGATTACATAGATGTTTTTCTCCGCCTACTACGCACAATACCCAATAATGACAAAGTGAAAACATGTTTTTGAAATGCTTGTACATTTATTGAAAATGAAATAAAGAAATGTCTAATTCGCACCCCTGAACACCTTTGGCAGTGATTACAGCTGTGAGTCTTTCTGGGTCAGTCTCTAAGAGCTTACCACACCTGGATTGTGCAACATTTGCCCATTATTCTTTTAAAAATTCAAAAAATCATTGCAGGACATCCATTTTAAGGTATTCCCATAGATTTTCAAGCAGAAAGGTGAATTTGTCTCCCAGTGTCTGGTGGAAAGCCACCTGAACCAGGTTTTCCAATAGGATTTTAGATGTGCTTAGCTTCATTCAGTTTCTTGTTTAACCTGAAAAACTCCCCAGTTCTTAACGATTACAAGCACACCAATAACATGATGCAGCCACCACTATGCTCAAAAATATAGAGAGTGGTGCTCAGTAATGTGTTATATTGATTTGCCCCAAACATAACACTTTTGTATTCCGGACAAAAAGTGAATTGCTTTGCCATTTTCTGTCAGTATTACTTTAGTGCCTTGTTGCAAACAGGATGCATGTTTTGGAATATTTTTATTCTGTACAGGCTTCCTTATTTTCACTCTGTTATTTAGGTTAGTATTTTGGAATAACTGCAATGTTTTTGATCCATCCTCAATTCTCTCCTATTACAGCCATTAAACTCTGTAACTGTTTAAAAGTCACCTTTGGCCACATGGTGAAATCCCTGAGCGGTTTCCTTCCTCTCCGGCAACTGAGTTTGGAAGGACGCCTGTATCTTTGTAGTGACTGGGTGTATTGATACACCATCCAAAGAGTAATTAAAAATGAATTCCCCATGCTCAAAGGGATGTTAAATGCTTTTTTTTTTTTAAATGTATCACCCATATACACTTTGCGAGGCATTGGAAAACCTCCCTGGTCTTTCTGGATGAATCTGTGTTTGAAATTCACTGCTCGACTGAGGCACCTTACAGGTAATTAATTGTATGTGTGGAGTACAGAGGTGAGGTAATCATTAATAAAATAATGTTAAACACTAGTATTTCACAGAGTGATTTCATGTGACTTCCCATAACAAAGGGTTTGAACACCTATTGAATCAAGACAATTCAGCTTTTCATTTTTTATCAATAAAAACATTTTTGGGTGTAGGCAACTGACAAAACATCTCAATTTAATCCATTTTAAATTCAGTGTGTAACATGAAAAAATGTGGAAAAAGTCAAGGGGTGTGAATACCTTCTGAAGACACTGTAATTACCCAGAATGTGATTGTTTTAATCTATTTTACATAAAAATCGTGATTATTAGATAAGAGCATTAACGGTTCCAGAATCTATTCTGAGTCACTTGCAGCATGTACTGATCATCCCAGGTGATTGAATTTCAATCGTTCTGCAGGTAGCCATACCCATGGAGTTGGCTCCACCTCTTCAGTATTACCATGTTAATTATAGTTTGATTAAATACATCAGCCTCCTCAGTCATTTCATTAATTAGACTCAGAGGTTGTAATTAACATTAAAGAGGATAAGTATTTGTGTTATCCTGGTCTTAGCCAGTATTCCAATGTTATACTGCGTTGGGGTAACATATTGTAGCTACTGCCAAGGCAATATCTTCTGTTAAAAATATCACAGCATTGCACCACCATCAGGGAGCTATAAATAGAGCACTAATTTGACAGGTGTCAATCCTCTTTGTCAAGAGCAATGCTGCATCCACCATGACCGCCGACATCTCATGTCAGACGTGATTGACAAACTTCCACACTCACCGACCCTTCCCCTTGCACACTCCCACGCCAGTTCCCTTGATCGTTTCCTCATCCGGATTCTCCACAGCAGTACTTGTACGTTGGATCGTCGTCAACAATGCAGTATATTGTTATCATTTCTTTTCTTCTCCGTAAGACAATGATGATTCGGCTCTTGGGAAAGCTGTTGGCAGTCAGAGAGCAAATGTAAATCCTATATTTGTAATCAAATTGTCAAATTGACAGATACAATAGATTAGAGCCGGACTTTCTCATTACACCCACATATCGACTTCAGCCATTTTGTGTTGATTGTTTAGCTGCATACCATCGAAGCCAAGCTATTTTAAATGACAGCTAGTTTTACCTCCAAAGTCAAACATATTTTGAACAACTTCAGTTCATGTAACAATTTACAAACAGCCAGTTTATACAGTTAATATTATCCAGCCTACACAGTACATTGTGCACTTTATAGTATCTATAAAAGTATAGATACCTTAATAGAAAGTTGCTCAACTAAAAGTGAAAGTCAGCCAGTAAAATACTACTTGAGTAAAAGTCGGTTTTAAATATACTTAAGTATCAAAAGTAAATGTATAAATAATTAAACATTCCTTATATTAAGCAAAGCAGACAGCACCATTTTCTTGTTTAAGAAATGTACAGATAGCCAGGGGCACACTCCAAAACTCAGACATGCATACAGTGGGGCAAAAAAGTATTTAGTCAGCCACCAATTGTGTAAGTTCTCCCACTTAAAAAGATGAGAGAGGCCTGTAATTTTCATCATAGGTATACTTCAACTATGACAGACAAAATGAGAGAAAAAAAATCCAGAAAATCACATTGTAGGATTTTTAATGAATTTATTTTTCATATTATGGTGGAAAATAAGTATTTGGTCAATAACAAAAGATTATCTCAATACTTTGTTATATACCCTTTGTTGGCAATGACAGAGGTGAAACGTTTTCTGTAAGTCTTCACAAGGTTTTCACACACTGTTGCTGGTATTTTGGCCCATTCCTCCATGCAGATCTCCTCTAGAGCAGTGATGTTTTGGGGCTGTTGCGGGGCAACACGGACTTTCAACTCCCTCCAAAGATTTTCTATGGGGTTGAGATCTGGAGACTGGCTAGGCCACTCCAGGACCTTGAAATGCTTCTTACGAAGCCACTCCTTCGTTGCCCGGGCGGTGTGTTTGGGATCATTGTCATGCTGAAAGACCCAGCCACGTTTCATCTTCAATGCCCTTGCTGATGGAAGGAGGTTTTCACTCAAAATCTCACGATACATGGCCCCATTCATTCTTTCCTTTACACGGATCAGTCGTCCTGGTCTCTTTGCAGAAAAGCAGCCCCAAACCATGATGTTTCCACCCCCAAGTTTCACAGTAAGTTTGGTGTTCTTTGGATGCAACTCAGCATTCTTTGTCCTCCAAACGCGACGAGTTTTTACCAAAAAGTTATATTTCGGTTTGATCTGACCACATGACATTCTCCCAATCTTCTCCTGGATCATCCAAATGCTCTCTAGCGAACTTCAGACGGGCCTGGCCATGTACTGGCTTAAGCAGGGGGACACGTCTGGCACTGCAGGATTTGAGTCCCTGGCGGCGTAGTGTGTTACTGATGGTAGGCTTTGTTACTTTGGTCCCAGCTCTCTGCAGATCATTCACTAGGTCCCCCCGTGTGGTTCTGGGATTTTTGCTCACCGTTCTTGTGATCATTTTGACCCCACGGGGTGAGATCTTGCGTGGAGCCCCAGATCGAGGGAGATTATCAGTGGTCTTGTATGTCTTCCATTTCCTAATAATTGCTCCCACAGTTGATTTCTTCAAACCAAGCTGCTTACCTATTGCAGATTCAGTCTTCCCAGCCTGGTGCAGGTCTACAATTTTGTTTTTGTTGTCCTTTGACAGCTCTTTGGTCTTGGCCATAGTGGAGTTTGGAGTGTGACTGTTTGAGGTTGTGGACAGGTGTCTTTTACACTGATAACAAGTTCAAACAGGTGCCATTAATACAGGTAACGAGTGGAGGACAGAAGAACCTCTTAAAGAAGAAGTTACAGGTCTGTGAGGGCCAGAAATCTTGCTTGTTTGTAGGTGACCAAATACTTATTTGCAAATAAATTCATAAAAAATCCTACAATGTGATTTTCTGGATGTTTTTTTCTCATTTTGTCTGTCATAGTTGAAGTGTACCTATGATGAAAATGACATCATCTTTTTAAGTGGGAGAACTTGCACAATTGGTGATTGACTAAATACTTTTTTTGCCCCACTGTATGTGTTTAGTGAGTCTGCCAGGCCAGAGGCAGTAGGGATGACCAGGTGTTCTCTTGATAAGTGGGTGAATTTGACAATTTTCCTGTCCTGTTGATACAGTACAGACCCAAATTGCTTTCATGTCAGCAATCACGTTTTCAAGATATAGAACTAAGTGTCACAGTATGATTCGTTTTCCATTTTGAATAGAAGAGCGCAGTCCATAAGTGCTGACGAAGGATTTCAAGGATCTGGACATTTTCTGTATTGAGGAATGGTAGAATATCCCCCCCAATGCTCACCAATCTCATTAACATTTTAGAAAAAGGCTCAGTGTCATTATCCTCGCAAGGGAAGGGTGATAGTGTATTGAAAACAGGGGTGCCAATATTTTTTTGCCCTATCTTATTGAGATTTCTTTATTACTTTTTAAACAAAATCTCTTTGTATTAGTATAAAATAACTTAATTTCTCATTTTGGGGGGAGCATACATTAGCTATGTATTATTTATTTTGTACTGTAGTTTTTGCTCAACTTTATCAAGGCTGCCAATAATTATGGACCTGAATGTATGTCTGTTTTTGAGCATTTGCTTGTTTCCCTGTGGATATAATGTGCAATTGCTGCACGTTGCACTTTGAAGCACACAATGGGTAAACAATCCCTTTCAGCAATACCACTGTTGGAGTTCAAACAAAAATAATATTTGAAGGGTAGGAGCGTCAATATCTATCGCCTCCTGAACTAATGAAGTCGCTGTATGTTTTAATATTATGCAAATAATAATAGCATAGTAATGGAGCATTGATTAATCTAACCCAGAATGTTGTTCATATAATGCATATAAACAGTGAACAGGGCTGACTTGCATTAGGAGCACATCCAGCAAAGCTAAAGTTTTTTTTTTATAAACTGAAGAGTACTGTAGTACTGTAGTTGCTTTAAACAATGTCCCAACATTTTAACTAGGCCACTTCTACAGACGCCTTTACAGGGTTGGTTTCAATGCATTTCCCCATTGAGAGTTGCAGCTAAATTATATTTATTGCCCACAAATAATTGTCCGGGTTGTCACACAGTTCCAGGATGATAAATTAATATTTGTTTTGTTATGGTGGTTGAAAACTGTGGTTGAAAACTGTAACTCCTTGGCGTCTTCTATTCAGGCTTAAACACCTGTTCCAATTGTCTACATTGCGGTCATCTTAGGTTTAACCCTTTAAATGCTGTCCTAACCCAAAAGGGTGTCAACAGGTGTCTCAATAGCAATACAAATTGAATTTTTATATTAACATAAACCATTAAAAAAACAGTGACTGTTTTCATATAATTCTAAGCAATAAAATGTTTACCAAAACATATTCTATACATGTCATTTTACATATATAAAATGGCTCTTACAGTTACACTCAGCCTCCCAGTCGTATTCTCTGTGGCTCTGTCTTTTCTGTCCTGAGGTGAGCGTTCCCATCCAAATCCACAGCCATCAACATGAGAATGGCATGCTAGACAAAGGCCTGTGAGTCATGGACCCGGCCTTTCACGTTCCCATGGTGTCATTTATCATGGATGCCAGTGTGTTCTGACAGGGACGCAGCTGCTAACTGCTGGGGAAGGCAAAGAAACCCCTACTTCTTCCTGACCGACGTGCAGTTATGGGTTTAGATCAGTGTCAGACCAGTGCTCAGGTGGAGCAATGCAAACATCGCCCTCAGTTCTAAGAGGCAGAATCATATGGACATGTATGGAGAAGAAATTACCTTAAAACCTGTTGGGGATAGGGGGCAGTATTTTCACTTTGGATGAATTGCGTGCCCATAGTGAACTGCATCAAACTCTGTCCTAAATTGCTAATATATGCATATTGGGGCAAATTTGACATCATCTCCCCCTCCCTTCCCAACAAGTTATGGGTCTTGAAACACTTCCTACGCCTTCCACTAGATGTCCTCATTCAGTAGAAAGTGTAATGGAGCATTTGCTGTGAACTTTGACCTAATGGGAGAGAAAATAGTCGGTGTCGCAAGAGAATGCCATTTTGCTGTGGCGCATTTCTCTGTGAGTCCTACGGCTGTTCCAATCAGCCCCAGATGAAAACGAATGATCCGGTTGGAACGTTATTGGATAAATTTGATTATAACATCCTGAAGATTGATTCTGTAGTTAGTTTGACCAGTTTTTTCGACCTGGAATACATCTTTTGGAAGTTATCTTCCAAGGGGGGCGATGACGTCAAATTTGCCCCAACTTTCAGAATTTCAAAACCTGTTTGGAAGATTGCCTGCCCTATGAGTTCTGTTATACTCACAGACATAATTCAAACAGTTTTAGAAACTTCAGAGTGTTTCCTATCCAATAGTAATATGCATATATTAGCAATTTAGGACAGAGTTTGATGCAGTTCACTATGGGCACGCAATTCATCCAACGTGAAAATACTGCCCCCTATCCGCAACAGGTTTTAAGGTAATTTCTTCTCCATACATGTCCATATGATTCTGCCTCTTAGAACTGAGGGCGATGTTTGCATTGCTCCACCTGAGCACTGGTCTGACACTGATCTAAACCCATAACTGCACGTCGGTCAGGAAGAAGCAGGGGTTTCTTTGCCTTCCCCAGCAGTTAGCAGAACACACTGGCATCCATGATAAATGACACCATGGGATCGTGAAAGGCCGGGTCCATGACTCACAGGCCTTTGTCTAGCATGCCATTCTCATGTTGATGGCTGTGGATTTGGATGGGAACGCTCACCTCAGGGCAGAATAGACAGAGCCACAGAGAATACGACTGGGAGGCTGAGTGTAACTGTAAGAGCCAATTTATATATGTAAAATGACATGTATAGAATATGTTTTGGTAAACATTTTATTGCTTAGAATTATATGAAAACAGTCAATGTTTTTTTAATGGTTTATATTAATATAAAAATTCAATTTCTATTGCTATTGAGACACCTGTTGACACCCTTTTGGGTTAGGACAGCATTTAAAGGGTTAAACCTAAGATGACCGCAATGTAGACAATTGGAACAGGTGTTTAAGCCTGAATAGAAGACGCCAAGGAGTTACAGTTTTCAACCACAGTTTTCAACCACCATATCAAAACAAATATTAAGTTATCATCCTGGAACTGTGTGACAACCCGAACAATTATTAGTGGGCAATAAATATAATTTAGCTGCAACTCTCAATGGGGAAATGCATTGAAACCAACCCTGTAAAGGCGTCTGTAGAAGTGGCCTAGTTAAAATGTTGGGACATTGTTTAAAGCCACAACAGTACTACAGTACTCTTCAGTTAATAAAAAAAAAACTTTAGCTTTGCTGGATGTGCTCCTAATGCAAGTCAGCCCTGTTCACTGTTTATATGCATTATATGAACAACATTCTGGGTTAGATTAATCAATGCTCCATTACTATGCTATTATTATTTGCATAATATTAAAACATACAGCGACTGTTGTACAGTGTTTTGTCAAAGTTTATAGGCAACTTTTTTAATTTAAAAAAATGACGTTGTGTTTTGGAAAGCTGTTTTTTCCTGGATCAGACGGGCTATATAAATGGACATTTTGGGTATACATGGACGGATTTAATCGAGAAAAAAAAGACCCAATTGTGATGTTTATGGGACATATAGGAGTGCCAACAAAGAAGCTCGTCAAAGGTAATGGATGTTTTATATTTTATTTCTGCGTTTTGTGTAGCGCCGGCTATGCTAATTCTTTTGTTTACGTCCCCTTCAGGTATTTCGGGGGTTGCATGCTATCAGATAATAGCTCCTCATGCTTTAGCCGAAAAGCATTTTAAAAATCTGACATGTTGGCTAGATTCACAACGAGTGTAGCTTTAATTCAATACCCTGCATGTGTGTTTTAATGAAAGTTTGAGTTTTAGCGAGTACTATTAGCATTTGGCGCTACGCATTTCCTGTTGGCTAGGTGAGACGCTGGCGTCTCGGTGGCTGGAAGCATACTGTTAGCTATCTAGCTAATGTTAGCTGGCTGGCTCGCTAGCTAACGTTACATGTATGATCTGTGTTGTACTATTATTTGTATCTCAGAGCCATTTGCATAGTTATAGCCTAATTTTAGCTAGCTAGCTAACACTGAACCTGATTGTTTAGCTACCTGCATGTTCATGCAGGGTAGTAACATTATGAGTTTGGAATATTGTTCATTGTCTAAACATGCCGACACAAAATACTAATTTCAATAGAACTTTCAGGATGTCACAACTGTCGATAGACGTAGCTGGTAAATTCGCTCTGGCAATCTACTCCGATTTCAGAGCACTCTCGTCTGAGTGTGCCAGAGAGCAGAATAACTGTCAGTGAACGTTGACAAAAAAATCATAATTAAATTGTTGTCAGCAGCACATTCACCAAAGCTCTAGATAACATAAAAACATCCTAACCATGTCTGCTAGGGGAAGTAAAATGGTCAGAGTGAGCTGTTGTCTCATTTGTGTCTGTAAGTAGCCAGCTAGCTTGGGTGCTTGACTGCTGTTGTTAGGTCAGAATGCTTGGGTCAACCCTACTCCTTGACCAGAGCATCCAGTGTGCTCTCTGAATTTACACACGGACAAGCTGACAAAGCTCTGAGTTTATGAACACCTAGAGTGCACTCTGAGCGCATTCTGGCACTCCAGATTGAATTTACAAACACACCATAGCATAAAACCAGCCTTCAGTCTTGAAATCTTTGGTTGATTAGTACATGGCCTCACATGTGTATCCTTTAAAGAGATGTGTGGGGCTTAAGCTTAACTGTTACGGCTAGACGTTCCGCTAGCGGAACATCTCGACGAAATTGCAGAGCGCGAAATTCAAATTAAATTATTAGAAATATTTAACTTTCATAAAATCACAAGTGCAATACATCAAAATAAAGTGTAACTTCTTGTTAATCCAGCCGCCATGTCAGATTTCAAAAAGGCTTTATGGGGAAAGCAAACCATGCGATTATCTGAGGACAGTGCCCCATCATACAAATGCATGACAAACATATTTCAGCCAGGGAGGTGTGACACGAAAGTCAGAAATAACGATATAATTCATGCCTTACCTTTGAAGATCTTCTTCTGTTGGCACTCCAAAATGTCCCAGGAACATCACAAATGGTCCTTTTGTTCGATAAATTCCTTCTTTATATCCCCAAAATGTCCATTTATTTGACGCGTTTGATTCAAAAATACACCGCTTCCAACTTGCCCAAAATGACTACAAATTATCTAATAAATTACCTATAAACTTGGTCCAAACATTTCAAACAACTTTCCTAATCCAACCTTAGGTATCCTAAAACGTAAATAATCGATCAAATTTAAAGTTCACATGTTCCAGAAGGCACTTCTGCCAAAAAAACGCATTTTGAACAAAAAATAAAGTTTACGCTCAAATGGCTCTGCTGTGAAGTGGTGACGCACAACAAATGCCTAGTTTCCTAAAACTAATCGCATGGTGCTTTTAAGAGGGTGTGAGCAATTCTGAATGGGTCTAGACAAAGTAGAGCTCTCCAGTAGGTTTCCCAAAAATTCAAGGGCCATTTTCTCAAAAGTGATGTTAGAAGTTATCATCTGTGACTCTCAAACCCGGATCCGGGAGCGTAATAATCGCCTCAAACTAATTAGCATAATGCAGCGGACATAAATCTTCCTAGAAGATCTTCCTATTCATGAAAATCACAAATGAAATATATTGAGACACAGCTTAGCCTTTTGTTAATCACACTGTCATCTCAGATTTTCAAAATATGCTTTACAGCCAACGCTAGACAAGCATTTGTGTAAATTTATCATGGCATAATGCTATGCTAGGCTCTGCTAGCGGCAGGCAACATTTTCACGAAAATAAGAAAAGCAATCAAATTAAATAATTTACCTTTGAAGAACTTTGGATGTTTTCACTCAGGAGACTCCCAGTTAGACAGCAAATGTTCCTTTTTTCCAAAAATATTATTTTTGTAGGCGAAATAGCTCCCGTTTGTTCTTCACGTTTGGCTGAGAAATCGACCGGAAAACTCCAAACTTTTTTCCAAATTAGCTCCATAATATCGACAGAAACATGGCAAATGTTGTTTAGAATCAATCCTCAAGGTGTTTTTCACATATCTATTCGATAATATATCCGTCGGGACAATTGGTTTCTCAATAGAAGCGATTGGAATAATGGCTACCTCAGTACTTTATGCAAGATTTTCTGCGGGAGCCATCATGTGACCACTTGCTCAATGTGGTCCCTTACGGCTATTCTTCAACATAAATGCGTAAAAAGACGTCACAATGCTGTAGACACATTGGGGAATAGGTAGAAAGCGTAAGCTTATTCATAGCCCATTCACAGCCATATAAGGAGTCATTGGCACGAAGCGCTTTCAAAAAATGCGGCACTTCCTGATTGGATTTTTATCTGGGTTTCGCCTGTAACATCAGTTCTGTTGCACTCACAAACAATATATTTGCAGTTTTGGAAACGTCAGAGTGTTTTCTATCCAAAGCTGTCAATTATATGCATAGTCGAGCATGTTGTCGTGACAAAATATCCCGTTTAAAACGGGAATGTTTTTTATACAAAAATGAAAAATACTGCCCCCTAGTCGCAAAAGGTTATCAACTTTCAAAGCAGAATAACTTTAACTGTAGTGTATGATATACACATTTCTAGCTCTGAGTCTCTACTTTGATCCAATGCAAAAAACACCAATATCCAATTTTGCTACATAAGACCGAATCGAGCAGGTCGGTCAGATGTGGCCTTTTGTTAGAACAAGACACCAGATGTACGGTATTCTACAGGACTATCATCTGGATCTTGCCTGACAAGCTTGTCACAATAGTTCATCACCTCATGTTCACCGGTACTAATGAATACACAAGAGACAACGTATAATTATGTTGCCTGAAATACAAAACAGGATATAGGACACTACGGATTTTTCATACAGCAGATAGTTAAGTAAGGCACCTGCAATGTATACATACTGTACATTTACAAAACAAAACATTACGGCTCTCTGTGTTGCTTTCCCCTTGTTTTGATACTGCCTGAGAAGAAGCAACACTTCAAATCCCAAAGTATTTTGCTGCATCCTCTCTTGTACTCAGCCACTGTGTAATACTTTCACTTTGGCCAGGTTTTTATTTTGTACGTCTCCATTTCAACCACTCAACCCCTCTCGTTTTGACAACCGACCACTCAGGAGGAATTACAGCCCACGCCTGTCCGCGTGTGTTGGAGAAGGATATATTGGTAATTTTCTGCTAGTGCATTGTGTCCACAGCAAGGCTTGTCTTGCCACTGTAAGCATGACGGCTCTCCCACGATGGAGAAGGTCCCCTTTAAATCTGCGCTACCCTGCAGACATCTGGTCACAAAAGAGGGGTATTTTTAGGTCAGCAAAGCACTCTGGGATAGGAATCATAGATCAACATGAGCATTGGAGAGAGAGAGAGAGAGAGAGAGAGAGAGAGAGAGAGAGAGAGATTGTGACTTGACAAATAGAATTGGATGATTCCTTGGTTGAAGTATGTGTTTAACCATCAATATGTTGTCTTTTCCCAGCTAAACACATCTCTACCATGACAGACATGACATCTACCTGCCTTTATTATAAAATAATTAATAACATATACCATAGTAATTGATGCTGAGATAAAGTCAAATCTCTATAAAAATTGAGCATTGAACCAAGGTGACAGATTCATCTCAAGGCCCACACAATTCCTGTCAGACATTATTTGTGGTGACGTGTATGCACAGCTTGCTGCACAATGTTTTAGACAGCCCAGAAGGTGCAAAGCTTTTAAAGAAAACAAGACAGTCACACCTGAGTGTCTGAACATATGACTGTCCCACTGTGAACTCCCACCAGGTAATAAACCAGCCCTGGGGAGCCCACTGGTGCATATCCCTCCACCCTCCCCTCCCTTCATACCTTTTCACCTCCATTTCTTCTCTCTCTTTCCTTGTTTTTTTTTCTCTCACCTCAACTGCCACTGTTCTCGGCACAGTGCTAGCTAGAGGCGTTTTCTAAAAATAAACTTCCTATTGGGGATGTCTTTGAAGTCTGGGGAAAGGCCATGTCTAAAGTGTAAAGGTCTAAGGTGTACAGATTAATGCAGAGTTTTTATTGGATTTCTCTTCTCCTGCCAAGAAACATAGTTATGGTAGTATTTGCATATAGTCCTGGCATCCTCTCTGCACAGTAAATCTCAATGTAACATGATTTGTTCTCCTATTCCTGAATTATTTAGAATGATCTAGATTATTCCAATATACACCGCATGGGCAAAAGTATGTGGACACCCCTTCAAAATAGTGCATTCAGCGATTTCAGCAACAACCGTTACTGACAGGTGTATAAAATCGAGCACACAGCCATGCAAACTCCATAAATAAACATTGGCAGGAGAATGGCCCGTACTGAAGAGCTCAGTGATTTTCAACGTTGCAATGTCATAGGATGCCACCTTTTCAACAAGTCAGTTCGTCAAATTGCAGCACTGCTAGAGCTGCCCCGGTCAACTGTAAGTGCTGTTATTGTGAAAAGCAAACGTCTAGGAGCATAACGGCTCAGCCGTTAAGTGGAAGGCCACACAAGCTCAGAGAACGGGACATGCAACACTCACTACCGAGTTCCAAACTGCCTCTGGAAGCAACGCCAGTACAATAACTGTTCGTTGAAATCGATTTCATTTGCTGAGCAGCCTCACACAAGCCTAAGATCACCATGTGCAATGCCAAGCGTCAGAGTGGTTTAAAGCTCGCCGCCATTGGACTCTGGACCAATGGAAGCGCGTTCTCTGGAGTGATGATTCACGCTTCACCATCTGGCAGTCCGACAGACAAATCTGGGTTTGGCAGATCCCAGGAGAACGCTACCTGCCCCAATGCATAGTGCAAACGGCAAAGTTTGGTGGAGGAGGAATAATGGTGTGGAGATGTTTTTCATGGTTTGGGCTAGACCCCTTAGTTCTAGTGAAGGGAAATCTTAACGCTACAGCATACAATGACAATGTAGACAATTCTGTGCTTCAAACTTTTTGTCTAAAGTTTGGGGAAGGCCCTTTCCTGTTTCGGCATGACAATTCCCCCGTGCACAAAGCGAGATCCACACAGAAAACTGTTTGTCGAGATCGGTGTAGAGGAACTTGACTGGCCTGGACAGAGCCCTGACCTCAACCACATTTAACACCTTTGGGAGGAATTGGAACGCCGGCTGCAAGCCAGGCCTAAATGCCCAACATCAGTGCCCGACCTCACTATTGCTCTCGTGGCTGAATGGAAACAAGTTCCTGCAGCAATGTTCCAACATCTAGTGGAAAGCCTTCCCGTGAGAGTGGAGGTTTTTAATACAGCAACAGGGGTACCGACTCCACATTAATTCCCATGATTTTCAGAATGAGATGTTTGACCACATACTTTTGGCCATGTAGTGTATCTTTGAAACTTTGCACACATATTTTCGCAAAGATTATTGACTTCTACCACTATTGATATTCTGGCAACCAGCCACCTATATTGCCTCTAAAACTATTAACAATAATTACACTGTTTCACACTATTACACTACTGCCACATGAGAATACACTCATGTAATATCATGATGTTATTTTCATACATTTCCTCTGGATAATGGTTCACTCTCAATCAATCCAAGTCTTCTCATCATAAAAAGGCATCTCGCCAGTTGCCACAAGATATTTACCAGCAAACATTTACAAATGCTATTTGTTGTCTTCCTCTGAGCTGTCATTTCTAGTGAGTCATCCCCACCCAGGCACTCATTGGCAGTCAGGCCGAGCACCTCCATCAAGACAGTGACGAGGTGGAGCTATTATATACCAGAGTACATTTCTCATCTCAACTTCTCCTACTCAAAAGTGAATAGAAAGAGACAGGGAATGGCAAACAATCTTTCAAACTGATGCGCAAGTCCAGCATGGAGGGATATGATCCTTCTTTTGGTTGTTTTCAGTCGACTGGTTGATTTAAGTTATTGATTGCCTTATGAGTCCCCTCTCCCGCAGTCTCTAAAACTGATTCTGCAGCTGACAAACAGAGGAAATTGATGAACATTGGAGTGTGTGTTAAATTGTGCTCTAAAATATATATACAATATGTGTAAGCAGAAAAGGTTAATAATCTATCTTCTACCAAACCAACCAAGCAATGTGCTTAATATGAAGGATTTCCCTGTCATAAGGATAGCATAAGAGAATCTAAACATTAGACAGCCATCATTGGCTTATTACTGACAGGCAAGTAAATGCCAGTACAACTCAGAGCCAAGATAATAAACACACAGTCTCATTGTTTGGACCAAGATCTCAGCTCTAACAGATAAGAGAACATGTTTTCACACTCCTATGTCCTTAAGAAAAGCGCTAACACGAATCATGTTAGTCATTAGCAATTTGATATAATGTCAAATGACTGAGGACTGTAAATAGTATGTGATGCAGAGACTTGACTAATAGACAGAGTCACAAAGACGTCATTAGACCAAGAAGACATCGTCATGTGTTACACAATCTCAGAGAGTACAGTAGAGAAAAGGAAAGGATCTATGGAGAAAAATAACTTATCCTTAGGTGTACGAGAGAAAAAGGTGTGCCTGCACTCCGGAGAGGTCCCTTTAGTGTGATACAGGGCTTTCTCTTTCTATGTCTGCATCACTGTAAATAAGCCTAAACCAAAATATAAAAACAAAATGTAACAATTTCAAAGATTTTACTGAGTTACAGTTCACATAAGGAAATTAGTCATTTGAAATACAATCATTAGGCCCTAGTCTATGGATTTCACATAATTGGGAATACATTCAGTGTATGCATCTGTTCGTCGCAGATACCTTTAAAAAAAGGTAGTGGCGTGGATCAGAAAACCAGTCAGTATCTGGTGTGACCAACATTTGCCTCATGCAGTGCGACACATCTCCTTTGCGTAGAGTTGATCAGGCTGTTGGTTGTGGCCTGTGGAATGTTGTTCTACTCCTCCTATTCAATGGCTTTGCGAAGTTGCTGGATATTGTCGGGAACTGGAACACGCTGTCGTACACGTCGATCCACATCATCTCAATGGGTGACATGTCTAATGAGTATGCAGGCCATGGAAGAACTGTGACATGTTCAGCTTCCAGTAATTGTGTACAGATCCTTGCGACATGGGGCCGAGCATTATCATGCTGAAACATGAGGTAATAGCGGCGGATGAATGGCACAACAATGGGTCTCAGGATCTCGTCACGATATCTCTTCGCATTCAAATTGCCATCAATAAAACGCAATTGTGTTTGTTGTCTATAGCTTATACCTGCCCATACCATAACCGCACCGCCACCATGGGGCACTCTGTTCACAACATTGACATCAGAAAACCATTCGCCCACACATCGCCATACACGTGGTCTGCGTTTGTGAGGCCAGAGACCACAACCGATGTTGGCCTCCACTTCTCTGGCAAGAGTTTTGGTGGACATTCCTGCAGTGGCATTGGGTTGTGTGAAAAAACTGCACGTTTTAGAATGGCCACTTTTTTTGTCCCCAGCACAATATGTCTAAAGATCATGCTGTTTAATTATATTCTTGACATGCCAAACCTGTCAGGTAGATGGATTATCTTGGCAAAGAAGTAATGCTCTCTATCACAGAAGTAAACCAATTTGTGCACAAAATTCGAGAGAAATACGTTTTTTGTGTGTATGGAACATTTCTGGGATCTTTGATTTCAGCTCATGAAACATGGAACCAACACTTTAAATGTTGGGCTTATATTTTTGTTCTGTGTAGTATCAGAAAGAGCAGATTCTTAGGTTTCCAAAACCCATACCATTGTCAAATAACTCTGAAACTGAAAGGATTATTTTTCGAATACCTTATTTGAAATGTATTTATTAGACTGTTAGAATGTTCAAGTAAAAATGAATGCTCTAGGCCTGGCTTCTATAGTGTGAAAAACCAATCTGACACTATATCAGTTGATTCCCAATAAAGTGCATACACCAATAGACATGGTAGAGACAAATTTGACTCGTAAGACAATCTGGAAAGCCGAGTCCTGTGATTGACATACAAATGTAATCAGAAATCTCCACATCTTTTGCCTCATTTCCCTGCGAAATGGGTAACACAAGCAAGAGACTTTTCATCGGCATCATAAACGCCAGCAACACAAGAAGAGTATATAGAAATCAATGCACTGAAACATTCTTGAAACTCAATACTCTTTATCACATAATCATGATCTTTACTTTGATTGTTGAGTTAGAAGGTCCAACGGGGAGGTCAAATTGCCTGCAGGAGTTATAATCAATTATTTGTAAATTATATGTTGTAGAAATGTGTCGTCTGGAGCAATGAATACCTAAAGAGTAGAATATATGTGATTTGCACTGTGCCTAGAATTGTATGCTCCCACTGACTCTACAAGAGGTCGGGAACCCGTTCAGTGCAACAGATGATGAAATTAGCATCACCGCCAGGGACTAATCCAACCAGAACTAATGGGAATTTGTTACATTTAACGTAAAGTAGGGAGGACACATTTAGTGCACTATCAAACAAATGGGAAAATTGACTAAATGAACAAAAAAAAGTCTGTGTCAAAAGATTAAATACATATCTACACCATGCAAATGCAATAGCACACGGCAGCGAACGTGCGCACACACACACACCGCACGCACACCGCACGCACACGCAGCACCATTGAACCTCTACGATTCAATTAGACTATTTGGCCAAGGGCTAGCCCCACAGTTCAGCCCCATGACAATTGTCAGAGGTTCATTTCTAGCTCTCAGGGTGTCATGTAATGTGGAGTTTGGAAGCCACAGGATGTATTTACAGCTCAATTCTGTTCACTGGAATCTCACTGTACAACCTGAGTCTTCCATTATCCTATGGAAGACACCCTTTCTTTGAAAAAAATAATGTTCTTTCTCTCTCTCCATCTTTCCCTCTTGCAGACTTCGTATTTTGTTAGTTTGGTGCAATTCCAAGATAAGAGCCATCATACCACATGTATGGATGGTAATGTATCTAATGCCTGGAGTCAAAAAGCATCTCAGAGAGGATTACGTCTCTTTAGTACCTTAACACTAGAAGAGACAAATTAGTCATTTTAACTCAATATGAATTAAACGTGAAAATCTCTGCCATTTTTAACCCTCCTGCTCTGTTCCGACCAATTTACACGTTTTTTTCTCTGAAAAATTAAGTTAATTTCATCTGATTGTCATAAGGTTCCATGACTTTGTCCACACAAGTCATCTGAACACACAAAATACATTTTGATGATTTTCATTACATTTTGGGTGTTTTAATTAACCATTGTACACCTGTGGTGTTCCCGGTCAAAAATGACCGGTCATTAGAAATGAATGGGTGAGACTACAATTGGTGTATAAAATTGAGTTCAGGCACATGCCCATTCATCAGATGGACACACTGCCTCTCCCATACCCGCACATGCACACGCACACACACACACACACACACATCTCACTCCCCTTCTTGGCATCCATGGCAACCCCCACGGGAACCTTTCCCCAATAGAATCTTTCCCCACGGGAACCACACCTGTTGGCATTCTCACAAACAATCTCAACATTGTTTCAATAATATATAGAACTTTTCTAGCAGCTCTGGTATATAAAGCTTTTTTGAGGACTTGCTCACAATCCATTCTGTGGTAGAACAATGACCAAACAATATACTGTATGTGAGGCTCTTGATCATATCTTTGACACAAATAGCACAATATGTTTCATCTTAGTACTTGTACTTGTAGTCAAAATAATTCATACATTATGCTTATTTTTTTATTTAAGAAAGAGTTTTATGATCTCAGGTCAATGAGGCCTACAGGCGATAAATAGAAGCTCAAGACGTGTAATGTTCACAAGAACTGAAGTTGATAAAAAGAACACAACATTAGGTGATAATATATGTATTATTATGGATTTATAATCAGCTATAAATAGGGTGGTCATTTTGGACCAGGAACACATAAGTAATTGAAACATGAAACGAACACAACAGGAGGGTTAAAGAAATGCCCTCGTCGGTCCTCGACTTTTCCTGAATATGTCTATTTATGTTGTCAGAATTTTGATATCACAAACATAATTTGTTTTCTAAGCAGTTTTAAGAGGACATGTCATTTTCTTCCCATAGTGCCAAAAAAATCCCAAATTCAACAATGAGTCGTTTGGAAGGAATCAGTGGCTACCTGCAAGCGTTGCAAAGAAACCACTAACGTTAGCCTGCTATTCAATGAAGTAGCTGTGTTTTTTTTCCCAGAGTTCGCACCATAAATCCTGAGAATCCCACTCTTTGATGGCAAAATTTGCCGACGAAGGACCGCTGCGCCACCTTCACAAGGTGAGTCTATCATGACACAAGGAGAGACCCAGATGCAGAAACAGGAGGCAGATGGTTGGAGTCTTACAATATTTATTAATCCAATAAGGTAAGGCAAGAGAATAGTCGTGGACAGGCAAAAGGGTCAAAACCAGTTCAGAGTCCAAAAGGTACCGAAGGGCAGGCGGAATCAAGGTCAGGGCAGGCAGGTCAGACTCCGGAGACGGGCACATTGTGCACCACTCCCTAGCATTCTTCTCGCCAATGTCCAGTCTCTTGACAACAAGGTTGATGAAATCCGAGCAAGGGTAGCATTCCAGAGGGACATCAGAGACTGTAACGTTCTTTGCTTCACGGAAACATGGCTCACTGGAGAAACGCTATCAGAGTCGGTGCAGCCAGCTGGTTTCTCCACGCATCGCACCGACAGAAACAAACATCTTTCTGGTAAGAAGAGGGGCGGGGGCGTATGCTTCATGGTTAACGTGACGTGGTGTGGCCACAACAACATACAGGAACTCAAGTCCTTCTGTTCACCTGATTTAGAATTCCTCACAATCAAATGTCGACCTCATTATCTACCAAGGGAATTCTCTTCGATTCTAATCACAGCTGTATATATTCCCCCCCAAGCAGACACATCGATGGCTCTGAACAAACTTTATTTGACACTTTGCAAACTGGAATCCATATATCCGGAGGCTGCATTCATTGTAGCTGGGGATTTTAACAAGGCTAATCTGAAAACAAGACTCCCTAAATTTTATCAGCATATCGATTGCGCAACCAGGGCTGGAAAAACCTTGGATCATTGCTATTCGAACTTCCGCAACGCATATAAGGCCCTGCCCCACACTCCTTTCGGAAAAGCTGACCACAACTCAATTTTGTTGATCCCTGCCTACAGACAGAAACTAAAACAAGAAGCTCCCGCGCTGAGGTCTGTTCAACGCTGGTCCGACCAATCTGATTCCACACTCCAAGACTGCTTCCATCAGGTGGACTGGGATATGTTTCGTATTGCGTCAGACAACAACATTGACGAATACGCTGATTCGGTGAGCGAGTTCATTAGAACGTGCATTGAAGATGTCGTTGCCATATCAACGATTAAAACATTCCCAAACCAGAAACCGTGGATTGATGGCAGCAGTCGCGTGAAACTGAAAGCGCGAACCACTGCTTTTAATCAGGGCAAGGTGACCGGAAACATGACCGAATACAGTGTAACTATTCCCTCCGCAAGGCAATCAAACAAGCTAAGCGTCAGTATAGAGACAAAGTAGAATCTCAATTCAACGGCTCAGACACAAGAGGTATGTGGCAGGGTCTACAGTCAATCACGGATTACAAAAAGAAAACCAGCCCCGTCACGGACCAGGATGTCTTGCTCCCAGGCAGACTAAATAACTGTTTGGACCGCTTTGAGGACAATACAGTGCCACTGACACGGCCCACAACTAAATGCGGACTTTCCTTCACTGCAGTCGACGTGAGGAAAACATTTAAACGTGTCAACCTTCGCAAGGCTGCAGGCCCAGGCGGCATCCCCAGCCGCGCCCTCAGAGCATGCGCAGACCAGCTGGCTGGTGTGTTTACGGACAAATTCAATCAATCCATATCCCAGTCTGTTGTTCCCACATGCTTCAAGAGGGCCACCATTGTTCCTGTTCCCAAGAAAGCTAAGGTAACTGAGCTAAACGACTACCGCCCCGTAGCACTCACTTCCGTCATCATGAAGGCCCACAGACGATGCAATCTCAACCACACTGCACACTGCCCTAACCCATCTGGGCAAGAGGAATACCTATGTGAGAATGCTGTTCATCGACTACAGCTCGGCGTTTAACACCATAGTGCCCTCCAAGCTCGTCATCAAGCTCGAGACACTGGGTCTCGACCCCGCCATGTGCAACTGGGTACTGGACTTCCTGACGGGCCGCCCCCAGGTGGTGAGGGTAGGCAACAACATCTCCACCCCGCTGATCCTCAACACTGGGGCCCCACAAGGGTGCGTTCTGAGCCCTCTCCTGTACTCCCTGTTCACCCACGACTGTGTGGCCACGCACGCCTCCAACTCAATCATCAAGTTTGCGGACGACACAACAGTGGTAGGCTTGATTATCAACAACGACGAGACGGCCTACAGGGAGGAGGTGAGGGCCCTCGGAGTGTGGTGTCAGGAAAATAACCTCACACTCAACGTCAACAAAACTAAGGAGATGATTGTGGACTTCAGGAAACAGCAGAGGGAACACCCCCCTATCCACATCGATGGAACAGTAGTGGAGAGGGTAGTAAGTTTTAAGTTCCTTGGCGTACACATCACAGACAAACTGAATTGGTCCACCCACACAGACAGCATCGTGAAGAAGGCGTAGCAGCGCCTCTTCAACCTCAGGAGGCTGAAGAAATTTGGCTTGTCACCAAAAGCACTCACAAACTTCTACAGATGCACAATCGAGAGCATCCTGTCGGGCTATATCACCGCCTGGTACGGCAACTGCTCCGCCCACAGCCGTAAGGCTCTCCAGAGGGTAGTGAGGTCTGCACAACGCATCACCGGGGGCAAACTACATGCCCTCCAAGACACCTACACCACCCGATGTCACAGGAAGGCCATAAAGATCATCAAGGACAACAACCACCCGAGCCACTGCCTGTTCACCCCGCTATCATCCAGAAGGCGAGGTCAGTACAGGTGCATCAAAGCTGGGACCGAGAGACTGAAAAACAGCTTCTATCTCAAGGCCATCAGACTGTTAAACAGCCACCACTAACATTGAGTGGCTGCTGCCAACACACTGACTCAACTCCAGCCACTTTAATAATGGGAATTGATAGGAAATGATGTAAAATATATCACTAGCCACTTTAAACAATGCTACCTAATATAATGTTTACATACCCTACATTGTTCATCTCATATGTATATGTATATACTGTACTCTATATCATCTACTGCATCTTTATGTAATACATGTATCACTAGCCACTTTAACTATGCCACTTTGTTTACATACTCATCTCATATGTATATACTGCACTCAATACCATCTACTGTATCTTGCCTATGCCGCTCTGTACCATCACTCATTCATATATCTTTATGTACATATTCTTTATCCCCTTACACTTGTGTCTATAAGGTAGTAGTTTTGGAATTGTTAGCTAGATTACTTGTTGGTTATTAATGCATTGTCGGAACTAGAAGCACAAGCATTTTGCTACACTCGCATTAACATCTGCTAACCATGTGTATGTGACAAATAAAATTTGATTTGATTTGATCAGGCAGGTGGGACAGTGGTCCAGAGTCAGGCAGGGGTCAAAACCGGGAAGACTATCAAAAGGAGAACAGCAAAAGGAGTACGGGACAAACACGGTGGTTGACTTGACTAACATACAAGACGAACTGGCACAGAGAGACAGGAAACACAGAGATAAATACACTGGGGAAAATAAGCGACACCTGGAGTGGATAGAGACAATCACAGGAACAGGTGAAACAGATCAGGGCGTGAATGAGTCCAAAAATGTATTGTGTGCTGCTGCGTAAATGATGCAATATGCAAGGGAGAAATGTATACTGTAGCTAAGAAAGTAATACTAAGTGTATGTTGTGTAGTAAGCTGTTAGTAACCAATATGCCTCACCCTAATAATTTGGTATATTTTCACCAACACGGCATTGTAAACACATAGTGGTTGTGGTGCTTGGCCTGCACGTGCAAATTCAGCACACACAACATTCTATAATAGAATTGTGTTATGTGACGTGTATCTTTTTTGACATGCAAAGACCCAAACGGCGTTCAATGTGCCTCACCCTAATTATTTGGTCTATTTTCACCTCTTCATTTTGACCTACTGTTCTAACTTGGTGGTGCACAAACAGCCTATATAACCTGTTTAAGAGAAATGTAATAATATAATATTGTACGAGTTTCATTGTCTGTTTATGTGCCCCAAGTTCTGACTTGGTGTACAGGGAGTACACTGTAAGAACGGCCCATGTCCTGAATTATGTCGCTGTACATTTCAAAAGTGCTGAACATTTAGTTATATTGACTACGTCCTTCGTTGCTTGCTAATTAATGTCTTAATCGAAATTACTGATTGCCTCCTGTCCGCTTGTCGTCCCCTTATGCCATAGTTTGTAAATGGCAATTGTCAGTAGAAACCACATTTGTTTAAGCAAGTCTGCATATCAACTATGTTTTTAAAAAAGGCAGTAAATGAAGTTGAATGAACTGCGCCCCCCCCCCCCCACGTGAGCATGTGGCAAAGGATAGCATACAGTAACAAACTTATGAAAATGGTATTGTGTTCTTTGAAATACAAATTTTTCGTATTCTGATGTTACCAAAGACCTTCATAAACACCACCAAATGATAATTTCTATGATACCTTACACAAAATGTATTTATTAGACTGTTAGAATGTTAGAGTAAAAATGACTGCTCGAGGCCCGGCTTCTTTAGTTTAAAAAATTCTATGGGATACTCATGTAACACAGCCAGAGATTATAACTATACATAAATGCAATGAAGCGTTCTCACAACTCAATACTCTTTATCACATAATCATGCTTTTCACTTTGATTGCGGAGTTAGCTGGGGAGGTCAAATTGCCTGCAGGAGTTATAATCAACTGTTTGTAAACTATATTTTGTAGAAATGTGCTGTCTTGGACACTGAATACCTAAAGAGTAAAATATATGTGGCTTGCATTGTGCCTATAATTACATCCTCCCTGTGACTCTGCAAGAGGTCGGGAACCCGACGGAGCAACAGATGATGAAATTAGCATCACCGCCAGGGACTAATCCAACCAGAACTAATGGGAATTTGTTACATTTAACATAAAGTAGGGAGGACACATTTAGTGCACCATCAAACAAATGGGAAAATGCACTAAATTAACAAAATATTCAGTGTCAAATGATTAAATATATATATTTACCATGCAAATACAGTAGCACACGGCAACGAATGTTCGCACACACACCACACGCGCACGCACACACGCACACAAACACACACACAGCATCAGTGAACCTCTACGACTCAATTAGACAATTAGGCCATGGCTAGTCCCACAGTTGAGCCCCTTGACAATTGTCAGAGGTTCATTTCTAGCTCTGAATGTGTCATGTAATATGGAGCTTCGAAGCTACAAGATGTATTTACTGCTCAATTCTGTCCACTGAAAATTCTGTGTACAACCTACTGTTTTCAGGAGGGCAACAATTACCTAATGGAAGACCCCAATGCCTCCCCCTCTGCTTGGAAAAACAAATTATCTCGCTCTATCTATCTCTCGTTCTACTATACCACAAGCCAGTCCTCTGCTCTTTTCTGATAAAGTACCAGCCTGATAGTGAGCATGCTGTTCAGTGAGAGGATGCTCTCCTCTGACTTCTCCCACTCTATGACTAGACTAATGTCTTATCTACACTAGCACACAGTGAAGCCTACCTGCATGTTGTGTGATCATTATTACATAGCCCCACATGCTGGTTTAGGTGGACATGCAAGTAAGGGAGTGTGTACAAAGGTACAGATACCGTAGTTATTGCGCTAGTATATTTAATTGATAGTCCTCCGACTCGACTGTTGGGCTGAGTGCCTAGCTAGAAACTTCTAAAAGGAAATGTCTTGAAACAAAATTGATGTTGTGTGTTGCTCCCCGGGGGATGTCTCATCATAAGTTAGCATGACCACTGCACATTAGTATTGAAATTCATCCCTGTCCTTGGCTACCCAAAATATTTGTATTACAAAATCGTTCTCTGTGTTGCATGTAATCCTTCCCAAGAGGTTCAGAGCCTTCACAAATCTAAAGTGCCCCCCTGATAGGGAAACCTAATGATATTTGGAAACGACATCCTCTATTGCCGCTGCTGTTTATATACAATATAGCAACGGAAGACGTTGCATTTGCACAATTTCAAACCATCCTGTCACATAGTCTCCCATCAAAAGCCAATATTGCAAACACAAAGGCGTGTGCAGAGTGCAGACTCGTAAAGATCATCTCATCATACATTGTACTACTCACAGATGGACATAATGTAAGTATCTTAATTTCAGTTTATTTCCCCTCTGGCCCAGGTAAGGCTCCCACATACGAGTGCACTCAACATGCCCGTTTCCCCTGTTCTATTTGAACCTGAAGTGGGTTTACTCCGGTTCCCACCAGGGGGGCTGCTTCAGTTCACAAACCACTCGCTTATGGTCAGACGAGTTGTGACAGTGTGCAGAGTCGAGGAGCCAAAGCTGGCGGCGGTAGGTATACAATCTGTGGATTCCGAGTACAGACCTTGACAGGCAGGAAATGTCACAGACCGCTCCACACTCCAGTCCCCCTCCACTGCCTCTGGAAATTATCCCACTCTACTGCCAGCCCAACTCAGCCCCGGGTAGCAGGACAGACCACAACCACCACACCAGACATAGCAACAAGTCAGAGAACAGGATCTGTCTCGGGAGACAATAGAAAACACCAGAATTATAAACTGCAGAACAAGGATTAACGACAGATATTGTATATCAACAAGTACAATAGTATCTGCCTCGGATAGGAGAATAGGTCTGAACAACAGCTATATCAAATAATGTAACCAGATTGGGATTATTCCTTTTTATAATTTGGTATCAGCTGTTGACCTCTCTTTGAGGCCACTCACCAAATCCTTGTCATTCTGGCAGTTACCATGTGTGTTCTGTCACCCTGCGACCCATAGTCCCTACACCCCATCTGCTTGTCACCCCGCTATGTGTTCCCTGCGCCTTTAAATATCAACAGATGAAATGCCCACAGCATCTGGATGCACATGTTTGTCTGCCTTGGTATTTGCAAAGGGCTCAAAGTGGCTTTTATAACAGCATTAGTGACGTTGCCTGACTCCCAGAGAGAGTATTCGTTCTTGTGAAATGTCACAGCATTTGAAAATGGGTCTCAAGCTTTCAAAATGAAGGGTGGTAGAGAAGTGTATGTGTTTTATCTGGCTAAGTGCATGTAATAATGTATCCTGGTCTCATAGACAAGACATAACATAGTAAAAGTAAATCCGAGACACTCAAATTTGTATGAAATGTTATGTTTGGTATGGTTACATAAGACAGAATGTTACTTAAGGCGAAAAAGGAAAGGAGGGTGGTTGGTCGGAGTGGATGGGTGGGTGTACAACACAAACGTCTAGCAAACAAGAGGAAACTTTTGGATTTTAGCTAATTAGCAACTTTTCAACAACTTACTACTTTTTAGCTACTTTGCAACGACTTGGTACGTTAGCTAACCCTTCCCATATCCCTAACCCTAACCTTAACCCTTTTAGGTAACCCTTCCCCTAACCCCTAGCCTTGCTAATGTTAGCCAGCTAGCTAACGTTAGCATTAGCCACTTAACCACAACAAATTGGAAATTGGAATATATCATTAAAAAAAATTATTCTAACATTGTACGTTTTGCAAATTCATAACATATTGTACATTTTGCAAATTCGCAACATATCATACAAATTTTAATTCATAATATATCATACAAATGTATACATTCCATACGAAACGTCAAATATCATACCAAATGTAGTGTCTCGGAGTTATGTACAGAATAATATGAAATGCTCTGAGACAAGTTTGAATGATGCGACACATCATACCCACATACTGTACAGAAACATTTGAATGATGTTATAATTTGAGAACATTTACAGCATGGACCATAAATGGACTCCTTGTTACCACACCAATGAACCACCACTGTATTTGACAGTACTGTAGATCTATGTGACATTGCGGAGGTGTTCAATTTACAACATAAATCGTGAAGTCATATGGTATCTTCCAGCCTTCCGCGGAGACGAACTGGGAAAGCCAATATAGAAGAACCAGCTACAAGCATTTGAGGCTCTTGTGTCACACAGCATCCCCCCCCCCCTTGTCCCCAAGGAATCATCCACTGCTCCCTCCATCAGTGCCCATGAGAGCAGAAGCCTGCCATGATAAAGGGGAGCATTATGGGGCATGTTTCCGCTTCGGTGACATCCTGCAGAGCACAGCTCCCTGCTAGCCAAACAGGGCATCATGGAGTCACTCTGTATGCCAGTTTTTCTCCTCTAATGATGACAGCTCTCAATTAAGGCTTTCTGTCTCGATGGTGATCGGGCCTTCTAACAACAGTTTCCACATGGACACCTTCAGACTGTCTGACTTGGTTTATCAAAGAAGCAGCAGGATTGGAGATTCGGGCAGTCTTGTGACTGTACATTTCCTCTTCACAGCAGCCATTTTGGCTGAAAAAAAACAATAACCTCTCCCCAGCATCTCGATTTTCGTTTTGGTGCTGTTTCGGTCTTTCAATATCACTAAGGTTGAACAAGGGTTAGAAAGGCATGGGGAGTGGATTGGCCCTCCAACCTAGCACGTCAATGTGTTTTCAGAAATGTAGGGCTCTATTTTCAGCTGGTGTTAAGTGTCAAACACATGTTAGTTTGCAATTTTGTAATGTAAAAAACGGGCGCACTGGCATTTTCCAGCCCTAACGCCAGGTTTGGAAATGTAACTCTCTAACATCAGCACACTTACACTCAGATGGGAGGGTTTGGAAATATTTGTTGTGTGTTCTTCAAAACACAATCCAACGTGCTTATTTCAGGCAGCACTGGTAGGGATATGTAAGACCTACCAAAAGGTTTTAGCAGTAACACAGTTGGTTATGGCATACATTTTGAAATGCAACCTGTCCAGACGTGAAGCACACTACCCATATGTGCATGGAACAAGAGCAGCCTAATGTGCTTTTGGTGCCTGTATACTTCATATTTGGTTAAAAACCAACAGTAGCCTCCCTTCCTCTCAATGAAGGCTTTTTTTTGGTGTCTGCCCAATGCAATAGCGAAGTAGGCAAGACTATAAATAAAGGGTTTGGTTCCTGAGACAGCTTGGAAATAAATCTTAGGAGTGTGGGGAGGTGAATTATTGGATGCCTTTTTTGTTCATATATTTTCTGGATTTATTGACCGACAGCCTGTAAGGTTCGCAAAAATATATCCATATTTTGTTTTGTTTTGTTTTGACATCTCCTTTCGTCTTGTATTCAGCCCAACTAAGAAGCTTAAACTGCTGGAGAAGACTGAATCCAGCAAATATCTTTTTGAGGATCAGCCATCCATCAATTTTTAGTTAAGTAAGAAACTTACTAACTGTATAATGCTGAACAGTCTTGTTGATACATTTCAATGTTAAACAAATTACTTTAAACATTAACGCTACATGTAAGATGGCTGCTGCAGTTGTGGCTATCTCTAGCGACGCAAAAACTGATGTCAAGGAAAATGAGACCTGGAGCAAGGTTGTGGTATGAAAAGACCCAAATGAGACTGTTTTACCTATTGTTATCATGGAGAGAGAAATCCTGACCAAAGAGGAGGCCATAGAAAAAAAACCCATTAAGGAAGAGGAGCTCTACCACAGTCGCACACATGAAATTCTTCCAAACCACTTGAGGTCAGTACAGAGAGTATGTGCACTCTGGTGTATATATATCTTCTCAGTAAAGAAGCAAGGGCAAAGCTTATGATCAGAGGAGTAACAGTTTTGTTCAAAGAGAATAATCCTTTCAGTTTGAAGTCGCCCATGGCTGACCAGAACTCAATTCAAGTTACAATTAAAATACTACCTGAATCAGCAGATGATAGTGTTGTGACTGAGTTTCTGGCTAAAGCTGGATGTATAAAGTGGTAGGGGAGGTTGATGAGGCGCATGACAAAATACAATGGTCAACTCACAAACGCCAATGGATATCGTTTTGTATATGTTGAAGCAGCACCTATCACTCCCATAATGCGGTCTGTGAAGATTGACCCTGAATGGATCAAAGTCATTTATGATGGACAAGGCCCTGGAGCGTAGACGGGACTGGCAGACAAAATCCCACTCTAGAAGGGGTCAGGAGATGGGCGAGTACAGTCCTACTACACTGGAAAACAGAAGCTCCAGAGAGGAAACTTTTTCCACATTATCTGCAGGACAGCAATCCTGTCCCCATGAGTAGGGCAGATGTATCACATATCCGAGCTGAAATGACAATGTGAGACTGAGGTTGAAGAGGATAATTTCTCGGCTCCCAAGGACAAATGCGAAGTGAATGAAACATTGTAGTTGGTACCTGGTGAGCCAGAGTCTACAACAGTGACCTCTCATTCCAAGAAAAATAAGAAGAGGCAGAAGAAGAAGAAGAAGAGGAAGAGGAAAAGTGCTAAAAATGAAGCTAGGAAAGTGGCTACTTAGACCAATGACAATCATAACCCAATACAAATCTCTGAGTATAATAAGGGGCCCCAAAGGCGGTGCAACTCTCTGGGGAATGCAAAAGAAGGCTGCCAAATATCAATGCTGGCCTTCATTCAATCAATCCAGAATCAACAAACACCCACGCGGCTCAGGGTAGGGGGTGGATTGCTTATGTACATGAAAGATAGTCGTTTCACGTTGAGACATGCCAATGACCTTGAATGTATGGGGCTGAATGTTTTCCTCTCCCCTCTGTCTCTCACCATCATTGGATTATGTCAACCACCAACATCTGATACCTCGTTTTATTATCATCCAAATGCAATGCTAAAAGAATGTGATCATGAGATCACATTTCTCCCAAATTCCAGATAAAAATATTGTCATTTAGAGCATTTGTTTGCAGAAAATGACAACTGATGCTCTAAATGACAATATATTTATTTGGAATTTGGGAGAAATGTCAGTAGTTTATAGAATGAAACAAAACATTTCATTTTTACCAACACATACCAATAAATAGTAAAACCAGAGAAACTGATAATTTTGCAGTTGGTGTCTTCATTTTTCCAGAGCTGTATAGTTTAGTGGCTTATTTGAAGTTGTATAATCCAAACTTGACTGTGTTAACCACCTTCTTCACTTCACTTGTTTCTTAAATGTCAAGTTGGAGTCCAAAATGATGCTGAGATACCTGAAGATAGACACAACTTTTAGATTCTCACTAATGATAAGATCAGCTCTTTGGGTAGAATCAATGGCATTCTTAGACAGTCTTGTGACAACTGGTCAAATGTCACAGTTGGTTCGAGACCTGGAGAAGCCTACAAGCCACAGTGTCTCGCACCCACTGTGAAATTTGGTGTAGGATCTGGGGGTGTCGCGAACGTCGTCAGGGAAATGACCGAACCAAGGTGCAGCATGGTGAGCGTGCATTTATTTTTATTATAAATGTCGCCAACAAAACAAAGAATAACAAAAACAAATGTGGCGCTTACTAGGGCTATACAGGCCACTAACAAAGTCAACTACCCACAACTAAGGTGGCAAAACAGGCTGCCTAAGCATGATTCACACTCAGAGGCAACGATAGACAGTTGTCCCTGATTGAGAACCATACCAGGCCAAAACATAGAAAAAGAAAACATAGAAATAAAGAAACTAGAATGCCAACCCTAGTCACACCCTGGCCTAACCAAAATAGAGAATAAAAGCCTTTCTATGGCCAGGGCGTGACAGAGGGTGCTTCAGCAAGGCTGGAATCTGGCAGATTTGTCTTTGTGAAGGACGAATGAATCAAGCCATGTACAAGGTTGTCCTGAACGAAAACTTGCTTGCTTCTGCTCTGACAATGTTGCCAAACTCTGAGGATTGTTTTTTTTCCAGCAGGACAATGCTCCATGCCACACAGCCAGGTCAATCAAGGTGTGGATTGAGGACCACCAGATCAAGACCCTGTCATGGCCAGCCCAATCTCTGGACCTGAACCCCATTGAAATCCTCTGGAATGTAATCAAGAGGAAGATGAATGGTCAAAGCCATCAAACAAAGCCGAGGTTCCTGCATTTTTGCGTCAGGAGTGACATAAAGTCACCCAACATCAATGTGAAAGACTGTTGGAGAGCATGCCAAGATGCATGAAAGCTGTGATTACAATGAGTGTTATTCCACCAAATATTGATTTCTGAACTCTTCCTAAGATAAAACATTAGTATTGTGTTGTTTAAAAATGAATATTGACTTATTTTCAGTGCATCATTCGAGGTCTGACAAAATTGCAACTTTTTTTTGTTATTTTGACCAGTTTTCATTTTCTGCAAATAAATTATCTAAATGACAATATTTTTATTTGGAATTTGGGAGAAATGTTGTCAGTAGTTTATAGAATAAAACAAAACAAAATATTTTACCCAAACACATACCTATAAATAGTAAAACTGGAGAAACTGGTAATTTTGCAGTGGTCTCTTAATTTTTTCCAGAGCTGTATATGCATGCTATGGTCTTCTCACATCTGAGAAATTGCCTCACATGTTGATCACAAGCAGGAGCTACTATTCTGAAACCATTTGAATCACTCTACAAACAAACCAAACAGTTACCACCATTGTCACACATTCACAAACATAATTTATTCAGTCTGGACAGCTTTGTTGGATTCGGGGTCAACTTTGAACATTGATATACTAAGTACATGAGAGATCAGAACCATTGTATATAAAGTAGTGATAGAGACTGGTTTTTATGTCAGAAGTTAATGGTTCTCTGTAGAAAGACAGAATTGGCTGTGGAATGTGCTGGGTGGACTGGAGGGAGTCACAGAATTGCGATAGGTGATACAGGAGGACATCTGTGGATTAAGCGAAGGAGTCATTGATGTCAGTAGGTCAGGTTAGATCCCCTGGGGGGAGAAATAATGGTTTATTATACTATTACCCTCATAAGATTCAAGGCTTGGAGAGAAGGAGGAGTGTCTATAAGTGGAGTATATATACTTGTGATGGTGGGAACATGTCTTGGTTTGAATTACAGCTGTACTGACCCTTTGGGAAGAATTAAACTTGGTTATTAAGCTTCTCAGTGTCAGTGAGTTATTTACCCGGAAAAATTAGAACCTAACACATGGCGCTGCGAGCAGGGTTCACCACGATTTGTAGTCAAACCAAATAGTCCAGATCATTGGAGCAGAGCTGGCAACAAACAAGGTAGGCAAGTTCCTATACCTATTCCACTTATTTTGACATCTTGGGGAGATGAGAATCGTGGGCTGAACAATTTATGGGATACGGACCTGGAGAGCCTGAGTTTAATTCGGTAGGCCCATTGTGTAATGACCGGTCGTAGCTTTGTGATATATGCTAGTAGTTTAGAGTAAGTCCCGAGCGGGATAGATCCTGTGGAGGGTAAGTCTCATAGCTTTAAAGAGAGTAAGTCCTGAGCAGGATAGATCCTGTGGAGGGTAAGTCTCATGAGTCCGGAGCAGGATAGTTCCTGTGGAGGGAATAATTTCAAGAGTAAGTCCTGAGCAGAATATATCTGTGGAGGGTAAGTCTCATAAGTCCAGTATGATAGTTCCTGTGGAGGGTAGAATCTCATAGATAAAGTCCCGAGCAGAAAGCCTGTGGAGGGTAAAATCTCATAGAGAGAGGGGAAGTCCTGAACAGGGTAGTCCTGTGGAGAGTAAAACCATAGTGTAACGGTATATTGGCCAGACCCGTAAGGGTGGAAGCCCAGTATGTGAAAGAGGTTAGATTTGTGCCCTGTTGGGGTGGTGGACCATGGTAGATTATGTGGAAATAGGAAGACAAGTGTGAATCATTTTGGTGATGGGTGTCATCAACAATAGGGATATTGGAGGCAATACGGGAAAAAGCCATTAAGTCATCCGTATTCTCCAGTAATAAATTTGCAGACGCTATGGTATCGGTTCTAATACAAGGTATTCACTTCTTCGGGATCGGTGTACCTTCCACGGGACGGTTGAGCTAATGTAGGCTAATGTGATTAGCATGAGGCTATAAGTAACAAGAACATTTCCCAGGACATAGACATATCTGATATTGGCAGAATTTCTTGTTAATCTAACTGCACTGTCCAATTTTCAGTAGCTATTACAGTGAAAGAATATCATGCTATTGTTTGAGGAGAGTGCACAATTTTGAACATGAAATGTTATAACTAAACAAATTAGGCACATTTGGGAAGTCTTGACACATCATTTTGAACAGAAATGCAATGTTTCAGTCTAAAACTTTGCACATACACTACTGCCATCTAGAGGCCAAAATCTAAATTGCACCTGGGCTGGAATAATACATTATGGCCTTTCTCTTGCACTTCAAAGATGATGGTATAAAAAATACAAAATAACGATTGTTTTTTTCTTTGTATTATCTTTTACCAGATCTATTGTGTTAAATTCTCCTACATTCCTTTAACATTTCCACAAACTTCAAAGTGTTTCCTTTCAAATGGTACCAATGATATGCATATCCTTGCTTCAGGGCCTGAGCTACAGGCAGTTAAAGTTGGGTATGTCATTTTAGGTAAAAACTGAAAAAAACGGGCGTATCCTTAAGAGTGCCGTAACCAACTAATTATTATCCGGGGAAGAGTGTAGCGCTAACTTAATCTTAATCGTCAAATAGTTAATAGAAGGTCCCTATTATAGACAGGTAGAAGAAATCTAAAATACCCTGAACACCGTCGGGAGAGTTTAGGGAATAATAACTATTGATATGGCGACAAACGGCTCCAATTCTCCCCATAATATGGAGCTAGAGGGTTTTAATAATGCCATGGAGGCGCTGAAAGAAGTGCACCAGCACTCTACCAATTTGGCTCGAATATGGATCAAATTGGGCAACACTTCCCCGCTGACGGAGAATTCAAATCAAATAAAGAATTCAGGGAGGCAATTTTGACTTGGCACAAAGACATAAAACCAGAATCAAAAGCTCAATATACCAGCGTTTTGATGTCAGAATTCTATCAACAAAAAATACATCACGATAAACCCGGAATGAGTACCAGTACGCTGCCACAGAAAGACTGGGAACGGGAGTGCATTGATAGAATTTGCACTTATGCTTTGATGGCCGGTTTGAACCCTGTGATCAAAATGGTAATGGATTCAAAACGTTAGTGGATTCAATTCAAGAGGATGTTTTGAGAGTGGAATTTAACTCTGTTCACTTAGCAGACATGCGAGGGGTTAATGGGACCATAGGGAAAATCACAAACTATAGTTTCAATGGCCAAGATAAGTTAAAGAAATGTAGCAGAAAAGCATCAAAGCGTAGGGAGACAGAGTTCCCTTTTAGGAGTTGGGCTATTGGTAATTGGAAATGGGAGTGTAAAGTGGGTATGGAGCGTGCTGCATTCAAAGGAAATTACGGTATACAAGTGTTTGCATCTTTTTCAAAAGAGCAACAAGTCCCCGGAAATGTAGCAGGACAGGAACTTTCACCTAGCGGTATATAGCCTCTGTTCGATCGATACGTGGTTCATAGAGATTACAGTTTCTATGTGAAGGAAGACGTATGAGATCACGCCTTACTTAACATTTTAGTAGAGGCCAGGGATCAAATATTGCGGATTCCTTGCGATGAGAAATTGGCTAAATTTGCCACAGGAAAATTTAAATTATATGGCTAAACACTCCTCGCAAACTCAGAATGCCTTGGGGAGTTTTTTATTATTATGAGACATTTTATGTGCTTTTTAAAAAAAATAGATTCACATTTTATATTGTCTGATTCTGGAATAGATTTCTAGAATGGACAAAAGGGTGGAGGGGTCACGAGGAATTAGTATAGGGGTTACCAAACCTAAAATGAACTTGAACTTTTTAATGTGGTTAAGGAGAATCATGGGGAAGAGACCAGTGAATCGTTAGACTCAGTGGCAAGATAATGTCACTGTGTTGAAGGGTAGTAGATGCTAAATAAAGGATGGGGTAGATGAAAACAAACATTTAATGATTGGAGTAAGGACAGTGGATTTACATTTAACAGGTTTGCTTTATAATTCATATTTTTGGATTGCTGATTAAAATGTAGCATATTGAATGCTAAAGAAATCTGCACTCTCTTCCTCTTCCAAAAGAGGGTGTTTCATTATTTTTTCGTAGGAAGGTCCCCAGAGACTGTGGGGAGAGAGCAGTTAGTGATATGTGGCAGTTTTAAGTATAAAAGTATCTGGATTAGGCCATAAACGAGTTCCAGATAATAAGTGAGGCCTACGGTTCACCAGCACGCGCACACTATTTACTGGTTAAGAATGTGCGTTAGTGGTGTGTTGATACTGTGGGACTTATTGGATGGGGTCTTTTCAATTGGGTATGCAGAATTTACCTTTATTTAACTAGGCAAGTCAGTTTAAAACAAATTCTTATTTTCAATGACGGCCTAGAAACAGTGCGTTAACTTCTCGGTGCACCCATCCCGTTAGCGGGATCATTTTCGTCAACATCCACTGAATTGCATCATAAAATCACAAGTATAATATAGCAAAACACAGCTTAGCTTGTTGTTAATCCACCTGGCGTGTCAGATTTCAAAAAAGCTTTACAACAAAAGCTATCCAAGCGTTTAAGTTAGGACATCTCTCTCAGCAGATAAAACATTACAAACAGCTAGCAGCAAAGTAGTATTGGTCACGAAAGTCAGAAAAGCAATAAAATGATTCGCTTACCTTTGATGGGCTTCGGAACTTTGCACTCACGAGACTCCCAGTTACACAATAAATGTTCCTTTTGTTCCATAAAGATTATTTTTATATCCAAAATACCAACATTTGGTTGGCACCTTTTGTTCAAAAATCCACAGGCTCGAGCGGTCACGACTGGGCAGATGAAAATTCCAAATAGTATCCGTAAAGTTCGTATAAACATGTCAAACATTTTTATAATCAATCCTCAGGTTGTTTTTACAATAAATAATCGATAATATTTCAACAGGACCGTAGCTTTTTCAATAGGAGAGAGAGAGAAAATGTCTGCTCCAAGCTGTTGCACATGCAAAACTCTGCTGGCACCCAGCCATCCACTGACTCGAAGTGATCCTTCTCACTCATTTTTCAGAATAAAAGCCTTAAACTATGTCTAAAGACAGTTCACACCATGTGGAGGCCATAAGGAAATGAATCTGGTTGATATCCCTTTCAATGGAGGGAAGGCATGCAATCAGGGAGATTCGTTTCTCTTAGGCACCTCCTTGTTGGATTTTTCCTCAGGTTTTCACCTGCAATATCAGTTCTGTTATACTCACAGACAATATTATATAATACAATTGACAGTTTTGGAAACTTAAGAGTGTTTTCTATCCTAATCTGACAATTATATGCATATTCTAGATTCTGAGCCTGAGAAATAGGCAGTTTCATCCATACACTGCCCCCTACACTCAAAAGATTAACTGAATAACAGATTTGTACCTTGTCAGCTCAGGGATTTGAACTTGCAACATTTTTGTTAATAGCCCAACACTCTAACCACTAGGCTACCCTGCCACCCAAGAAGGATGGAAATGTTTTGAAAATGTGTTTAAATGGTTTCTGAAGGACAGGGAAGGAAAAGGGAAAGTAAAAATGTTAATGGTGTCGAATGCCCTGTATCCCGACTTTTTCTGTTGAGGCCTAATCAATTTCACAAGAAATGATCGGAACAGAGGCATTTAATTATAAAATGAATGAGAAACACCACTCTATTCAAATCATACCACTACTTTAGGAGATTATTATTATTTCAGTAGGGAGTTATAAAGAGTTGTACTTCTAAGTTGATTAGTTATTCAAATGTGTTTATTTTTTATTTGACATGTTTTTGAATCACGTGTTTGAAAGGGGAAATTACCAGTTCCCTGGGGTCCTGGTCTTTGGGTAAATACACAGAGGTACTGGGGGGGTCGGGGGTTGGACTACACACTGTGAAAAATTTAGACTAAGGGTGCATTGAAATACTGATCTTCCATTACCAGGCCACTTTGGTAATTGAGGAGCTGGAATTTGAGTCCTACACTCAAAGTAAGCACTAAGGACTGTCATTCTAAATTTGGGTTGGATCATTTATAATACACTGCTCAAAAAAATAAAGGGAACCCTTAAACAACACAATGTAACTCCAAGTCAATCACACTTCTGTGAAATCAAACTGTCCACTTAGGAAGCAACACTGATTGACAATAAATTTCACATGCTGCTTTCACAGGTGGAAATTATAGGCAATTAGCAAGACATTCCCAATAAAGGAGTGGTTCTGCAGGTGGGGACCACAGACCACTTCTCAGTTCCTATGCTTCCTGACTGATGTTTTGGTCACTTTTGAATGCTGGCAGTGCTTTCACTCTAGTGGTAGCATGAGACGGAGTCTACAACCCCCACAAGTGGCTCAGGTAGTGCAGCTCATCCATGCGAGCTGTGGCAAGAAGGTTTGCTGTGTCTGTCAGCGTAGTGTCCAGAGCATGGAGGCGCTACCAGGAGACAGGCCAGTACATCAGGAGATGTGGAGGAGGCCGTAGGAGGGCAACAACCCAGCAGCAGGATCGCTACCTCCACCTTTGTGCAAGGAGAAGCACTGCCAGAGCCCTGCAAAATGACCGCCAGCAGGCTACAAATGTGCATGTGTCTGCTCAAATGGTCAGAAACAGACTCCATGAGGTTGGTATGAGGGCCCGACGTCCACAGGTGGGGGTTGTGCTTACAGCCCAACACCGTGCAGAACGTTTGGCATTTGCCAGAGAACACCACGATTGGCAAATTCGCCACTGGCGCCCTGTGCTCTTCACAGATGAAAGCAGGTTCACACTGAGCACGTGACAGACGTGACATAGTCTGGAGACGCCGTGGAGAACGTTCTGCTGCCTGCAACATCCTCCAGCAAGACCGGTTTGGAGGTGGGTCAGTCATGGTGTGGGGTGGCATTTCTTTGGGGGGCCGCACAGCCCTCCATGTGCTCGCCAGAGGTAGCCTGACTGCCATTAGGTACCGAGATGAGATCCTCAGACCCCTTGTGAGACCATATGCTGGTGCGGTTGGCCCTGGGTTCCTCCTAATGCAAGACAATGCTAGACCTCATGTGGCTGGAGTGTGTCAGCAGTTCCTGCAAGAGGAAGGCATTGATGCTATGGACTGGCCCGCCCGTTCCCCAGACCTGAATCCATTAAGCACATCTGGGACATCATGTCTCGCTCCATCCACCAACGCCACGCTGCACCACAGACTGTCCAGGAGTTGGCGGATGTTTTAGTCCAGGTCTGGGAGGAGATCCCTCAGGAGACCATCCACCACCTCATCAGGAGCATGCCCAGGCATTGTAGGGAGGTCATACAGGCACGTGGAGGCCACACACACTACTGAGCCTCATTTTGACTTGTTTTAAGGACATTGCATCAAAGTTGGATCAGCCTGTAGTGTGGTTTTCCACTTTAACTTTGAGTGTGACTCCAAATCCAGACCTCCATGGGTTGATACATTTGATTTCCATTGATAATTTTTGTGTGATTTTGTTGTCAGCACATTCAACTATGTAAAGAAAAAAGTATTTAATAAGAATATTTCATTCATTCAGATCTAGGATGTGTTATTTTAGTGTTCCCTTTATTTTTTGGAGCAGTGTATGTTTTAGTTATGATTTGGATACAGTGAGAGAGAGTTGCTAAAATGTATCTGGTTGAGGGAAGCTCCAGAAACCTAATCTCTAACTGTCCTCCTAAAGGGAGGTGGTTTGTTAGGGAATCACTGGATGATAGCTTGGGACAACCAAGAACGTGTTTTTTGTTCTCTTTTGTTTTACCATGTACTCAGAATTATAATCTTAGTCGCATTAATGAGGGGGGTGAAGTTATTAAACATGTACTTTTTTTTCTCCCCTTTCCTTTTCAAGTAAATATGTTGTTAGGTTTTGTGGAACATAAGACTGAACATTGTTCCAAAGGAGGGACTGTTGTACATTGACTAATTGAGTTGAGAATGTTTTTGTGTGTTTATAACTGTAGAAATGCATTAGGAGTAATGACTAGTGTGTTATGGCTTAGATGTAATGATAGAGGAGTTTCATTCCCAGAGACTGTATATTGTTACAAGAGATAGCTCATAGAAGAGGGAGGACAGCTAACTGTACAGTACACAATGTGAGGGATTAATTGAACATTGCACATACCCATGGTGAGAAAAGAAGAGATAGTGGTGGCATTTCAGACACTATGGTAAACTTTCAGGAAACCTGTGACTCAGAGTTTGTTAGGTTAAATATTATTCCCAACTCATTAAAATTGTTCCTAATTTATAACAGCAAGCAAACACTTGCCAGATTAATTGAAGGTGGCTATAGTCATGGGCCATGTTAGTAGTATCAGGGGTTACTTTAGTAGCATTGTTGGGATATCAGTTTATGAGTACTCATGCCACATGTATTGGTAACTGGTAACTGGGAGACCGATGGAAGTACAGGGGTGGATGTTATATAAATGTCACAAATTAGTGATCTTGCCATAAGAGTTTATGTTGTCAGGAAATGAACCATGTGTTGCAGTGTTTATATCCTCAGGTGAAAGCAAAGATAACCAAGGGCACGGGCTGAATGAATGTACATGAAGATGCACCAGGCGGGGTTGTTTCGGACAGCGTTGGTTTGGGCCACACACCACTCCTTACAGCACCTGCAGCGATAAAGATTGTCATGTCTCTCCTTGAAAGGGGGTGCATAGTTCTCACGTGAAGTGAGGTCCAGCTGCATAATGGGTGAGCTTGAGAGACCATGACAGAGGAAGCGGAGCAAAAGAGAGAGAGAGACTAGATTCCATTGTAAGACATGCAGATGGGTCAGGTCTGGGAGCTACTTTAAAAATCACAGTTGGGTTGGGGTTAGCTGCTTTATTGGTTAATACATCATATGGTAGAGGAAAGATGTTGGTGTAATTGTACTCTAAACAACATGTTGAAGTCATTGAGGTGAAAGCAGATACAGTGCTGAGTTACCTCAAGAGGATGTAATGTTGATTAGGGATAAGCACTTGCATATCAGGTGACATGCCTATCCGGTGTAATGGAGGAGATGGGGAACAAAGTAAAAATGACATGTCTTGGGAACACCTCTCGGAACCTCGGGCCGAAAGGGGAGACTGGGCGAAAGCATGAGGAAGCTATTTTAGGGATTTCATTTTTGTGGAATCCAGCATAAAAGTATCCTGGAGGCATAGAGTCAGGTGAAGGGAGAGTGGGAATTGTCATGGTCTCAGACTTTGGTTTTCATGCATATATAATTATGCATAGCTTATCACATTGTTAATTAATAACCTCTTTGGGCTAGGGGGCAGTATTTTGACGTCCGGATGAAAAGCGTGCCCAAAGTAAACTGCCTGTTACTCAGGCCCAGAAGCTTGGATATGCAAAGAATTGGTAGATTTGGATAGAAAACACTCTAAAGTTTCAAAAACTGTTAACCTGTTTGGGGTAGGGGGTAGCATTTTCACTTTGGATAAATAGCGTGCTCAAACTGAATAATTATTTAAACCTCTAGTGACTCACCATCCCGCGTGCGGGAGCGCAATCATCGACTGACACTAATTAGCATAACGCAACGGACATAAATATTATAAATATTCCTATTCATGAAAATGACAAGTGAAATATATTGATACACAGCTTAGCCTTTTGTTAATCACCCTGTCATCTATGATTTTCAAAATATGCTTTACAGCCAAAGCTAGACAAGCATTTGTGTAAGTTTATCGATAGCCTAGCAGAGCATTTTGTCCAGCTAGCAGCAGGTAACTTGGTCACGGAAATCAGAAAAGCAATCAAATTAAATCGTTTATCTTTGATGAGCTTCGGATGTTTTCACTCAGGAGACTCCCAGTTAAATAGCCAATGTTTCTTTTTTCCAAAAATATTATTTTTGTAGGCGAAATAGCTCCGTTTGTTCTTCACATTTGGCTGAGAAATCGCCCGGAAATTGCAGTCACGAACACGGCGAAAAATATTCCAAATTAGCTCCATAATATCGACAGAAACATGGCAAACGTTGTTTATAATCAATCCTCAAGGTGTTTTTCAAATATCTATTCAATAACATATCCACCGGGACAATTGGTTTTTCAGTAGGACCGATTGGAATAATGGCTACCTCTGTATTTTACGCGAGAATCACTCTGGGAGCCATCAGGTGACCAGTTGCGCAATGTAGCTACGGGTATTCTTCAACATAAATGCGTAAAACTACGTCACAATGCTGTAGACACCTTGGGGAATACGGAGAAAAAGTAATCTGGTGGATAGCCCATTCATAGCTCAATAGGGACGCAATGGAACGCAGAGCTTTCAAAAGATGAGTCACTTCCGGATTGAATTTTTCTCAGGCCTTTGCCTGCAATATCAGTTCTGTTATACTCACAGACAATATTTTTACAGTTTTGGAAACTTTAGAGTGTTTTCTATCCTAAGCTGTCAATTATATGCCTATTCTAGCATCTTGTCCTGACAAAATATCCCGTTTACTACGGGAACGTTATTTTTCCAAGAAGGAAAATACTGCCCCCTAGTCACAAAAGGTTTTAACCTCTAGCTCATTACCATAACGCAACGTTAACTATTTATGAAAATCGCAAATGAAATGAAAGAAATATATTCACTCACAAGCTTAGCCTTTTGTTAACAACACTATCATCTCAGTTTTTCAAAATATGCTTTTCAACCATAGCTACACAAGCATTTGTGTAAGAGTATTGATAGCTAGCATAGCATTAAGCTTAGCATTCAGCAGGCAACATTTTCACAAAAACAAGAAAAGCATTTAAATAAAATAATTTACCTTTGAAGAACTTCGGATGTTTTCAATGAGGAGACTCTCAGTTAGATAGCAAATGTTCATTTTTTCCAAAAAGATTATTTGTGTAGGAGAAATCGCTCTGTTTTGTTCATCACGTTTGGCTAAGAAAAAAAATGAAAATTCAGTCATTACAATGCCAAACTTTTTTCCAAATTAACTCCATAATATCGACAGAAACATGGCAAACTTTGTTTAGAATCAATCCTCAAGGTGTTTTTCACATATCTATTCGATGATAAATCATTTGTGGCAGTTGGGTTTCTCCTCAATAGCAAATGAAAAAGTACTGCAGCTGGAGATTACGCAATAATTGTTCCATCTTACAGAGCCCGCTCCCCTCCAGTGTCCCGTCGGGCGTCTGTACGTTCCGTCTGCTGTCCGTGACCAGTTGATCTATTGGGCCCACATGTCACCCTCCTCTGGGCATCTGTGGATCAGTCGGGACTGATCTGGGACTGGGAAGTACTGGTGGCCCACCTTGGCAAAGGGCGTGAGGGTTTGTTTCCTCCTGCTCGGTGTGCCCCCAGTGTAAGGCTCCTAGACACCTGCCCAGAGGTAAGCTACATCCCTTACCCATTCCACAACGGCCTTGGGCACTGTCACGACTTCCGCCGAAGTCGGCTCCTCTCCTTGTTCGGGCAGCGTTCGACGGTCAACGTCACCGGCTTTCTAGCCATCTCCGCTCCATTTTTCATTGATCCATTTGTTTTGTCTTGTTTTGCATTTCCCAATCACACTGCATGTATTTATTCCTCTGTTTCCCCTCATGTCTTTGTGTGATATTGTTTGTGTTATGTGTCATTTTTGACGTTCCGTGTTTTGTCTCGGGTATGTTTATTTGTTTGCTCGTTTTTGCACTTTTGCAAATAGGCTGGAGGTTTTGACGCAGTGGCTTCCGTCTGTTGGCTTCTCCTGCCTCAATAAAGTGTGCGCCTGTTCACAACTCTCTGCTTTCCTCCACCTGACTCCTCTACCAGTACGCACACCCCTGAGAGAAGCCTCACCTCCTCTCAATTAAGTATTTTTTTCCCTGCCCAATGCAATTGTGACATAGTCAAGACTACCGATAATGGGTTTGGCTCCAGAGAACACTTGGAAATAAATGTTAATCACCAAAGTTTTTATTAAAATATGAATAAAATAAAACATTGAGCTGACATTGCCTTTTTATCTATTTATTGTAGGCAGGCCCACATAATTTTAGCCAAGCAGTCTGCGTTGTTTTAATATTACATGCCTACCTTGAGAAATGCTGGCGCCTGAAAGTCTGACATAGCCTATTTAAAACAAGCTGTTGTTTCGTTTTGTTTAGAATTTGATTAGAATTATTTGTTCACTTTTTTCATCTTATCAATAGTGAATTTCACCTCCTTATTGACAATGTTTGGCATGTCCGTGCTCAGCCATAATGCAATTTATTGCAAGCCTAGCCGCGATGCCAGTGAATGCTATTGAAGCCATGCAATTACGTAGAACAATGTGGACTGCAACTGGGTTCAAGTTAACGTATTTAGCAAAGATAGGTCTACATTTTGTTATTTTGTGTCTGTAAGCCAAACTACCATTGGAATTGGAGTTGATTCCAAGGCAATACATAGAGGACTGTAAATACACAACTTGAAGCAACCACATATTTCACAATGGAGCATGCTCTGATTGGCCAGTGAGGGGCTAAGCCTAGACATACTCATAACATGTTTATTCATCAAATCCAGCCCTCTTGTGCCAATTTCAGCAAGTGGGGTGATTGTTATAATAGTGAAAATAGGTCAAATATTTCTGACACACCCCTGAACCTACAGCTCTTCCACCTGCGCTTAGATTTACCATTGCGTTTGGTTTGTTAAAATGGAGCCCTAAGTCTGTAGGCCACTGGTTTAACTCTAGAGCTTTCTCTACCATTCCTTTGCACAAACAAAAGACGGCCCAGGCAAACAAGCTTCCGTAATGTGTGCTTTGGGAAATAGACAGAATCACCTTGCGTACAATAAGAAGCATATCATGCCAGGTACTAGGAAAAATCCCCCATTGAAAAGAGGAGGCAAGATGCTGCTGCTCAAGGCTGTGAAGTGAAGACGTTAAATCATCCATAAAAAGCACTATTTGACTTTACTTACCATGTTAAGTAACGATGACTTTCCTCACGAGTGACATGTTTTTCTCACTCGTCTCTGACTGTCTCTGCTTTTGAAACTGTTTTAATATGACAATAGAATGCACTCCTAATGCACATTAGCTGTCCTAATGCACACTAGCTGTTCTTTCCCCAAAATGTCTGTTTTTCCCCGAAATGTCTGTTTTCATGATATTACCTGGAGAAGAATTAGATAGCTGCAGAGGGATGAGTAGGGAAACTGTCAGATGTGGCGTGAAAAGTTACATCAATCCTTTTCAGATGGGAGACTCTTGATTTCACTCCCAAAGTGTGGTTTGTAGACAGGTTTCAACGTGCAATATTTAATATGTTTGTTTAAAGGCTGAGCTATCTTCTAGTTTTACACAGTTGCAGACTCCCCTTGGGACCTCTGCTCTGTGAGCACTGCCCTACTTTCCAACGTTACTGAGCCACAGAACAATAGCTTATGAGCCATGCCAGGAAGATCAGGCTAGGGAAAAATGCAGACGAAAGCATGGAGTTGGAAATGACACAGTCTGAAAACTTGTGATCTGAAGTGGTGAGATTTCTCAGAATGTATGTCACACTTCAAATCCCTCATATGAGGACTGGTTTCTGCCTCAGTGTCGGGTTCTAATTAGGCAAACATATCTGGAACTATATAGACAGTCAGGAAAAACAAGGTCACTCAAAGACAAAGGCTTACAGTACTTTGATCATGAAAAACATCCCAAGTATTGAATGTCCTCAGAGATATTCTACAGCAAGACAGATGCCCATCTATCCTACAGAATAACTGCAATGGTGTGGAGACAAGAACTCTCGTGTTTTTAATTCTGTCGCGTTCCTCCATATCGTAACAAGAACAAAAACAAGTCTGAAGCCGGATGTAAAGCACAACAATAACAACATGCAACTGCAGTTTGTACTCCTCCAGCGCTGATAGAATTTCGAGAGATCGTTCAAATGTAGTGTGTCCAAGTTCAATAAAACACAATTTCCCCAAAAGTTGACTGCTCTTGCGAGATCCAATCCCAGGGTTTTAGTGGGATTGTTCTAAGAACCAGCTGTATCTGATCTGCTATCTCCCAATAACGCGAGTTAGCTGAAGCTCTCTAGGGGCTTTCTCCAGAGTGCCGAGAGGGAAGGATAGTAGCTTGAATCATCCTCTTCATCTTGCAGTAAAGAGATGTTGGCAGAGTGACAAGAAGAACTTCGTACAGCCATACTGTGGCATGCACTGCAGTGGCTTGCACATGTCTTTGTGCCCAATAGATTGCTTTTTAAAATCACAGGTAGAATACTTTGTGGAGGCCCTCTTGAGAGAAGCCCTCAAATGTAATGCTACAGAATATTGGACCAAGTAGGTACATCCTATGTAGAAAATGAGAGGTATCCACAGCGCACATTTTGAAATGGCTGCGTATTTGTCACACCCTGATCTGTTTCACCTGTCTTGTGCTCATCTCCACCCCCCACCTGGTGTCTCCTATTTTCCCATTATCCCCTGTGTATTTATACCTGCGTTTTCTGTCTGTCTGTTGCCAGTTCATCTTGTCTCGTCAAGTTATCCAGTGTGTTTTACGTGTGTTACCAGTTCCTGTTTTCTAGTCTCCCTGGTTCCGACCTTTCTGCCTACCTTGAGCCTGCCTGCCGTTCTGTACCTTTTTAACTCTGCCTTGGACTACGAACCCCTGCCTGCCCCCGAGCTGCCCTTTGCATGCCCATTCGTTATAATAAACATTCTGAGAACCGAACCATCCGCCTCCTGTGTCTGCATCTGGGTCTTATCCTGAGTCGTGATAGTTTTACGATTATAAAAGCGGAAAATGTGTTGTAAAGCAAGGATATACCTGGTTTGCAAGGGTATACCTGTTCAGATTATTGGCGTTCTGCAGCACTTATGTCACACCCTTACACTTTGACCACGATAACTAGACCACTTTATATCATCCAGAGCAGTAACTGGGATATGAGTGTTAGTGAGGTCCGAAAGGGGTGGGGGGAATTTGTTGAAAGTTTTACTGCATTTCTATACAATTAAAAAAAACGTCAAATGCTATTTGGAGAACAGCAAAACCAAGCAAAAATAACCGCAGCCATTATCACCCTGGCAGCTGTAGGTTCATTCACCTCAGTCGATCTACAAAACACATAGCTTATTAGCTATACATTGTAATCTTATACCCCTGAAAGGGTGGAAATACACACAAAAAGATGAGGTTTCCTCAAGTTTTGATTGTTAAGTGTGACATTTTAATGTCAAATGCACAAGTACAGCGAAATGCATTTCTTGCAAGCTCCAAACCCCAACAAAGCAGGAATCAATAGCAATGTAGAACTAAAAATAACATAAGGTTGAACAAAAACACCATAAATATTTGGACATTGACCAGGTTTTTTTATTTTAGCTGTCTACCACAGCATACTAGAGGTGAAATTAAATAATGAATATGCGCTGAGTGTCGACTTTCAGCTTAAATGTTAGGGTATTTACATCCAAATCGGGTGAACTGTGTAAGAATTACAGTACTTTTTATAAACTCAGCATAAAAAGAAATGTCCCTTTTTCAGGACCCTGTCTTTCAAAGATTATTCGGATATATCCAAATCTTCATTGTAAAGGGTTTAAACACTGTTTCCCCTGATGTTCAATGAACCATAAACAATTCATGATAATGCTCCTGTGGAACGGTCGTTAAGACACTAACAGCTTACAGACGGTAGGCAATTAAGGTCACAGATCTGAAAACTTTGGACACTAAAGAGGCCTTTCTACTGACTCGGAAAAACACCTAAAGAAAGATGTTCAGATGTTAAGCCTCAACAACAGGAAGACCAGATTAGAGTTTTCCAAAAAACATCTAAAAAAGCCTGTACAGTTCTGGAACAACATCCTATGGACAGATGAGACAAAGATCAAAGTGTACCGGAATGGGAAGAGAAGGGTATGGAGAAGGGAAAGAACTGCTCATGATACCACCTCATCTGTGAAGCATGGTGGAGGTAGTGTTATGGTGTGGGCATGTATGGCTGCCAATTCAACTGGTTCCCTTGTATTTATTGATGATGTCACTGCTGACAAAAGCAGCAGGATGAATTCTGGAGTATTTAGGGCTATATGATCTACTCAGATTCAGCCAAATGCTTCAAAACTCATTGGACTGCACTTCACAGGGCAGATGGACAGTGACCAGAAGCATACTGCGAAAGCAACCCAATATTTCTTTAAGGCAAATAAGTTAAATGTTCTGAAATGGCCAAGACAATCACCTGACCTGAATCCAAATGAGCATGCGTTTCACTTGCTGAAGACAAAACTGAAAGCAAAACGCCCCAAGTACAAGCAGGATCTGAAGACAGCAGCCGTAAAGGCCTGGCAGAGCATCACCAGGGAAGAAATCCAGCATCTGGTGATGTCTATGAGTTCCAGACTTCAGGCAGTCATTGTCTGCAAAGCATTTGCAACCAAGTATTAAAACTCACAATTTAATTTATGATTATGTTAGTTTGTCCAATTACTTTTGAGCCTGTAAAATTGGGGGTTGATGTTTAAAAATGGTTGTAATTCCTACACGGTTTATACAATAATTTTGACAAAACCCTTAAATTAAGATGAAATTCTACACTTAAAGCACATCTTGATTGTTTCCTTTCAAATATATTGTGGTGGTATCCAGAGCCAAAATAATGCAAATTGTGTCACTGTCCAAATACTTATGGACCTGGCTGTATATACAGGGTCAGTTACAATAACATATTTACAATGTGCAGGGATACTGGAGTGATAGAGGTAGAAATGTATAAGGGTAAGGTGACTAGGCATCGGGATGTATGATTATCAAATTCGCAGCAGCGTAAATTAAGATTGTATAATGTAGTCAGTATACATTTTTTACCATTATTTAGCTTGGTAAGTCAGTTAAGAACAAATTCTTATTTTCAATGACGGCCTAGGAACAGTGGGTTAACTGCCTTGTTCAGGGACAGAACGACAGATCTTTACCTTGACAGCTCTGGAATTCAATCTTGCAACCTTTTGTTTAATAGTCCAACGCTCCAATCACTAGGCCACTTGCTGCTCCAAATGTGTGTGCATGTGTGTGTGTTTGAGTGTCAGTGTGTGAGAGTGTGTAGAGTCTTGTGAGTGTGCATGGAGACAGTGCAAAAAAGAAAATACAAGGGTCAACTCAAATAGTCCACATAGCCATTCTGTTGGCTATTTAGAAGTCTAATGGCTTGGGGATAGAAGCTGGAGGGTTCTTTGGGAAGGGAGATGGTTCTATGTGGAACCATAATGACTCAAATGACTATTTCACCTCTTCAATGGTCCTTTACAGTTCACAAAATGTTATTTTGTTCTTATAATGATAGTGATAATATGTAGGGGAAGCAGCTCATTAGAATATTTGGCAGATAGCATACGTTTACATACACTCAATTTGTATTTGGTAGCATTGCCTTTAAATTGATTGACTTGGGTCAAACGTTTCGGGTAGCCTTCCACAAGCTTCTCACAATAAGTTTGATGAATTTTGGCCCATTCCTCCTGACAGAGCTGGTGTAACTGAGTCAGGTTTGGAGGCCTCCTTGCTCGCACAAGCTTTTTCAGTTCTTCCAACAAATGTTCTATAGGATTGAGGTCAGGGCTTTGTGATGGCCACTCCAATACCTTGACTTTGTTGTCGTTAACTTTGGAAGTATGCTTGGGGTCCTTGTTCATTTGGAAGACCCATTTGGGACCAAGCTTTAACTTCCTGACTGATGTCTTGAGATGTTGCTTCAGTATATCCACATAATTTTCCGTCCTCATGATGCCATCTATTTTGTGAAGTGCACCAGTCCCTCCTGCAGCAAAGCACCCCCACAACATGATGCTGCCACCCCCGTGCTTCACGGTTGGGATGGTGTTCTTCGGCTGGCAAGCCTCCCCCTTTTTCCTCCAAACATAACGATGGTCATTGTAGCCAAACTTTTCTATTTTTGTTTCATCAGACCAGAGGACATTTCTCCAAAAAGTACAATCTTTGTCCCCATGTGCAACTGCAAACCGTAGTCTGATTTTGAATGGCGGGTTTGGAGCAGTGGCTTCTTCCTTGCTGAGCGGCCTTTCAGGTTATGTCGATATAGGACTCATTTTACTGTGGATACAGATACTTTTGTAACTGTTTCCTCCAGCATCTTCACAGGGTTCTTTGCTGTTGTTCTGGGATTGATTTGCACTTTTCACACCAAAGTGCGTTCAGCTCTATGAGATAGAACACATCTCCTTCCTGAGCGGTATGATGGCTGTGTGGTCCTATGGAGTTTATACTTCTGTACTATTCTTTGTACAGATGAACGCGGTACCTTCAGGCATTTGGAAATTGCTCCCAAGGTTGAACCAGACTTGTGGAGGTCTCCGCTGATTTCTTTTGATTTTCCTATGATGTCAAGCAAAGAGGCACTGAGTTTGAAGGTAGACTTTGAAATACATCCACAGGTACAATTTGACTCAAATGATGTCAATTAGCCTATCAGAAGCTTCTAAAGCCATGGCATCCTGTTCTGGAATTTTCCAAGCTGTTTAAAGGCACAGTCAACTTTAGTGTATGTAAACTTCTGACCCACTGGAAATGTGATACAGTGAATTATAACTGAAATAATCTGTCTGTAAACAATTGTTGGAAAAATTATGTGTCATGCACAAAGTAGATGTCTTAACTGACTTGCCAAAACTATAGTTTGTTAACAAGAAATGTCTGGAGTGGTTGAAAAACGCGTTTTAATGACTCCAACCTACGTGTATGTAAACTTCTGACTTCAACTGTAAGTATTCAGACCCTTTACTCAGTACTCTGTTGAAGCACCTTTGGCAGCAATTACAGCCTTGAATCTTCTTGGTTTGTTGCTTCAAGCTTTGAACACCTGTATTTGGGGAGTTTTTCCCATTTTTCTCTGCAGATCGTCTCAAGCGCTGTCAGGTTGGATGGGGAGTGTTGCTGCACAAGTTCACATTCAGAGACTTGTCCCGAAGCCCCTGCTTAGGGTCGTTGTCCTGTTGGAAGGTGATCCTTTGCCCCAGTCTGAGGTACTGAGTGCTCTGGAGCAGGTTTTCATCAAGGATCTCTCTGTACTTTGCTCCGTTCATCTGTGCTGACTAGTCTCCCTTTCCATTCCGCTGAAAAACATCCCCACAGCATGAAGCTGCCACCACCATGTTTCATCATAAGGATGGTGCCAGGTTTCCTTCAAACGTGACACTTGGCATTCAGGCCAAAACGTTAAATCTGAGTTTCATCAAACCAGAGAATCTTGTTTTTCATGGTCTGAAAATATTTAGGTGTCTTTTGGCAAACTTCAAGCAGGCTGTCATGTGCCTTTTACTTAGGAGTGGCATCTGTCTGACTACTCTACCATAAAGGCCTAATTGATGGAGTGCTGCGGAGATGGTTGTCCTTCTGGAAAGTTCTCCCATCTTCACAGAGGAACTCTAGAGCTTTGTCAGAGTGACCATTGGGTTCTTGGTCACCTCCCTGACCAAGGCCCTTCTCCCCCGATTGCTCAGTTTGGCCGGCCGCCAGCTCTAGGAAGAGTCTTGATGGTTCCAGTTTTCTTCCATTCAATGCCAAGAGTTTGCAAAGCTGTCATCAAGGCAAAGGGTGGCTAATTTGAAGAATCTCAAATATAAAATACATTTTGATTTGTTTAACGCTTTTTTTGGTTACTACATGATTCCATATGTATTATTTCATAATTTTGATGTCTTCACTATTATTCTACAATGTATAAAATAGTAAAAAATTAAGCAGAAACCCTTGGATGAGTAGGTGTGTCCAAACATGATATCGTCATGACTGCAAAACATTGCACAAAGTAGTTCACATATCAGGAAATCTCAAAGACAGCAAAAGTAATGGCACCAGATCATTTTTCATCCCCTCATTTCAGAGAATGACTGACTTCATCTGTCTGTCTATGGGAATCTGCACAATCATTTCAGCTCAACATGTAAATGTTTCCAAAGACTCTGTGGCACCACCCAGATCTTCCCCCTGTAAACAAGATAAATACAATGGCATCCTTCCGATGCAATTGAATTTACTTAATTGATTGCTCCCCCCCTATTGAGGCTAACTTAAACAACCCCATGTAATGTAATTGTGATCCTTCATTGACCTTCATCCTCTTCTTTATTTAACTATTTTCTTCTCTCCCTCTTCTCGCAATTCCATTTAACTCCGAAGACCCTCGACGGTCTCAGACATTGATGGGAACGGTAAGCCGGACAGAGATTTAATATCAAACAGGGGATATCACCTTGGCTCCCCGGCCCAATGTGTGCCACAGCCAGCTTGTTTGGCGGGGACCTTCTAATCCGTGAACGTCATCTATCACTTAGCCACGGCCTTCATGCCTGTCAAGAGCCAAAGTGAAGAGTCAATAGACAGTCCTTGCTGATGTGGATAACATCCAATACATCAGGAAATAAACCACCTGGAAAGCATATTGAGAAAATATGACAAGCTCAATTTAACGTGTATTTCCTGAAATTAACACACACTTTGGATAAATTAGAATTATACCAGATTTTAAACATGTTAATTTTTGATGTGCAGACAATTACAGAACGTGGTCCTTTGTAAGGAATAAGTCTATTGAGGGTTCTTAATTATAAAAGTAATACGTATCTTCTAGAGGTCGACCGATTAGGATTTTTCAACTCCGATACCGGTTAATCAGCCGATTTTTATTTATTTATTTGTAATAATGACAATTACAACAATACTGAATTAACACTTATTTTAACTTAATATAATACACCAGGAACGTTGTAGTTATTATAGGAATTAAAGGACTATTTCCCTCTATACCATTTGTATTTCATTAACCTTTGACTATTGGATGTTCTTATAGGCACTTTAGTATTGCCAGTGTAACAGTATAGTTTCCTTCCCTCTCCTCGCTCCTCCCTGGGATCGAACCAGCAACACAATGACAACAGCCACCATCGAAGCAGCATTACCCATGCAGAGCAAGGGGAACAACTACTAGAAAGCTCAGAGCGAGTGACGTTTGAAACGCTATTAGCGCGCGCTAACTAGCTAGCCATTTCATTTCGGTTACACCAGCCTCATCTCGGGAGTTGATAGGCTTGAAGTCATAAACAACGCAATGCTTGACGCACAACGAAGAGCTGCTGGCAAAACGCACGAAAGTTCTGTTTGAATGAATGTTTACGCGCCTGCTTCTGCCGACCACCGCTCAGTCAGATACTTAGATACTTGTATGCTTGTATGCTCAGTCAGATTATATGCAACGTAGAACACGCTAGATAATATGTAGTAATATCATCAACCATGTGTAGTTAACTAGTGATTGATTGATTGTTTTTTATAAGATAAGTTTAATGCTAGCTAGCAACTTACCTTGGCTTACTGCAATCGCGTAACAGGCAGTCTCCTTGTGGAGTGCTACGTGAAAGAGTCAGGTCGTTATTATGTTGGACTAGTTAACTGTAAGGTCGCAAGATTGGATCCCCCGAGCTGACAATGTGAAAATCTGTCGTTCTGCCCCTGAAAAAGGCAGTTAAACCACCGTTCCTAGGCCGTCATTGAAAATAATTATGTGTTCTTAACTGACTTGCCTAGTTAAATAAAAGGTTAAAAAAAAAATTAAAAAGAAAATCGCCAATCGGCTCCCAAAAATACCGATTTCCGATTGTTATGAAAATTTGAAATCGGCCCCGATTAATCGGTCAACTTTTTGTATCTTCATTGTGCTATATACTGCTATAGGTGGGTTATGCTAATAGTGCTATTAGTCGCCAGCCAGCTTTTAATATGAACTCATAGGGTTCTCACAGCATACTCATTTATAAACATACCCTCAATGCACCAACACACTGTTTGATAAATCTGCACCATGGTCTTACAATGGTTCTCTGGACCCTCACGGAAAATCACTGTAGCATTCCTGCATTTTGCAACAATTACTGGAGTCCATTGTGTTCATCTCTGCAGGATAATTGCTTTATGTAGCCATAGGTACAGATAATATATGTTTGGTTACCTAGCAAAGACCGACATCACTGCAGGAATTTGCCTCAAGGTCCCCCACCATCTCTTTCAATTGATAATCAACTTACCAAGGCAGTTGCTAACTACTAATCTTCAATGGTAAAATTGGAAAAAGTTTAAAAATAATGACAATTTAGATAGTTATCACCTTGTGTAAAATTGTTGTATCAGATTGAAAAATCGGTTTAACAGATCACAGCGTTGTTCAAGCTAATGGCATGTAATCTTTCAACAACAAAAAAATCAAAGGGTAAAATAACCCTAGATCTGGGTCATGTTCAGTAGGCAGGAAACAATAGAAAACATTTAGAAATTAATTGAAACGGAAAGTACCTTACTACTACATGAATTTGACCAATAAGAACATTCTCGTTATCCATGAAAAAAAAATGGTTTGCTACATTTTGCTGACTTGTAGAACAATGCACATATAAGCAATGTCATTATACATATCATACATTATTCACAAAATAACAGACTATTTCTATTTGACCCTCTCACCTATGAATTAGTAAACACATCTTCCAGGCAAATGAATAATACAACATTTTGTAATGCACAGACACCTGACATCTGTCACGTGTCTGGGAAGTGGAGCGCAAAGTGCTTCAGAGGGTCTTGGCATACACCATGCATTAGTACACTGCAACATGTGATGTCAGGCCCCTGAGAGGACAGAGTCACAAGAGGTGAGCCCTCAGGAGAGGTTAAAGAGTGTTGAGCTTCACATTTGGGTAGTGGGCCAATGGAGTCCCAATGGACACTACTTCACATGAATTTAAGTGAGTTCAAAGGTCAATAGTTCCAATCCAGTGCTATTCAGTTCAAGGTTTTATGCTTTGAAAGAAGGGTAGCACTTTATAAATGTTCCACACAATAAAGTATTTATAAAGGATTAGTAAATTGTTTATTCAAAATTTACTAAGCATTACTTCATTCATAAGATGTTGAATATAGGTTCTTATAAACTGTTTAAAAGTGTTTCTCTAGTGGATTTTTATTCCTTCCTTACTACTGATATGTGATTGAGGTAGAAATGTTATATGTACAGTATTACCTTTAAATGCTTCCAGTGCTTCAGTCTTTTAAAGGCAGCCTATTTTCACCCATGGCTTTGTTTGGCTGAACCTTTACTGAGCCTTTAAACGTAAATGGGATAGTTCAGCAAAACAATGTATTCCGATATGTGTTTCCTTACCTAGTAAGAACTAAGCAGTCCGTAAGCTCATTCGTAGCCTATTCACAGCCATATAAGGAGTCATTGGCATGCAGCGCTTTCAAAATATGGGGCACTTCCTGATTGGATTTTTATCTGGGTTTCGCCTGTAACATCAGTTCTGTTATACTCACAGACAATATCTTTGCAGTTTTGGAAACGTTAGAGTGTTTTCTATCCAAAGCTGTCAATTATATGCATTGTCGAGCATCTTGTCGTGACAAAATATCCCGTTTAAAATGGGAACTTTTTTTAATCCAAAAATGAAATACCGCCCCCCAGAGTTTCAAGAGGTTAAGGAGCATCAGGTACTGCTGGAATGTCCACCAATGGCATGTCCAACTTTCTGTGAGAAATTACACTTGTCTCTCAAAACATAAATAGCCCACACTTGAGGCCACGCAAAAATACTTAACTGATAATTAGTAAATGGTTTCTAAGGACCTAAATTTAATGATCTTATTAATAATTCTGAAATAGTATTTACTAAATTGTTTATAAAAGTGTGAATAACTAGGTTACTAACATTTACAAATGTGGGAGTAATGATTCATATATTATGAATAACAGGAGTGCAACTTTCACTGGGGATGGGGGGAGGACATGTCCTTCGCAGGTTCTGAAATATAATTTTTGTACCCCCCCAGTTTCATCATTGTAATGTGATACAAAATGAGGCAAAGGTGCGCTTTAGGATCGGCCGGGTAGGCTGTTTAGAGTGCTTATTCGACTGGATTAAAAATAAATAAACATTGTCCCCCGCACTTCTTAAACCAAAGTTGCGCCCCTGATGAATAAACTATTTACTACTCCATTGTAAGTGCTTTATTATGTGGAGTTATTATGTAGTGCTACCAAAATAAGAGTGAATAATGGACTATGCTCAGCATTTGTTGATTGTAGCCTGTGTGTCTGATAATACCACTAATTATAGACCTATACGGTGAAAAAGTCTTCAGAGCATGCTCCGTTGAAACTGACAGCTTGGTCAACCCCTGTGGGTGACTGAACAACTGTGCGATGCCAACAGACTGCATCCTTGTGTGAAAAACATCAAGTGATAAAGTACGATTTGTACAGAAACAACGCCAATGTGGTAGCCAGAGCAAGACAGAGGACAAACTCAAGGGGAAATGGGAGGGAGGCAATATTGTTTCATATGCCGGCTTAATGACCTCTGCCAATACCAATTAGTACGGTTGGTAATACAGTACACATCCTCATATTACTACAAAAAAGCTACACAACAAACTACAAAGACTCATGATTTACTATCCTCTGTTATAGTTGCCCAAAATGTATTTCCTCGTTGCCAAAAATATATTCCCTTAACAGTTTCCCTCTGCCAAGTCCCCGTTGATCCCTGGAGCCAATGAGATTGTTGCTGGAAGCTAAAGACCCCCCAGCATCAGAAACCTCCTAAGAACCACTCTGTTATCAAAGCTTCCTACTCAAAAGACCAAGGTATACCCTGCCCACGTTCACCTCCACAAAGAAAAGACTCCTCACGAAAATCCCCTCTGGTCTGGTGAGGATGGTCTGTGTGTGTGGGCTGAGAGAGAAAGAGAGAAAGTAGAGAAAGGTAAAGAGAGAAAGATCCTAACTGTTAAGAGTGAGTCTCTGACCATTGCATATGCAATGGTATATTCATGCCTCAGACATTTTAGATTTTATTAGGATCCCCATTAGCACATGCCAATGGCGATAGATAGTTTTACTGGGGTCCGACACAACGAAAAAGACAACAGACAAAATACTAATATTTACAAACATTTTAAACGTTAACATGTAGTGTGTGTGTCTGCATCTGTCAGTTACACATACATGTCAGTACATACTGTGCATTACAAAAGTATTCAGAGTACTTCACTTCATCCACATTTTGTTACATTACAGCCTTATTCTAAAATTGATTAAATGTTTTTTGCCTCATCAAACTACACACCATACCCCATAATGACGATGCACCTTTGTCAGTGATTAAAGCCTTCAGTCTTCCTGGATATGACATTACAGGGTTGGCACACCTGTGTTTGGGGAGTTTCTCCCATTCCTTTCTGCAGATCGTGTCAAGCTCTGTCAGGGTGGATGGGGAGCGTTGATGTACAGCTATTTTCAGGTCTCTCCAGAGATGTTTGATCGGGTTAAAGTTGGTGCTCTGGCCGTGCCACTCAAGGACATTCAGCGACATTTCCCGAAAGTCACTCCTGCTTTGTCTTGGCTGTGTGCTTAGGGTCATTCTCCTGTTAGAAGGTGAACCTTTGCACCAGTCTGAGGTACTGAGTGCTCTGGAGCAGGTTTTCATCAAGGATCTCTCTGTACTTTGCTCTGTTCATCTCTCCCTCTGTCATAACTAGTCTACCAGTCCCTGCCGCTGAAAAACATCCCCACAGCATGTTTTTCATGGTCTGAGAGTCTTTAGGTGTCTTTGGGCAAACTCCAAGCGGGCTGTCATGTGCCTTTTACTGAGGAGTGGCTTCCGTCTGGCCACTCTACCATAAAGGCTTATTTCGTGCAGATTTGATCTCTACACAATCAATGACAGAGCTTGAGACAATCTGTAGAGAAGAATGGGAGAAACTCCCCAAATACAGTTGTCTTAAGCTTGTGGCGTCATACCCAGGAAGACAAGGCTGTACTCGCTGCCAAAGGTGTTTCAAAAAAGTACTGAGTAAAGAGTGTGAATACTTATATAAATGTGATATTTCCATATATATTTTTTTTTAAATGTGCTTTGTCATTATTGTCACACCAGTCTTCGGTTTGGCTCCCCCTCCTATCCAGCTCAGGAGTTCGTTATCGCCGGCCTTCTATCTGCTGCTGAACCTACTGCTGGCAAACGCCCTTCACTCATCAACCCCAGACTTGTCTTGTCATCACTGCACACACCTGGTTCCAATCCGCACTCTATCACTGTATATATACTCCCTCTGTTATTTGTCTTTGTTGGTCATTGTATATGTTACTTGTTTTCCTGAGAGGAATCTCTCCTTCTCTTTCCTGAGTAATTTATGTTTTGCACTTTGGGTTTGCCCTGTGCCTTTTTGTTTATGAAATATATTTTGAGCACAACCGCGTTTGGGTTTCGTCCCGCTTTGATCTATAGTGCTTAAATAAATTCAGTAGTTCAAAACCCGCAACCGCCTCCTGCTTAGTCCTCTCTACACCAGAGACAGAATGACCGACCCAAGAAAACAGGAAGCAGCAGGACATCCCGACCTCTGTAGGAGCAAAGCTCCGCCACCACAACTCATGCTTGAAGTGCCTCGGGACTGCCATGGACGAGGTGCTTCGGGCCATACACCAACTGCAGGCTACACCACCACCTTCCTAGCTTCCCGCAGTCGTTCTAGCCAACCCACCACCATCTACATCACCCGAACCAATCAGCAACGTCCACCTGGCCCCTCCCGGAACGGTTTGACGGCCCCCCGGCTCATTGTAGGGGGTTTCTCCTGCAGTGTGACCTCCACCTGGCCCGTCATGTTGGGACAGGTGGGACGGCCTGACAAATGCACACTCGGTGTTTCAATCATTTATTAACAAGGTGTTTAGAGACATGTTGGGGCGTTGTGTAGTGGTGTACATAGACAACACCTTGGTGTACTCCACTACACACAAGCAACATGTCTCTCATGTCAGGTCCATTTTGGAGAGGCTGATAGGGCATCACCTGTACGTACCTTTTCTTTCAGCAGGCGGTTTCCTTCCTGGGCTATCCACCGCAGGAGTGGAGATGGAAGAGCAGAAGGTCAGTGCAGTACAGTCGAGGTCTGTTCCTTCCAACATCAAGGCGGTGCAGCACTTCCTTGGGTCTGTCAACTATTTCAGGCGCTTCATTAGGGGTTTCAGCACAGTGGTGGCCCATCTCACCTCCCTCCTGGAGGGAGGTCCTCACGAAGGGGTGCCGCTAGCGGAACCCCTGACCATAAGAAGTTTTAATTAACCAGGTGAAATTGTGTCACTTCTCTTGCGTTCATTGCACATGCAACAGTTTGGGACGCCTGGCTCGTTGCGAACTAATTTGCCAGAATTTTACGTAATTATGACATAACATTGTAGGTTGTGCAATCTAACAGGAATATTTCGATTTAAGTCTATGATTTGATAGAGCAGTCTGACTGAGCGACGGTAGTCAACAGCATGCTCGTAAGCATTCATTCAAACAGCAATTTTGTGCGGTTTGCCAGCAGCTCCTCGAAATGCCTCAAGAATTGAGCTGTTTATGACTTCATGCCTATCAACTCCCGAGATTAGGCTGGTGTAACTGATGTGAAATGGCTAGCTAGTTAGCGGGGTGCGCGCTAATAGCGTTTCAAACGTCACTCGCTCTGAAACTTGGAATAGTTGTTCCCCTTGCTCTGCATGGGTAACGCTGCTTCGAGGGTGGCTGTTGTCGATGTGTTCCTGGTTCGAGCCCAGGTAGGAGCGAGGAGAGGGCGGAAGCTATACTGTTACACTGGCAGTACTAAAGTGCCTATAAGAACATCCAATAGTCAAAGGTATATGAAATACAAATCGTATAGAGAGAAATAGTCTTATAATTCCTATACCTACAAGCTAAAACTATTTACCTGGGAATATTGAAGACTCATGTTGAAAGGAACCACCAGCTTTCATATGTTCTCATGTTCTGAGCAACGAACTTAATAAACGTCAGCTTTCTTACATGGCACATATTGCACTTTTACTTTCTTCTCCAACACTTTGTTTTTGCATTATTTAAACCAAATTGAACATGTTTCATTATTTATTTGAGGCTAAATTGATTTTATTGATGTATTATATTAAGTTAAAATAAGTGTTCATTCAGTATTGTTGTAATTGTAATTATTAAAAATAAAATCAATTCGGCTGATTTTAATCTGTATCAGCTTTTTTTGGTCCTCCAATTATCGGTATCGGCGTTGAAAATCATAATCGGTCGACTTCTAGTTTGTGCCCATAGGTGACGTTGTTGCCGGTGATGTCTGGTGAGGCCTACAAGCCCTCAGTCCAGCCTCTCTCAGACTATTGCAGACAGTCTGAACACTGATGGAGGGATGGTGCGTTCCTGGTGTAATTCGGGCAGATATTGTTGCCATCCTGTACCTGTCCCGATGGGTGTGATGTTCGGATATACCCATCCTATGCAGGTGTTGTTACACGTGGTCTGCCACTGCGAGGACAATCAGCTGTCTTTGCCTATCCAATATACAGTGTAAAATTTGGTCTGATTGCACTTCCTAAGGCTTCCACTAGATGTCAACAGTCTTTAGAACCTTGTTCCAGGCTTCTACTGTGAAGGGGGAGCGAATAAGAGCTGTTTGACTAAGAGGTCTGGCAGAATGCCATGAGCTAAGTCAGGCGTGTGCCCGTGAGAGGGAGTTGCGTTCCTTTTCGTTTCTAAAGACAAAGGAATTGTCCGGTTGAAACATTATTGAAGATTTATGTTAAAAACATCCTAAGGATTGATTCTATACATCGTTTGACATGTTTCTACAAACTGTAATATAACTTTTTGGACTAAGTGCCTGCGCCTCTTGAATTTGGATTTGTGAACTAAACGTGCGAACAAAAAGGTGGTATTTGTACATAAATTATGGACTTTATCGAACAAAACAAACATTTATTGTGGAACTGAGATTCCTGGGAGTGCATTCCGATGAATATCATCAAAGGTAAGTGAATATTTATAATGCTCTTTCTGATTTCGGTTGAATCCACAACATGGCGGGTATCTGTATGGCTTGTTTTGGTGCCTGAGCGCTGTACTCAGATTATTGCATGGTGTGCTTTTTCTGTAAAGCTTTTTTGAAATCTGACACAGCGGTTGCATGTCAGGAGAAGTATATCCTTAATTCCATGTACTACACTTCTATTTTCATCAACATTTAAGATGAGTATTTCTGTAAATTGATGTGGCTCGCTGCAAAATCACAGGATGTTTTGGAAGCAAAACATTACTGAACATAACGTGTCAATGTAAACTGAGATTTTTGGATATAAATATGAACTTTATCGAACAAAAAATACATATATTGTGTAACATGATGTCCTTTGAGTGTCATCTGATGAAGATCATTTTATTGTTTTTATCTCTCTCTGCGACTCCTCTCTCTAGCTGGAAAAATGGCTGTGTTTTTCTGTGATTTGGCGCTGACCAAACATAATCGCATGGTATGCTTTCGTCGTAAAGCCTTTGAAATCGGACACTGTGGTGGGATTAACAAGTTTATCTTTAAAATGGTGTATAATAGTTGTATGTTTGAGGAATTTTAATTATGAGGTTTCTGTTGTTTGAATTTGGCTCCCTGCACTTTCACTGGCTATTGTCAAATCGATCCCGGGATTTCAGCCGTAAGAAGTTTTAAAGACAACAAAGTCAAGGTATTGGAGTGGCTATCACAAAGCCCTGACCTCAATCCTATAGAAAATTTGTGGGTAGAACTGAACCTTTCTAGTGCAGCGGAACCCTTCGACAACATTCCGCTGAAAAGGGAGCGCGCAAATTTCAAAAACATTTTTTGAAATATGTAACTTTCACACATTAACAAGCCCGATACAGCAAATGAAAGATAAACATCTTGTTAATCTACCCATCGTGTCCGATTTAAAAAATTTACAGCAAAAGCACAACATTTGTTTATGATAGGTCAGAGTCAAGTCACAAAAACACACACAGCCATTTTCCAGCCAAAAATAGGAGTCAAAAAAGCAGAAATATAGATACAATTAATCACTAACCTTTGGTGATCTTCATCAGATGACACTCATAGAACATCACGTTACACAATATATGTATGTTTTGTTTTCGATAATGTGCATATTTATATCCAAAAATCTCAGATTACATTGGCACGTTACGTGCAGTAATGTTTTGATTCCAAAACTTCTGGTGATTTTGCAGAAATACTCATAAAACATTGATAAAATATGCAAATGTTATTCACAAAATTAAAGATAGACTTATCCTCGATGCAACCGCTGTGTCAGATTTTTTTTTTTTTTACTGAAATAGTATAATCTGAGAACGGCGCTCAGAACCCAATCCAGCCAAATAAAATTCTGCCATTTTGGAGTCAACATAAGTTCGAAAAAACACTGTAAATATTCACTTACCTTTGATGATCTTCATCAGAAGGCACTCCCAGGAATCACAGTTCGACAATAAATGACTGATTTGTTCCTTAAAGTTCCATAAAGCCCATCATTTAACAACTTGTTGTTAGCGTGTTCAGCCCAGTAATCCATCTTCATAAGGCGTGAGCACTTCCTCCAGACAAAAACTTGAAAAGTTCCATTACAGTCCGTAGAAACAAGTCAAATGATATATGGAATCAATCTTTAGGATGTTTTTAACATAAATCATAAATAAGGTTCCAACCAGAGAATTTCATTGTCTGAAGAAAAGCATTGGAACGAGAGCAAACTCTGTCGGGAGCGCGTGTCATGAGACCAAGGCTCTCTGCCAGACCACTCACTCAAAGAGCTCTCATGAGCCCCTCCTTTATAGTAGAATCCTCAAGCCAGTTTTTGCCTGCCATATGAGTTATACTGTTATACTCATAGACATCATTCAAACAGTTATAGAAATTTCAGAGTGTTTTCTATCCAATACTAATAATAATATGCATATATTACCATATGGGACAGAGTAGGAGGTAGTTCAGTCTGGGCAAGCTATCCAAAAGTGAAAATGCTGCCCCCTATCCCAAAAAGGTTAAAAAGCTTGTGCGAGCAAGGAGAACAACAAACCTGACTCAGTTACACCAACTCTGTCCAGAAGAATGGGCCAAAATTCACCCAACTTATTGTGGGAAGCTTGTGGAAGGCAACCTGAAATGCTTGACCCAAGTTAAACAATTTAACGTCAATTAGTATGTAAACTTCTGATCCACTGGGAATGTGATGAAATAAATAAAAGCTGAAATAAATCATATTCTGACATTTCACATTCTTTAAATAAAGTGGTGATCCTAACTGACCTAAGACAGTGTAATGCTCCGGGTGTCGTGGGTGTGGAGTCAAACGCAGGAGACAGAGAGTGCAATGATGTGCTTCTTTAATAGCACCAACGCACCACAGGGTGCTCACAATAGTAACGGCCCCAAACACAGGGAATGAAAATGTACAACCGAAAATGCACGACCAGGCACTAACACGTACCTCTACAACAGAGCCGAAGGTTTACAATGAATAATCCCGCACAACAGCCATGCGGGCCGGCTGTCTAATAAAGACAAACTAATCATTCATAAACAGGTGCTACCAATAAACATACAAGGAGGGGGAGGAAAGACAATCAGTGGCAGCTAATAGGCCGGTGACGACGACCGCCGAGCGCCACCCGTCCGGGAAGGGAAACCATCCTCGGTCGGACTCGTGACAGTACCCTCCCCCTGACGCGCGCCGACACCGGCCTCGAGGTCGCCCCGGAGGACGAGGTGCAGGGCGATCCGGATGGAGGCGATGGAAATCCCTCAACATGGATGGATACAAGATGTCCCCCACCGGTACCCAGCACCTCTCCTCCGGGCCGTACCCCTCCCAGTCCACGAGGTACTGCAGGCCCCTCACCCGGCGTCTTGAGTCCAGAATGGCCCAGATCGTATACGCCGGGGACCCCTCGATGTCCAGAGGGGGGAGGGACCTCCGGCACCTCACTGTCCTGCAGGGGACCAGCTACCACCGGCCTGAGGAGAGACACATGAAACGAGGGGTTAATACGATAATAGGAAGGGAGTTGTAATCGATAACACACCTCGTTTATTCTCCTCAGGACTTTAAAGGGCCCTACACACTGCGGACCCAGCTTCCGGCAGGGCAAGCGGAGGGGTAGGTTTCGGGTCGAGAGCCAGACCCTATCCCCCCGTACAAACACGGGGGCCTCACTGCGGTGGCGGTCGGCACTCCTCTTCTGCCGTCCACTCGCTTGTTGTAGCGATTCCTGGACGGCCCTACAGGTCTCCTTGGAGCGCTGTACCGATTCCTCCACCGCAGGAGCCTCGGTCTTGCTCGGATGCCATGGTGCCAGGACCGGCTGGTACCCCAACACACACTGAAAAGGGGACACGTTAGTAGAGGAGTGGCGTAGTGAGTTCTGGGCCATTTCAGGCAGGGAATGTATCGTGCCCACTCCCCTGGCCGATCCTGGCAATACGACCGCAGAAACCTACCCACCTCCTGGTTCACTCTCTCCACCTGCCCATTGCTCTCAGGGTGATAACCGGAGGTCAGGCTGACAGAGACCTCCAAACGTTCCATGAACGCCCTCCATACCCGAGACGTGAATTGGGGGCCCCGATCACTAAGGGATCCTGGAGGACATCGTGTCTGACTGTGGTCCTCAGTTCACCTCTCCTGTCTAGAAGGCCTTCATGGAATGACTGGGGTTCAGTCAGTCAGCCTCACCTCCTAGTACCGTCCCCAATCAAATGGGCAGGTGGAAAGGGTAAATCAGGAACTGGGTAGGTACCTTCGTAGTTACTGTCAGGACAGGCCGTGGTAGTGGTCTGCCTATGGCAGAATATGCACAAGACTCCCTCCGTCACTCCTCCACTAACCTCACACCCTTTCAGTGTATACTAGGCTATCAACCGGCCCTGGCACCCTGGCACCGGAGTCATATCGAGGCTCTTTCGGTGGGCGATTGGTTCCGGCATGCCGAGGAGGTATGGAACACTGCGCACACCCATTTCCAGTGCGTTGTCCTCCGGCAGAAGGCGCAGGCCGATCGTCACCGCAGTGTGGCCCCGGTATTTCACCCCGGTGACACGGTCTGGCTTTCTACAAAGGACCTGCCCTGCCGGAAGCTGATCCCGGCAGGGCAGGCGGAGGGGCATTCAAAGTCCTGAGGAGATTCATTGAGGTGACGTACAGATTACAGCTCCCCGTCAATTACCGTATGTGTCTCACCCTCATTTCATGTATCTCTCCTCAGGCCAGTAACAGCTGGTCCCTTGACTAGTGCTGGACCCCACGACGCATCCCCATCTTACTTGGACGTCGACGGGGCCCCGGTGTACTCCGTCCGCAGCCTCTTGGATTCATGGCATTGTGGTGGGCTTCTCCAGTCCCTGGTTGACTGGGAGGGGTACGGTCCCAAAGAGCGGTGCTGGGTTCCCGGCGCAGGACGTCCTGGATCGTTCTCTCATTTGGGACTTCCTCAGTTGTAGACTCAACTGACCCGCACCGCATCTCTGGGGTTGTCCCCAAGGCCAGAGGAGCCATGCTGCTGAAGCAGCGCCTCATGGGGGGTACTGTCACACCAGCCTTTGCTTTGGCTCCCCCTCCTGACCAGCTCAGGAGTTCGGCATCGCCCGCCTTCTAGCAAACACCCTATACTCATCAACCCCGGACTTGTCTTGTTATCACTGCACACACCTGGTTCCAATCCGCACTCTATCACTGTATATATAATCCCTCTGTTATTTGTCAGCAAACGCCCTTCACCCATCAACCCCGGACTTGTCTCTTCATCATTACACACACCTGGTTTCAATCCTCACTCTATCACTGTATATTTGTCTATGTCAGTCATTGTAAATGTTACTTGTTTTCCTGAGAGGAATCTCTTCTACTCTTTCCGGAGTACTTTATATTTTGCCCTTTGGGTTCGCCCTGTGCCTTTTTGTTTATGAGATATATTTAGAGCACAACAGCGTTTGGGTTTCGTCCCGCTTTGATCTATGGTGCTTAAATACATTCAGTAGTACTAAACCTGTGACTGCCTCCTGCTTACTTCTCTCTACACCAGTGACATTTACAGGGTATTGCGTGTAGATTGATGAGAAAAAAAAAACTATTTCATACATTTTAGAATAAGGCTGTAACCTAACAAAATGTGGAAAAAGTCAAGGGGTCTGAATACTTTCTGAAGACACTGTGTGTATATTCATATATACACACACAGGGCCTTCAGAAAGGATTCAGACCCCTTGACTCAGTTGAAGTTGGAAGTTTACATACACCTTAGCCAAATATATTTAAACTCAATATCACAATTCCTGACATTTAATCCAAGTAAAAATCCCTGTTTTAGGTCAGTTAGGATCACCACTTTATTTTAATGTGAAATGTCAGAATAATAGTAGAGAGAATGATTTATTTAAGCTTTTATTTCTTTCATAACAATCCCATTGGGTCAGAAGTTTACATACACTCAATTAGTATTCGGTAGCATTGCCTTTAAATTGATTAACTTGGGTCTTCCACAAGCTTACCACATTAAGTTGGGGGAATTTTGGCCAATTCCTCCTGACAGAGCTGGTGTAACTGAATCAAGTTTGTAGGCCTCCTTGCTCGCACACTCTTTTTCAGTTCTGCCCACAAATGTTCTATAGGATTGAGGTCAGGGCATTATGATGGCTACTCCAATACTTTGACTTCATTGTCCTTAAACCATTTTGCCAAAACTTTGGAAGTATGCTTGGGGTCATTGTCCATTTGAAGACCTATTTGTGACCAAGCTTTCACTTCCTGACTGTCTTGAGATGTTGTTTCAATACATCCACATCATTTTCCTAACTCATGATGCCATCTTTTTTTGTGAAGTGCACCAGTCCCTCCTGCAGCAAAGCACCCCCACAACAGGATCCTGCCACCCCTGTGCGTCACTGTTGGGGTGGTGTTGTTCAGCTTGCAAGCCTCACGATTTTTCCTCCAAACATAACGCTGGTCATTATGGCCAAACAGTTCTATTTTGTTTCATCAAACCAGAGAACATTTCTCCAAAAAGTATGATCTTTGTCCACATGTGCAGTTGCAAACCGTAGTCTTGCTTTTTTATGGCGGTTTTAGAGCAGTGGCTTCTTCCTTGCTGAGCGGCCTTCCAAGTTATGTAGTTATAGATCTTGCTTTACTGTGGATATAGATACATTTGTACATGTTTCCTCCAGCATCTTCACAAGGTCCTTTGCTGTTGTTCTGGGATTGATTTGCACTTTTCACACCAAAGTACATTCATCTCTAGGAGACAGAACGCGTCTCCTTCCTGAGCAGTATGACGGCTGAGCAGTCCCATGGTGTTTTTAATTGCGTGCTATTGGTTGTACAGATGAACGTGGTACCTTCAGGCATTTGGAGTGGCATTTACACAATCACCTTAGTGTATGTACATTTCTGACCCACTGGAATTGTGATACTGTGAATTATAAGTGAAATAATCTGTCTGTAAACAATTGATGGATAGATTACTTGTGTCATGCACAAAGTAGATGTCCTAACTGACTTGCCAAAACTATAATTTGTTCACAAGAAATTTGTGGAGTGGTTGAAAAACAAGTTTTAATGACTCCAACCTAAGTGAATGTAAACTTCCGACTTCAACTGTATAATACTTTAAAAAATGACATTCTCCAATCCCCTCCTCACAACTTTTAAAATTCAACACCCCCAAGTGGCAAACCTGATGGACAGTTTAACTGTCACTTAACCCCTCACACAAGCTATTTCAAAGAATACTAGACTGAGGTGCACCATTTGTAGTGCAACCATATAGCTCACTTTAAAGGCAAAGTTAAGCGAGTGAATCGGTGTGTAGTGGTACAACTCTGTGACCTTTTAAAATCAGACTTTTCCTAGTATTTATCTAATTATCATCCAGGACATTGGACATTACAGTTGTGAAATGGAAAAATGTCAAGCTATGAATAGAGGAAGAGATGACTGACAGTGGGACTGGAGACAGCTATAGATCTGTCATGCCTTTCAACGTATTTAAATAATTTCCTGACATTTAACGACGTGCTGTGGCCATGAAGTTAAGAGGTCATTGCTTTTTTTCCTTTTCTCATCTTTTCCTACTCTTCAGTCCTGATTCTATTTGGTCTCTTTAAAGTGTTTTAGCTCACCGGCAGCCATCCAGAGGCAGGTAATATACAGAGTCCATTACTGTGCCAAAATGAATTTTGATGGTGTGAGACAGCGTTTTGTCAAAGTGGATATTAAAACCAGAAGGTATACTCGAAGCCAAATAATCAGTAAACAGAAGATACTTTGCAGTGAGGCGCAGCGTTGCCAAGAAAAAAAAGGCGAGGTGTCCGAGATTTCTCTAGACATAATGTCAAACGTTATCGGGCAACTTGAATGAGCAGTCTATGTTCTAGTCTTAGAAGAGCAATCTGGCATTGTTCAAACTGCTGAGGTCCCCTCATGAATGCCAAAGAACATCATGGTAGACGTCCTCTACAGGACTGCAAATTGCTCCTCACAATGAAATACAGACATCTGTGCAATAACAAAAAACTGTGAAAGCGTGAAACAGTCTAGACAAGCTAAAAGCCACTTCACTGTAAATAGCAGGGCTGTTTAAAAGAGTACACATGAATCATTTCATAGAACTCTGTAAAGTAGTTTTCACAGCCAGTCTTCTATGGAACACCAAAAAATGGTGGCTCACTTTTGCAATTTCTCAACATGACTCCTCTAATTATGAAATGGTAGCAATCATAAGGCTTGAATTTAATCTGCTATATTTTGATGATTACATCATATCTTATGTTACGTTTGACAATACCAAAATGGTAGTGATACACTACATGGCCAGAAGTATGTGGACAGATCTCATTCTAAAATCATGGGCGTTAATATGGAGTTGGTCCCCCCTTTGCTGCTATAACAGCCTCCACTCTTCTGGTAAGGCTTTCCACTAGATGTTGGAACATTGCTGTGGGGACTTGCTTCTATTCAGCCATTAGAGCATTAGTGAGGTTGGGCACTGATGCTGGGTGATTAGGCCTGGCTCAGTCAGTGTTCCAATTCATCTCAAAGGTGTTCGATATAGTTGAGGTCAGGGCTCTGTGCAGGCCAGTCAAGTTCTTCCACACCGATCTCATCCCTTTCTGTATGGACCTCGCTTTGTGCACAGGGGCATTGTCATGCTGAAACACGAAAGGACCTTCCCCAAACTGTTGCCACAAAGTTGGAAGCACAGAATCGTCTAGAATTTCATTGTATGATGTAGCGTTAAGATGTCCCTTTACTGGAACTAAGGGGCCAAGCCTGAACCATGAAAAACAGCTCCACACCATTTTTCCTCCTCCACCAGACTTTACAGTTGGCACAATGCATTTGGGCAGATAGCATTCTCCTGGCATCCACCAAACCCATATTCGTCCAGATGGTGAAGCGTGATTCATCACTCCAGAGAATGTTGCCACTGCTCCAGAGTCCAATGGCGGCGAGCTTTACACCACTCCAGCCGACTCTGTTTGGCTTGTGTCATGGAAACCCCTTTTATGAAGCTCCCAACGAATAGTTATAGGGCTGACATGGCTTCCAGAGGCAGTTTGGAACTCGGTAGTGAGTGTTGCAACTGAGGACAGACTATAATTTACACGCTACGTGCTTCAGCACTCGGCGGTCCTGTTCTGTGAGCTTGTGTGGCCTACCACAGGTGTGGCTGAAATCGCCAAATCCACTGATTTGATGGCGTGTCCAACATATATGTAACAATCTTCTTCATCTGAGGAACAGGAATATGAAAGATCAGACCAAACTGCAGCGTGGTAAGTGTCCATTTTAAATGTATTACAACTGAACACTAAATACAATATAACAAAAGTGAAACAACGAAAATCAAAACAGTCCTATCATGTGACACAACATAAAACAACTACCCACAAACACAGGTGGGAACAGGCTACCCAAGTATGGTTCTCAATCAGAGACAACGATAGACAGCTTCCTCTGATTGGGAACAATACCAGGCCAAACACAGAAATACAAAACATAGACTCACGCCCTGACCAAACCAAAATAGAAACATAAAAAAGGAACTAAGGTCAGGACGTGACAATATAGTGTTTTTTCTCTCCCCATAGCAGGGCATTTTCTCCACAATTATCTTTTAATTGTTTCACCAAATGGAAAGTCACTTATTTTACCCGCAAGCTGTAATCAAGACACACTTAGTCAGCGGAAGTATTCAACAGACATATTTTGAGGTTGTGTAACACTTTCCCAGGTAAAATCATGTTGGGACTCGTGAGAAATCAAAAACATAGATTCACAACCTAAAGGCCTCAGCAATAAAATATACTAGATAAAACATACAGTGGCCACTTCCACCAAATACATGCAATTGAAATGGTACTGTAGAGTTGGTCATCAACAAATAAAATACCCCCCATGCCAGTTGATATCCATCCTCCTTTTGGGACATCACATCTCCTTACACCTTAGACTATCACAGTGGCTTCGTAAAAATCACGTGATGAATCTGGGCTGTGCTGAAAATCCAATGGCGCAAGATATAGCCTAGTTCTACAGACTTTTAGACTGCATTATCTCCAGCACTGTCTGCGAGGTCTATGAATCAGACATTTTCTGTTGTGACTGACTGTCCTCCACTGTGGTTTCACTTACACAGGGTTCACAGCCCATCGGCTCCTGAGGGAGTTGTGCCTCCCATCTGGAAAGGTCACAGCCACCACCAGTGTATCTCAATTATACAGCTTGGCCTAATAGCCTCCCTTGCGATGCAAAACACAATGGAGCATGTTCACTGTGCATTGAGCCCATGTTAAATATTCACAGGCTCTAATATTGTGCTATATGCATTTAATGTAAAGTTGAATGGACTTTGTATACACATATGTCTATTGTAGCATCCTCTATTTGGTACCTCCCAGAATATGGCACGTCATATACAACACCTCTCAACAACATGTGATTACATTGGAGAATGTTGGCAATGTCGTGACTCAGGTAAGTGCTAGCCTTTTCAGTGGGTTTAATTTCCTGTGATGTTGGCAGAAACACTAGAGACTTGGGTATGAAATATCTCGCTCTAGTCGGCTTGTGAGACAATGGGAAGCACGGAGAAGAATCGTTTGGTGGTGGGTGTTGGACAGTTAGAGACGAGAACACAGGTCTTTGTGGGCTGGGACAATAATGTCTCTCCGAGGCAATAGTGGAATGGGAGGGGAGTTGCAGGATTGCTGTGATGTGGGCTTGCTTCCCTGTGGGTGACAGTAGCCCTATCTCCTGCCTTAGAGGATCACAGATTGGGCTCTATTGGAGAGCAGCAGGCCCCTTGCGGGTATTTTGATGACTGGACAGGTGAATAAGCTGTGGACGAAGCCTGTTGCTTTATTAATCATTAGCAGCCACTGGGTCGTTCTGCTCTCAGGCAGGGGCAGGCAGACCTTCTGGGAGAGAGGAGTCTATGTGTTTCTGTATGTGTGCGTGTGTGCATCCTCAAGATTTTTTTAAAGATCCAATTGAATAGCAGTATTACAAATTAGTATCATATGTAAACTGTGTGAAATCCCGTTTGAGTATGTGGGCGTGTGCACACTATACACAGCATTGCATCTGAGCCCAGAAACCCGATACTGCAGGCCTTTTCTCAATATTTATCCAGTAATGGCCTCAGCTTTTAAATGAACTGAATTGCCTTGGTTTACAGAATTCCTTTGTAATGTACAGTAATTGGGTTAGCCTTTCAAGTCCTAATTCAGTTACCCAGACATTGACCTCCTTGAGTCTTGCTTTTGAGGCTAGCTGCAGACTGAAGGTTTCACCACTTCTCAACCCATCACTTGGTATTGCTATAGTCTGCAAATGGATTTGCGCTAATCTGCATGTGTGAGCATGTCCTCATTCCTGGTGTGCTTAGAAGTCTGGTTACTGCTGTAGGCAGTGGCGGGTGAAACACAACACAGCTGCAGAGGTAACCTGTTATTGAATTGATTTAATTGGCCCCCAGTCCTTGGTTTAAACAGGTGATTTCACAGGACCATTAATGAGTTGATTGACAACAGTCAGATCAACAATCAATAGCACCTGTGCCAGCAGAGATCTGGTGGAAGTTGTAACAGATTGTAATCAAGGAAGATTTATAGAGGATAGCAGTAGGCCTACAATGGTTTGTTATGACTGCTGGTATGAAGCTGTTTCAAAATGTTGCTTACAGCCACACATTTGCTTGAGTGTGCATAGCAATGTTCTTATTCAAATTTATACACTACAATGCATAGTTTTCATTTTCTTTATCTTATTCTCAACACAACATTGCACTCAACAGCTAAATCTTCTCCATAGAAAAGGTAATGGACTGACTGCCATGGTTAGTTGGCACAACTTCCAATGCTCTCTTTGAAAATGGCAATGGAAAATGGCTAAACACGGAAAATTATGATTATACATATTTTTTCATATTAGTGATGCTGTCCAAATCAGAGTGACAGGCATTGCAATGCCATAGTGATGTGGCTTTTCATGTATAATACTGCTTGTTGGAATGCAAAAGGACAATTTTGAAGAGGTTCTCCCAAAACCTTAATTGATGGAAAACATTAAAGTTGGGGGGAAATTGGTGGAAAGTTGTATGTGAGCATATGTTTTGCAACATACTATACATTGTTGCTATGGTTTAAAATAAGCACTTTAATCACTAAATATTATGGCAAAAGCAACTGCAGCAAAAAAGATGAAGGAAGGAAATCTCTTGGAGTTCACCCACCCAACAAACACTTTAAGAATCAACGATGTCCATCTTTCTGCTCCTAGTTACTGACATCTGTTCTTTCTTCCCAAGAGGAACCATGGAGGCCTGTGGCTGTAGCCCTGGTTTTAACGAGAAAAAGGATGAAACAAAGAACAGTGAATGTCTGTAGGGGGCAGGTTCACAGGAAAAAAGTTTTACTTCCAAAAAACAACTGTAATGATGTACGCTGAGAGTCGGGAAGCATTTAAGAAATAAATTACCAAAACAAGACCCACAAACAGCGCACCGACATGAAACAGCAACAATAACGACTGGGGAAGAAACCGAATAGAGTGACATATAAAGGGCAGGTAATCAAGGAGGTGATGGAGTCCAGGTGAGTATCATTATGCGCGTAACGCTGGTGACTGGTGTGCACCCTAATGAGCAGTCTGGTGACCTAGAGGCCGGAGAGGGAGCACACGTGACAACAACAAACATTTGGCTCCACTTCATAGGGAATCTTTCCATTATAAGAGCTTAACCCATTGTGTGGTGACATCCTAAAAAACATCCTAAAAATGACGCCTCGAACATGGTTTACTAGGAACACAGAATCAAATTATCCTGCTGCCACAGCAGGCAGCAGCGTATTTATTTACTACTCAGCATTTTCATTCTAGCATGTTGGTAAGGGAAGCTGTTTATTTGTGTCAATATACTGCGCCTTACATAAATTGACCTAACCTGAAATGTAATACTCGTTGGCAGTCTTGTTTTATTAGTTTATAAATGGATTGCCTCTTCCAGTAGCTGGGTTTTAAATATGTCAGGAAGGGGAAATGTGTCTCCCTGTATTTACCGAAGTTTCACTTGTGGTTTTTAGTTTCACTTGTACAGATCTGGGGTTTTTAGTTTCACTTGTACAGATCTGGGGTTTTTAGTTTCACTTGTACAGATCTGGGGTTTTTAGTCTCACTTGTACAGATCTGGGGTTTTTAGTTTCACTTGTACAGATCTGGGGTTTTTAGTTTCACTTGTACAGATCTGGGGTTTTTAGTTTCACTTGTACAGATCTGGGGTTTTTAGTTTCACTTGTACAGATCTGGGGTTTTTAGTTTCACTTGTACAGATCTGGGGTTTTTAGTTTCACTTGTACAGATCTGGGGTTTTTAGTTTCACTTGTACAGATCTGGGGTTTTTAGTTTCACTTGTACAGATCTGGGGTTTTTAGTTTCACTTGTACAGATCTGGGGTTTTTAGTTTCACTTGTACAGATCTGGGGTTTTTAGTTTCACTTGTACTGATCTGGGGTTTTTAGTTTCACTTGTACAGATCTGGGGTTTTAGTTTCACTTGTACTGATCTGGGGTTTTTAGTTTCACTTGTACAGATCTGGGTTTTTAGTTTCACTTGTACAGATCTGGGGTTTTTAGTTTCACTTGTACAGATCTGGGTTTTTTAGTTTCACTTGTACAGATCTGGGTTTTTAGTTTCACTTGTACAGATCTGGGGTTTTTAGTTTCACTTGTACAGATCTGGGGTTTTTAGTTTCACTTGTACAGATCTGGGGTTTTTAGTTTCACTTGTACAGATCTGGGGTTTTTAGTTTCACTTGTACAGATCTGGGGTTTTTAGTTTCACTTGTACAGATCTGGGGTTTTTAGTTTCACTTGTACAGATCTGGGGTTTTTAGTTTCACTTGTACAGATCTGGGGTTTTTAGTTTCACTTGTACAGATCTGGGGTTTTTAGTTTCACTTGTACAGATCTGGGGTTTTTAGTTTCACTTGTACTGATCTGGGGTTTTTAGTTTCACTTGTACAGATCTGGGGTTTTAGTTTCACTTGTACTGATCTGGGGTTTTTAGTTTCACTTGTACAGATCTGGGTTTTTAGTTTCACTTGTACAGATCTGGGGTTTTTAGTTTCACTTGTACAGATCTGGGTTTTTTAGTTTCACTTGTACAGATCTGGGTTTTTAGTTTCACTTGTACAGATCTGGGGTTTTTAGTTTCACTTGTACTGATCTGGGGTTTTTAGTTTCACTTGTACAGATCTGGGGTTTTTAGTTTCACTTGTACAGATCTGGGTTTTTAGTTTCACTTGTACTGATCTGGGGTTTTTAGTTTCACTTGTACTGATCTGGGGTTTTTAGTTTCACTTGTACTGATCTGGGGTTTTTAGTTTCACTTGTACAGATCTGGGGTTTTTAGTTTCACTTGTACAGATCTGGGTTTTTAGTTTCACTTGTACTGATCTGGGGTTTTTAGTTTCACTTGT